>NC_037688.1:34832013-35158222 GCF_003255815.1 Theropithecus gelada
TCCTTCCTTCCTTCCTTCCTTCCTTCCTTCCTTCCTTCCTTCCTTCCCTCCTTCCTTCCTTCCTTCTTTCCTTCTTCCTTTGTCTCTTTCCTTCTTTCTTCTTTTTTTTTTTTTTTAATTGAGATGGAGTTTCGCTCTTGTTGGGCCAGGCTGGAGTTCAATGGCACAATCTCGGCTCACTGCAACCTCACCCTCCCAGGTTCCAGTGATTCTCCTGCCTCAGCCTCCCGAGTAGCTGGGATTACAGGCGCCCACCACCATTCCTGGCTAATTGTATTTTTGGTAAAGACAGGGTTTCACCATGTTGGCCAGGCTGGTCTCAAACTCCTGACCTCAGGTGATCCACTTGTGTCTCCCAAAGTGCTGAGATTATAGGTGTGAGCCACCGCGTCTGGCCTTGTTGCTATTTTTGTTTGTTTGGTTTGTCTTTTTGTTTGTTTAGTGATTGTTCTGGATGAATTCTGTGAAGACTGTTTCCTCTGCAGTGTGTGCTTGCTCTGTCATTTTGCTTATTAATCCAATTAGCATTGCAACCTCAGGCTAGCTGCAGGTTAGCCTCCCACCGAGATCACTATGGCTTTAAAACATTGCCCCTGGCATAGATTTCTCTACACTCTGTGGGAAATCAGCCTCTCCAGCAGAGCAGCAAAGCATAGTGTCCACAGCCTGCCCAGCACACTCAGGTAGAAATTCTATGCCACAGAGCTGGGGTAAAATTGGAGCAAGCCAAAGGTAAAATGCCTCAAAACTCACTACTCTAACAAAGATGCATTAGATTGTCTGGATAAGTACTTCTTCGCTGTGTGCATTTGATCAGTTTCCACAGACTTTAAGTGATTTATTTTGTCAACGTTGCCCAGTTTTATCATGGATTTGGGGAAGGTGATTTGTCAGCCTCCTCACACTGCCAACCTGGATGTCCTGTCTCACTCCCACATTTATTTATGTATTATCATTTCTTTCCTTTATTAACATTCAACTGATTAGTACTCTGGTTCTTTTTCTTTTTAGTAATATACAAAGTATATTTTAGAAATATACTGAGTTTTTCTCTTTCAAAAGTGAAATTTACTTAAATATGTAATATAATGCATTATATTTAAATTGCAACTCCTTTGTAAGCCTGTTATAATATACAAATTTATATGACTATAACCACTAACTTAAATGATGACAATTACATATTTATCCTCATTTTGGGATAGATTTTCTTATTTAGAAACCACTAACTCAGTGCAACAATTCACTTCAAAATGTGACTAAGGGAGTGTCCTTTAGGGGACTTGCCTTTAGGTTTTTCAGGGTGTTTACTAAAAATGTGACTCATATTACATATTTCCTTTGGGGATACCAATTCATATTGTTAATGACAGAAGATAGAGATGTCTTGGCCTTTGTGATGCTTGGCATATATATGTCAAAATATTACGTAATTGGCAATTTTCATATTTTCTTCTAAGTATGTTTCAAACTCTTCTCTTTCACATACTCTGAGCTCAGTTTATGATTTTGCAGGCAGAGGGGAATTTAGGGGTTTCTACAACATTTAGTTTCTATACCTTGTTAGGAAGGTGAACATGGAAAAGAAATGATAGGAATCAGACTATGTGTACCATTTTAGGTGATCTGGGTGTGCTTAATTCATATATTTGACGCCACAACATTTCTGCCTTATTATAACTATCCCTTGTTACCATGTATAATCGCACACATAGATCTGAATTTAGGCTTTAGATTACAATGTCCCTACACCCATGGAGGTATAAAGGCCAGAGTCTATGAGGTTGAACACATGAATGGCACAGTGACACTATGGAAGGTGGTCTGCTACATCTGTAGAAGGGCATGCATGTATCAGTCAAAAGGAAGGGATCCATAAGCTTAGACACAGAAGTCTGTGATTCCATTACAAGGCGTCTAAAGATTTAACAACATGACATCTATAGGCTCAGTGAGGAATTTATGGAATGAATTGTGGAGTAGAGGAGCTATGGCCTTAGTGATGTGGATTTTGAAGTATTATTGATGTGGAATTAGTAATCTCATTGATGTTGGTTTTCATAGAGTCCATGATTTGGATTCTCTAATACTACCAACGGGGTCTATGATGATATGCATTGTATTGTGTCAGTAATATTGATGACATTTGGTCAGTAATGGGGAGTGTGAGGGCTCTATGAAGGGCATTCCATTACTATCTAAAAAAATGTGAACACAAGTTACGGATCAATACAGGTCCACTCGTGATTCTGAAACAGGTCCTGTTAAGGCCAAAGAGATTGGCTCAAGCGAATCATCACTGAAAGGGAGGTACCAAAGAAGTGTAAATTTTATCCCATCAGAGTTACGGGAGGGGCTTCACATGAGAAAAATAATTCTTACCAGCCAAGAGTGAAGATTATATCTTACCCACTAGGAAGTATAGATGTATTCAGAATAAGAACAAATTTATAAGCAAAGATAAAAAATAGTATTTGAAGATGGACATCCATCTATGATTTCTTTTAAAAAGTCATAAAACTAATAACAAAAGGGAACTTCCTCAACTTAATAAATGATATCTTCAAAGCACCTAGTGCTAATTTATGTTTTCAAACAAGATGGAGTAAATGCATTTCAGTGTAATTGTACCACTAATTACAGCCAAAACCCTTGGAAAAAAACAAAACAAATATAAACACTTGGAGAAGTAGAAAAATAAATTGCCGTGACTACAGACCTTGGAACTCAAGAAATGGCATGGAGGATTTTTCCATTTTCTTCCCCCACCACCCCACTCCTATGTAACCTGAACTGGGCATTGGAGAAACCCACAACCAGGAAATGGCAATGCACACAGACAAAAAGGTCCAGTAAAAGCCTGCTTTCTCTAGCAAAAGGAACAGGAAAGTGTCAAGTTGTCAATGAGAACACTTTCACAAGTACCCTACTCAGCTTATCACCATGAATAAAATCACACCACCTTTTTTTCCTGCCAGATGTTGTGATCAGCATGGGAACTGTGGACAGAGCCCTAAATTGCATTTCTCTTGTAGTAACAAGGGGACATATCATCCTTTCCCACTGAAGTGATGTCTGTTAAGATTGTGGGCAAGCTTTGACTTCCACCACGTCCCTGCCTCCCCATCTGGTGGGTAACCTTGAGACTGTGGGCAGAGTCGGAATTCCATCCTTAACCTTGAGTAACAAGGTGACAAGAAACAACCTCCCCTTTCTGAGGGGCCATTGTGATGATTAATTGTATGTGTAAATTGGGCTAGGTTACGGTGCCCAATGTTTGATCAAACACCAGTCCAGATGTTGCTGTGAAGGTACTTTTTAAATGTGATTAACATTTAAACCAGTAGGTTGAGTAAAGCAAACTATCCTTCAGAACATGAATGGGCCTCACCTAATCTGTTGAGGTTCCCCAAGGAAAAAGTACGTCTGCCTTCAGAATGGAGACTACAACCTCAGCTCTCCTAGGCAGGGCTGCCCTGCAAATTCCAACCTGCCAGTCCCCAAAATTGTGTGAGCCAATTGCTGAAAGTAAATCTCTCTCTCTCTCTCTCTCTCTCTCTCTCTCTCTCTTTCCCACTTTCTCTCTCTCTCTGTGTCTATATATAAAATATCTGTATATGTAAAAATATTCTCTATATAAAATGTCTCTATATATGATATCTCTCCATATACATATCTGTATATATACATATGTATGATAGGATATACCCTATTCTCTTGGTTAGAATAGAATATTGGTTCTGTTAGTTCTGTTGGTCCTGTTTCTCTACTGGTTCTGTTTGGCTAGAGAATCCTGACCAATACAGCTATGGATCTTGTGAGTGGAGTTCTGACTTCCATTTCTAATCTTCAGTAACAAAGAGGTGCCCCTACTCCTTTCCATGAAACACGGAAAAGCTCTGTAGTCCCAGAGTTAGATATGCTATTGGAAATCATTCAGCAAAATATTTCCAAAAGCCATACGAATCCAATTCTAAATATCTCTCAGTTTAATTTAAAAATGTCTCACAGAAGGGATGTTAAAAAGAAGGCACATGAAAGTCCTGTGGTTCCATGGAAGGAAAACCAAGATTTTCCTATAGTGGAGGCCAGTAGTAGATAGCGTATGCTATGAAAAATGTCCAAGTCAAGTAACTTCTACCCTTGATAGAAGTTTATGGATAGCAGGAGAAGATGACTATCTAGATCCCAATCCTGGCTCCTCTGTGACTAGCTGTGTAATATGAAATAGGTTGCTTAACCCCTCTGTCAGTCAGCTTCAGCAACTATAAAATGAGCATGATTATATTTGCCTTGTAGGACTATTGTATGGTTTAAGAAAAGCAGTACATGTAGATCAGCTAACTCATTTCCTGCTGTGGTATATACTTAAAAAATATTAGGGTTGGCTTTTTTATTAATTTCAGTATATCTAATGCTCCTCTTTAAAAGGAGCCTGGATTTTAACTATAAATATTATTGTGGCCCACCTGAAGGTCAACTTGAGTTGATCTTTGATCCACATGAAAGCTCTAATTAGCTTCTTATTTCCCCTTTAAAAAGTCATCTTTTAGGCCAGGCGCAGTGGCTCACGCCTCTAATCCCAGCACTTTAGGAGACCAAGGCAGGCAGATCACGAGGTCAGAAGATCAAGACCATCCTGGCTAACACGGTGAAACCCTGTCTCTCATTCATACAGCCAACAGACACATGAAAAAATGCTCATCGTCACTGGCCATCAGAGAAATGCAAATCAAAACCACAATGAGATACCATCTCACACCAGTTAGGATGGCGATCATTAAAAAGTCAGGAAACAACAGGTGCTGGAGAGGATGTGGAGAAATAGGAACGCTTTTACACTGTTGATGGGATTGTAAACTAGTTCAACCATTATGGAAAACAGTATGGCGATTCCTCAAGGATCTAGAACTAGATGTACCATATGACCCAGCCATCCCATTACTGGGTATATACCCAAAGGATTATAAATCATGCTGCTATAAAGACACATGCACACGTATGTTTATTGCGGCACTATTCACAATAGCAAAGACTTGGAATCAACCCAAATGTCCATCAGTGACAGACTGGATTAAGAAAATGTGGCACATATACACCATGGAATACTATGCAGCCATAAAAAAGGATGAGTTTGTGTCCTTTGTAGGGACATGGATGCAGCTGGAAACCATCATTCTTAGCAAACTATCACAAGAACAGAAAACCAAACACCGCATGTTCTCACTCATAGGTGGGAACTGAACAATGAGATCACTTGGACTCAGGAAGGGGAACATCACACACCGGGGCCTATCATGGGGAGGGGGGAGGGGGGAGGGATTGCATTGGGAGTTATACCTGATGTAAATGACGAGTTGATGGGTGCAGCACACCAACATGGCACAAGTATACATATGTAACAAACCTGCACCTTATGCACATGTACCCTACAACTTACAGTATAATAATAATAAATAAATTAAAAAAAAAAAAAAAGAAACCCTGTCTCTACTAAAAATACAAAAAAATTAGCCGGTCGTGGTGGTAGGTGCCTGTAGTCCCATTTACTCGGAAGGCTGAGGCAGGAGCATGGCATGAACCCGGGAGGCAGACGTTGCAGTGAGCCAAGATCACGCCACTGCACTCCAGCCTGGGTGACAGCGCAAGACTCTATTAAAAAAAAAAAAAAAAAAAAAAAGTCATCTTTGTCTTGTACCCATTGGGAAGTCAGTGGTCAGTGATATGTTGAAATTTAATTTTCCAAGATTCAGAAGTGGGGTGTTATTCTTAAACACAAAATTGTGTGAACAGAGTTAAATTATGTAAAAACACCTGTCACTGTATAATGTTGGTATATAAAGCATGTGTGAGTGTGTGCATGTGTCCTGTTGAAAAAATTATCAAGCAGAGTATCATAAACATATTCTCCTTAATTATTTTCAGATCATTATTGTATTATTTTTCATATATAGACCTAGAAACTACCTGGAATTAAGGTTGTTTATGAGGCTTTATAAGAACAACTGATATTTATTTGATGAAGCCTGAAAGAAGAATTAAGACCTCCTCCTCTTCAGCAACTTCTCTTGATTCATGCATACCCTCAAAATGATGGGGTACCACTGCAGTCCATCTTCCTTCCTTTCTGCTTCCTGTCTCAAGTCCTCTTTCCCACTCTTCAAGCTAGTTCCCTGGGAAAGTACACGTCTTTCTAGTACATGAAATTTCCTATTTATATTTTGGAAGCATCCTACCCTCTGCAAGCCTCCCAGTCTTTCTAAAGCTCTTGGAGACTCTCTAAACTGTCAATGCATAGGTGGAAATCACAGTGGGAGAAGCCACAGGGCACCCTGAGTTTTCTTCCTAATCTTCCATTTATATAGGCTTGGCAGGGACTGAGAATGGGATGATGACTGAGGCAGAAGAAACAATTTTCAGACTTTCTGGGCATATAACCTCAGTTTTTTAGTTTTGGGTTTTCGGGTTTTTTTTTTTTTTTAATCTATGATGCCTTTTTCTCCTCAGTTTTGGGTTCCATTTATCAATTCCCAGACAACCAAGCAAGGTCACCCCCCCACCACGCTGAGGTGGGCATGTGGGGAGAAAAGGCAATAACAACAGGGAGCTGGGGTCCAAACTTACACGGAGTTCACTTGTCAAATGTTACCTGAGGCTTTACTTGCTCACGGGCTTAGAGAAATGAAGAGTGCTAGGGACTGCTGCAGTACAGAGTTCATGGGACCAAGGAGGGCATTGGTGATTCAGTCTGACATTCAGGTGCACATCTTATGAGGGGCTCTCAGTCACCTCTAAAAATAAGAAAATAAAAACTTTGTCACAGCTGAGCAACGGGAAATAGTGATCATTAAATGCAACTAAAGCAGGCTGTGTGTTGTTAAAGACACACATGGTACCTGAAAGCGTAGCATTCAGTGTTTTTTGGAGGAAAATAAAAGTAAGAAGAGAAAAAAAGGAAAAAGAACATTTCTATCTCAAAAGACACAGATGTTTTCCAATTCTGAGGCTGTGGATTACAGGCAGCTTATAAATTCGCTTGAAATTAACAGGTTATATTAAAAATGCTGATGCAGCCTTATCTACGTAAGCAAGAGCTGCCCCATTCTGACTAGAAAAGCAAAACAAAAATGTCTAAAGCCTGAGACAATGAAAAATTAAAGTCTTTGCATAATATTGCAAAGTTAGCAACTGCTTTGATACTGCTCTAGTAGTTAAATTCATATACAAGCGCCAATGTTAGACGCATAATAAGGAATTTAAATATATACAGAATACAGTGCAGTTGCAGAGCAAACTATTGACTGAAAACTAGTATAATATACCATGCAATGAAGTCATTGTAGCTAAATATATTTTCTCTAGCTCTGCAGGAATGCCTAATATTAGCCTTGAAAAAATTTTAATGGACTTTCTTTTTAAGTTAGGCAATTTGCCCTTGTAAAAATTATTTCATAGTCTTTCCCTAAAATTTTCACCTAAAGGAAAACATAATAACAAGATAATATTCCTAAATCTATGAATTATTTCATGATGCAACACCAAATGTTACTAATCATAGCAACAGCTATCAAGGCTGTGATGAATTGTGATATTCTGGAGCTCTGTTGCTGATTAGTTAGATGTCTTCCTTTGAAGATTTTACAAAAAAAAAAAAAATCCATCATTAAGGAAATGATTACATGGAGCTTGTGGGAACCCTCAGAGCCTGTTGTGAGTTGAGGCATATGTGCCAGCATATTAAGTTATAAGTGACAAAAAACTAGCTCAATGTAGCTGAAGCAAAAGAGAAAGGATTTATGAACTCTCGTAATTGGAGAATACAGAACTGCTTCTGGCTTCAGAGCTGGCTTGACGCAAAGACTCTGTCTTTAGGGCTCCTGGTCTGTGTCTCCATCTCACAGCTCTCCTTGACTCTCTTCTGACATCATTCCTACAAAAAGCTCCCTCTCTTTGACAGGTCATGGGACTTTTAGAGCCTCAGACTTACATCTAACAGCCCAGCAACCCCACTGAAAAGAGGTAGCCTTTTGCTGCTCAGGTATAAAAAGTCCCAAGGAGGATTTTCACTGGTCTGCCTTGGGCCACATGCCCTTTCCTGGACCAAACACTATGGTCTAGCTGGGGCACTTTGATTGCACTGGGGGTTCAGGCCTTCTATGCACATGTCCAGGGAAGTGTGGGCCCAGGAGATTCATTCACCAAAAGGGCCATATGAGTGAGGGAGGAGCCTTTCCTGAAAAAGGAAGAGAAAACACTTTCCTGAAAGAGGAAGAGGAGAAAGACATGAAAGGAAATCACAGCTCACATGACCCCTCCAGCTGTAGTGCTCCTCGACCCAGAGAGAATGATCGTATGGAGATCATCTACAGGACCCTGGCAGTGCTACCCAAATGGGGCCTCAGACACCACCCCTTACCCCTTGCAGTCCTCAGCAAAGTCTGCTCCAAGCCAAACGAGAAAGAGAACCTTCTCTCTGGGTGATGTAGCTTTGTTCACCTAGGCCCTCAATTTGGTGCCCCTTTCCTAAAGCAGCTCTCCCACACACAGGAGGAGCAGGTTCCCATGGGCCGTGTTTCTATGGTGTGATCCCACCCTGCTCATAGACGTTGGGTAGGAGGTGAGTCCCAGAACTAAGTGCATCAGGTATTTACTGAAGAACTTGAAACTGGGGCCAACGGGTCAGATTTCTCTGTGTGGCTGAACAATAAACATGAGAATTTGAGAGCTTTGTGTGGCCAGGATGTTTACATAGAAACAGGAAAAGCTAGAAGCTGAGAAACAAGTAACAAAGATACGGAGAGAGATATACACAAAGATTCAGAGATTATACATAACGAAGATGTTCACAGAGAAGTATAGGCAGAGGATGGAGAAAGAGTTCTTGGGATCTTGCTTTCCAGTTTCTGCTTCCATTCCTCCTAGAGTTCAGTCGCTTTCCATCCTGCCTGCCGTGAAGTAACTGTAACTGATTTCATAGCCACCTTTTCAACGAGCCGGCCCGAGTTGGTCTCTCCTACTTTCAACTAAGAATCTTAACCACCATAGTGAGGTTTAGGAAATGGGCCAGTGAGTGGGGAGGCTGTTCTCTGGGCACAGGACCCTGACACACACATCCCAGCACTGACAAAGCTCACTCCTCCCAGGGATGCTGAGCTGCTGCAGGAAGCTCTTGAACATCAAGTTATGCCAGCAGAAAAAGACATCAGATTGGAAGAATTTGGGGGATGTTGTGCCTGTGGAGCGGATGGAAGGTAGCCTTGGATCCCTTGAAGCCCTTAGGACATATGTTTAGCCACCCCATGGCACTACAGAGCGTCATGTAACCTGGAGCCAGCAGGACAGTCCTGGTTTAAAAGATTCTGGGAACGTCAGCTAAGCTATTGACATACCACTACCTTAAGAATTAACTTATGGTCACGCTTACTCAGCATAACACAGCTAAAACTGTTTCCCACATCCATTCTTTCCAGTGGTTTAATAATGAGAAGATGTTAACACATGTGTCACAGGGTCAAGAGAACAATTACTTTTCATCAAAATTCATAAAGCCCCAACGTTGCTAACATCAAGCACCATATTGTTAATTCCATGTAGTATGAATATATAAACAGAAATAGTCCTGCACATTTTTCTAATTATATGACCTTGAGAAAGCTACTTGAACTCTCTGGGCATTCATGTACTTCTTAGCAGAAAATGTTCAATATGTGCCGGGCACGGTGGTTCACGCCTGTAATCCTAACACTTTGGGAGGCTGAAGTGGGTGGATTACCCAAGGTCAGGAGTTCAAGACCAGCCTGGCCAACATGGGGAAACCCCGTCTCTACAAAAAAAAAATACGAAGAATTAACTGGGTGCGGTGGCATGCACCTGTAATCGCAGCTACTCTGGAGGCTGAGGCAGGAGAATTGCTTGAACCCGGGAGGCAGAGGTTGTGGCGAACCGAGATCACTCCATTGCACTCCAGCCTGGGCTACAGAGCAAGACTTTGTCTCAAAAAAAAAAAAAAAAAAAGGAAATGTTCAATATATATCACTTTATAGGGTTATTGTAAAAACTAATGCTATCGTTTGAATGTTTGTCCCTCCAAAACTTATGTTGAAATTTAATTACCATTGTAATGGTATTAAAAATTTGGACCTTTAAAAAGTGGTTACATCATGTAGGCTTTGTCCTCATGGATGGATTAATGCCATTATGGAGAGAGTGGGTTCATTATAAAAGAGAAGGTTCAGCTTCTGTCTCTCTGTCTCTCTAGCCCTTCCACCTTCTACCATGGGATGATCCAGCAAGACAGCCTTCACCAGATGCCAGCCCCTTGATCTTGCACTTCCCAGCCTCCAGAACTATGAGAAAAGAAACTTCTCTTCACTATAAATTACCCAGTCTGTGATATTTTGTTATAGGAGCACAAAAGACTAAGACAATTAAATGTACCAATATGAGGTGCTTAGTACGATGCCTGACACATTGTTCATGCTGAATGTCATTACTGACAAAAGCGGATTACTTCCTGATACAGTTTGGCTGTGTCCCTGCCCAAATCCCATCTTGCATTGTAGCTCCCATAATTCCCATGTGTTGTGGGAGGGACCCGATGGACGATCACGGAATCGTGGGAGTGGTTTCCCCCATTCTTTTCCTGCGGTAGTGAATGAGTCTCACGAGATCTGATGGTTTTATAAGGGGAAACCCCTTTCACTTGGTCCTTATTTTTCTCGCTTGCCTGGTACTGTGGAAGACCTGCTTCTTTCCTTCCACCATGATTGTGAGGCCTCCCTAGCCACGTGGAACTGTGAGTCCATTAATCCTCTTTTTCTTTGTAAATTTACCCAGTCTCGGGTATGTCCTTATCAGATGGTGAAAATGGACTAATACACTGTCCAATGTACTAGAAGTCAATACTATGACACCGTGTTTTTGAAAAGAAAAACTTAATGTCGCAGGTTGACTCACAAGGATACAGAAATCAAGATCAAATCTATCTCCCTGTGCTAGCTTCAAGGCAGTATTTTTAATAGAAAAAGTTCAGGGGTCGATTCTGAAATTAGTAGGCGATCGGTGGAAGAAAAAGGAGGTCAGCAAAGTCCTTGGGCATGTGCACTTATCTCTTCATACTACCTCGTCGGTTGCATGTGCAAATTTAGAAGAAGTCAGTATGAAACTGTAGTGAAAATTCAGGCTGTGACATCAGCAAGCTCGTTCTGCAGACTCCAGTCAGTCAACTTATTTCCAACCAATTTCAGCCAGTTTTTTCTTGATCTCACAAGTGAAGGGAGTTTCAGTCTTGCAGAAAGTTGTTTCTTTTCTTATCAGCGATCCTGGTAACACAAGAATTTCTATTACTTACTGGTTTCTTACTTTCTGGGACACAGTTTCAGTTTCAGCTTTTCAGCTTTTCTTATCTGCTATTCTGTAAGCCCAAGAATTTAGTCAGTGGGTTTTTGTTGTTTTTTTTTTTTTTTTTAACTCTTTGAGACACAGCTTCAGTATCACTTATTACTACTACTAAAAGTATAGCACTGCCTCCACTGACTTAATTTCAGAGGCAGATAACTGTCTATTGTACTAAATTATTTAATACACTACTTTAGCCAATGGAGATTCATGATTTGGGGTTGTCAAGTAATCTCTACTGTAATGCAGAAAATTCTAGTAGAAAACATGAAATATCACATGTAAACCTTTTATAAAATAGTTTTCGAAGTAAATTATTTTCTTCTAATGGGTTTTAATGAAGAGAAGGGTGAAATAAACCACAAGACTCTTGAGCGTGTTACAGATTTGGATGGGTGGCATTGAGGTGAGGTGGGCTGAGAAGAAAAAGTCTTGATGGAGAATCTGCTGATGTCACATGATGCCTAATTCTTGGTATTCACCAGGCAGATGAGTTGGTCTCGGAAAGACTCTAGATTCTAAGGTCTCCTAAATCATTGAAGGATGTGTCTCTAATAAAATAAAAACATAAATTTTCCTGCCAATACTAGACATTTTTGAAAAGGACAACCATCTTTATATGAGCAAAGAAAGTGTTGTCCCACCCCGGAGCCCTGTATAAGGATATCGCTGGCTCCCAAGTGTCTTCTTCAGTTTACACTTTCTGCAGGGTACCCCTAAAATCTCCTTTGATATGGGAATAAAAACAAAGGCCTGAGGCCAGGGACGATGCTCACACCTGTAATCCCAGCAGTTTGGGAGGCCAAGACGGGTGGATCACTTTAGGTCAGGAGTTCGAGATCAGCCTGGCCAACATGGTGAAACCCTGTCTCTACTAAAAATACAAAATTAGGCAGGTGTGGTGGCGCATGCCTGTAATCCCAGCTACTTGGGAGGCTGAGGCAGGAGAATTGGTTGAACCCGGGAGGTGGTGGTTGCAGAGCTGAGATCGTGCCGTTGCACTCCAGCCTAGGCAACAAAAGTGAAACTCCATCTCAAACAACAAACAAACAAAAACACCTGGATCTCCAGGGAGACACAAGCCCAGGACTGGCTCTTGCAGATCATTAGCTTAATAACTGATTATCTGGGTCACCTCATGTCTGTTACATCTCTCTTCTAACCTGTTTTCCAGTCTATAAAATGAATCCCATTGGTAGCTTGATGCTAGCTCTAGGAATCTGAGGTTTAAAACCCCTCAGGTTAAACAACCATATCTATACTTTATTAAAAAAAAAATCCACTTTGCAGATGCCACTGGCACTGGGAGCCCCGTATTAACAGTCATGGTCAACCCCACTGTGTTTTCAACATTACCATCAATGGTGAGTGGCTGGGCTATGACTCCTTTGAGCTGTTTGAAGACAAGGTTCCAAAGACAGCAGAAAACTTTCATGTTCTGAGCACTAGAGAGAAAGAATTTGGTTGTAAGGGTTCCTGCTTTCACAGAATTATTCCAGGGTTTATATATCAGAGTAGTAACTTCACATATCATAATGGCACTGTTGGCCATTCCATCTACAGGGAGAAATTTGATGATGAGAACTTCATCCTGAAGCATAAAGGCCCTGGCATCTTATCCATAGGAAATGCTGGACCCAACACAAACGGTTCCCAGTTTTTCATGTGCACTGCCAAGACTGAGTGGTTGGACGCAAGCATGTTGTCTTTGGCAAGGTGAAAGAAGGCATGAAGATTGTGGAGGCCATGGAGTGCTTTGGGTCCAGGAATGGCAAGACCGGCAAGAAGGTCACCATTGCTGACTGGACAGGTCTAATAAGTTTGACTTGTGTTTTATCTTAACCACCAGACCATTCCTTCTGTAGCTCAGGAGAGCACCCTCCACCCCATTTGCTCCCCATATCCTATCATCTTTGTGCTCTCGCTGCAGTTCCCTTTGGGTTCCTTGTTTTTCTTGTTCCCTTCCATGCCTGGCTGGATTGCAGAGTGAAGTTTATGATTATGAAATAGAAGCTAAATAACAAAAATTCGAGGACAATTTATAATATTTAAACAATTAACTAATTTACTATTTTCTAGGACAACCCAGTGATAAAGTAGTTGAATATAATGTTTCTGGCATCATCTTTCTCTTGGGGACGCTCTTCCTTTTTAATTGTCTTGCAAAGATTGTCTGAATCATTAATTCACTTACTCTGAAGTCCACAGATACAATGCAAAGAGCAGTGAACAAGCTGCTTCTTCTGATACTTCAATAGTCCTTAATGTATACTAGAAAGGCTTTAATCACACCAATAATACAATGTAACTTATTCAATTGTTGATATTTATTTCAACCTGAATTGTTCTTTATCACAGCACTGGCTCAAGCTCTTACAAATGCTATTTAAAATTAAAATATAACTCAGATATCATAAGATGCATCCTTGTAAAGTATAAAATTAAATGGTGCTTAGTAGATTCACAAAATGTGCAACTACCATACCTGTCTAATTTAATAACTTCATCTCCCTAAAAAGAAACCCAGTATCCACCAGCAGACCTGAGGATTTTTAAAATTTAGAGAAGTTGATTGGCTTATGGGGGTGGCAGGCTTAGGAATGGAGCCATTCCCTGTGGAGTAAAATTAGAGTGAAATACAGAAGGCTATTTATTTGTACTTCTGTTGTTATTGATTAGTCTCACATGGAGGCAGATGCTGATTTTGTCCAGTTTTTGCACTTGAATTCAAGTCAAGGTATGCCCCATTCAAAACTATGTATCTAGGAAAGGATCCAACCCTTTCACTGTGAAGCCTATTTGAAGAGTGCAATATATGCAGCCAAGATCATCATTCCTCTTCTCTCAGTTTCTGTTTTTAGCCGAGTTTGAAAAAGATACTAAGAGCAGAGAATCAAAGACAAGAAACATAGTAAGGTAGAGACAGAAGAAGCAAAGAACAGTATGAAGTAGCACAGACCAAGGAGATAGAAGAGAGAACAGCATGATGGGCAAGGAAACAAAAGTAGGAGCAGAGGCTGGGTGTGGTGGCTCACGCCTGTAATCCCAGAACTTTGGGAGGCCGAGGTGTGTGGATCACTTGGGGTCAGGAGTTCGAGACCAGCCTGACCAACATGGTGAAACCTCATCTCTACAAAAAAATTATAAAAATTAGCCAGGTGTGGTGGCAGGTGCCTGTAATCCCAGCTACTCAGGAGGTTGAGGCAGGAGAATTGCTTGAGCCTGGAAGGCAGAGGTTGCAGTGAGCTGAGACCGTGCCACTGCACTCCAGCCTGGGCAACAGGGTAAGACCCTGTCTCAAAAAAAGAAAAAAAAAAGAAGCAGGAGCAGAGAGCAATGACACATCAAAGAACAAAGCACAGAATAAGGTGAGGGGGCAAAGAAAAGAGAGAAGCAGCAAGGAACAGTAAGAAGGGGCAGGTAATGGGGAAGGAAACACAGCAAATGTTCTTGGACTGCAGGTACATCTGAGGGAGCCAGTCACAACTGCACAACGACACTACAAGTTACCTGCTTTCTGCTCATAGCTGAGTTCCTCTTCCCACGCTGTTATATGTATTCAAGTTTCCAATTCCTGCTGTATGTATTCGAGTTCAATTTCCCAGCATTCGTGGAGTCTAAAAGGAGAAGAACCCATGCCTGAGGGTCATCACAATGTATCCAGATGGGCACAGAGAAATTCCCATTGTGACTTATGAATAGTCAGTTACAGAGGCTCAAGACACTCTGAGGCAAGTATAGAACTAGACATGGTTGGCCAGGTCTGAGTGTGTAGAGTACTGGGGACCTCATGCAGGAAAATGTGCATGGAAAGGGACTGTTTCCTGGGCTTGTGAGTGGGGCCCAGGATGAAAGGGTCCATGCAGAGGCTGAAAGGGCAAAGGATATAAAGACTTGGCAACTCATCCAGATGAGTAATTTTGTTACTGGGGTTGCTCACTTTTTGATGTTAGCACAATTACTCTTCTTAAAAGCCATATAAATGAACTCAAATACCCTTAGGTTGCCATAATCATCTGTAATGAGGAATGAAGAACGCTTTTGTGATCCCAGAGCCTTAGTATTAGGTTGGTGCAAAAGTAATTGCGGTTTTGCAATGCTTTAATGGCAAAAATGGCAATTATTTTTGCACCAACCTAGTAATTCACCAGGATTCACGGGACTCTGGAAACTCATGCTCTTCTTTGGTCAGAGCTGTTTTTTAATGCCCTGTATTTTGGTGAGATTGAGGATGCTGGAAGAGTTGGTTTGTTTATCTGGTGATGCTGATTTCATGAAAAAGCATATTCTTGCTGACATGATGACGACCATGGAATTTAGCACAGCATGCTGAGGGGGAAAGTGTCACAATTCAGAGAACCCCTTGTTGTGAAGAAATGCAAGGCTTTACCCCTCAATGTCCAGAAAAGTGTTCATTCAGTCTATTTTTCCTTTCATTTTTTTGGAAGACAGGGTCTCGTTCTGTCACCCAGGCTGGAGTGCAATGGCGCCATCTCGGCTCACTGCAACCTCCGCCTCCCAGGTTCAAGCGATTCTCCTGCCTCAGCCTCCCGAGTAGTTGGGGACTAAAGGCGTGCACCACAAGCCTGGCTAATTTTTGTATTTTTTTGGTGGAGACGGAGTTTCACCATGTTGCCCAGGCTGGTCTCAAACTCCTGACCTCAAGTTATCCGCCCACCTCGGCCTCCAGAGTGCTGGGATTACAAGTGTAAGCCACTGTGCCCAGCCCAGAGTTTATTTTTCCTAAGATTCCCCAGTGCAAATGGAGATGTGGGAGAATTGCCCATAGGGACTGAAAATAAAGGGGAATGTATTTGACCTTGAGGACTGTGATGACACCGAGAGGACTTGCATATTCATTAGGTAATTCTAAACTGAAAACTTCCCTTTGACTCACTCTGTCAACTGGTCAGTGCGATGCAGTCCCAAGGAGATAAAAAGTTGTAGGACGTTGAATGTACCTGTGATCATGATTATGCAAATGGAGTGCGTCCACATGGGGTAATTGTCACACAGTGACATGAAGGGCCTTATAGAAATATGTGAGGCTGAGGACTTTTCCCAAGAATCTTATTCCATTTGTTAACCTGCTGCTGAGGTTATGGGTAGTGTCCATGGGGAACCTGGGACCTGCAAGGATGTAAGGCAAGCCTATTCATTGTAATGAATTCTGTTGAAATGTAACTTACATACTATAAAATGCCCCCATTGAAAAGCATGGATGGTGGTTCTGACAAATGAGTTCACAACTGTAACTACTCCCAGAACCAAGATAGACACTTTCGGTTATCAAAAGATTTCCCCAGCCAACGCGGTGGCTCACGCCTATAATCCCAGCACTTTGGGAGGCCAAGGCAGGCAGATGACAAGGTCAAGAGATAGAGGCCATCCTGCCCAACATGGTGAAACCCCGTCTCTACTAAAAATACAAAAATTAACTGGGCGTGGTGGCACGTGCCTGTAATCCCAGCTACTCGGGAGGCTGCGGCAGGAGAATCACTTGAACCAGGGAGTTGGAGGTTGCAGTGAGCCAAGATCGCGCCACTGCACTCCAATCTGGCGAAAGAGCCAGACTCCGTCTGAGAAAAAAAATTAAAAATAGAAAAACTCCCTGGTGACTCTTTGCTGAAGTCCTCCCTAGCCCCTGCACTAGACAAACACTGGTCTGCTTTCTATCAAAATAGATTGGATTTTTTTTCTAGCATTTCTTACAAATGGAATCATAAAGTGTGTACTTTTTTCATATCTGGCTGTTTTGCTCAGCAAAATACTTTAGAGATTCATGCTTTTGTTATACGTATCAATAGTTCATTTGTTTTTATTGCTGAGTAGTATGAATGTGCCACAATTCATTGTTCATTATCTTCTTGTTGGATATTTGGAGCTTTTCTCCAGTTTCTATTTACTATAAAGAAAGTTTCTGTTAGCATGTATGCAGAAATAATTTTGTGGACATGTTTTCATGGTAAATACTGAGAATAAAATGGGTGGGTCATGCCATAAGAGTGTGTATTTATACCTCATAAGAATCTACCAAAGCATTTTTCAAAGTTGCACCATCTTGCATTCCTACCAGCAATGGGGAAGATTTTGTTTCTGCAAATTTCCCCGAGCAATTTGTATTGTAAGTTTTTCTTAAATATTGGAAATTCTAGCTAGCATGTAGTCATTTCTCACTCTAGATACAATATGCCTTTTTAGGACTGATTATGATGGTAAGCATTTTTTCATGTACTTATTGGCCATTTGTGTCTTATTTGATCAAGTGTTTAAATTGTTATTATTGGCTTGTTTGCTTTCATATTATTGAGTTTAATGTGTCCTTTTAAAATTTTTGTATTATGGGTACAAGTTATTTGATGCCCGCAGGTATTTTTTCAGTCTATTGCTTGCATTTTCATTTGCTAACACTGTCTTGAGCAGATTTGAATATTTTTCAACTGCAGTTTCTCCTTGTTTTGGTTGATGATTCATGCTTTTGTGACAAAACTAATAAATCATTATATATACCACAAGAGTGTAGAATTTTTCTTCTATGTTTTCCACAAGAAAATACCATTTTAGCTTTTCTGTTAAGCTGTGTAATATACTGTAAATTAAATTTTTGTATGGTGTTGTCTAAGGATTGATGTTCATTTTCTCCATGTGACTGTCCACTGTTACAATTCTATTTGTTGGGAAGATTAGCATCTCTTCAATTAATTAGATTGGTGTCTTTGTTGAATCATATAGGTGTGGAGAAATCAGGACTGTGTGATTTGATACATTGATCTATATGTTTATATTTACATCAATACATTATCTTTGTTATTTTAGCTTTACAGTAAGTATTAAAATAATGTAGTTTAAGTCTGTCTTTGTTCTTCAGAAACATCTTGGCTATTCTAAAATACTGGCATTTTCATATCAAAATAATTTTGTAATTTTTCTTTACAAACCATTCTAGGTTTTATATTAGGATTATGTAAAATTCAGTAGATAATTTTAGGGGGAATTTGTGTTTTGATAATGAGATGTTTCCAATTGATGGACATAGTGAATATCTCAATTTACTAAATCTTCTAAGTTCCTCCAGAAAAAAAAAATTGATTTTGCAGTGGATAATTAAAGCATATGTATTATTATAATTATATATGCATATATATCATTAAGCATAATAATTATGTAAGCATAATAATTATATATCATTATAATTATTCCTAAGTATTTCAAGTTTTTATGCTATTGCATATGGTATTTATCTTTTAAGATTCCGCATTCCATTCCTTCATTAATTTTCTGTGTATGTGTGTGTGTATCTATCTGTATTATGGCTGTGTGTATTTCCATATGTAATTGATTTTTGTATGCTTTAACCTTGTTACAGTCACATGTATATAACTTAAAATCTATATACAATGCCATATTGTTTCAGAAAAAAAGATATTTTCATTACTAATATTTAGGGGTTTTTGTTTATTTCTTTTTTTTCTATTAACACTAGATTGAAATATACAATGTAATCTTGAGCAAAAGTGACAAGAACATTCTTGACTTTCCCCTAATCTTAGGGAGAAAGTAGTCAGTCTTTTCCCATAAAGGATAAAGTTAACTGTAGGTTTTTCTTCCATATTCTCGTCATCTTAAGTACATTTTATTATATTCCTAGTTGATAAGAATGTCTTTAATGAACAGTAATCAAATTATCACTTTTGATATGTCAATATATTGAATTCAATAGTCTGCAGATTTTTGAATCCATATTCTTGAAGAAATTTGGTTGGCTTTTTCATTTTTATGTTTGTTATAGTTTTAGTATTAGGGTAATTATCAAATTATAAAGTTGAAAAGTTTTTCCCTTTTTTTGCTTTTCTGAACAAAATTATACAACATTTGTAATACCTACAACTTAAATATTTCAATCCACCATTGATGTCATCTAGGCCTGGAATTTGTATGGGAAAACTTTTAATTATAAATCTAATTTATTTAATGACATTGAGCCCTCAGGTTTTTTTAGTTCCTTGTGAATAAATATTTGGATTGGCGTCTTTCAGTAATTTTTCCTCTATATTCTCAAAGTTTTTGCCATTAAAGTGCTCATAGTAGTTTCTTACTACCCATGTACGTCTACGGGATCTCTAATCATGTTACCTTCTTTCAACCCTACTATTGGTAATTTGTCTCCTGTTTTATCATTTAAGCAAAAGTTTCAGTAATTTTATGGACCTTTTCAAAAAATATATATATTGGTGCATTGATTTTCTCTTTTGGTTGTATGTTATCTGTCTCACCAAATTTCACTCTTATCTTTATTATTCCCTTACTTCTTAGTTACTTTGGGTTTAATTTCCTCCTTATTTTCCAGCTTCTTAAGGTTCACATGTAGACCACTGATGATAGGCATTTCTCCCTATGTACAGAAGCATATAGTTATACATTTTCTTATAAGCACTGCTTTGTATCTTCGAAATTATTTGTTGTGTCTCTATTTTCATTCAGTTCAAAGTATTTCCCAATATTCCATGAGATTTATTATTTGATCCACATGTCAATATGAAGTGTGTTGTTTTAATTTGCAATATTTAGAGATTTCACAGATATTTTTAATAATTTATATTTTAATTCTATTGTAATCGAAGAACACCTTCTTTATAATTTTACTTATTAAAAATGTATTAAAGCTTGTTTTATCTTCCAGCATATGCCCTACCTTGTGAGTGTCCCATGTACACTTTAAAAGGATGTATACTCTACTATAATTGGGAGGAGTATTTTTACAAATGTCAATTAAGTCGATTTGGCTGATAGTTGTTCACATTAGCTATACCCTTACTTGTTTTCTACCTTAGTATTCTGTCAATTACTGAGCATGGAGTGCTAAAATCTCCAGCTATAATTAGGGGTTTGTCTATTTCTCCTTTCAGTTCTGTCAGTTTGACATTTGTGTATTTTGAAGTTTGGCCTTTGTATATATCCTCCATCTGCCAGGTTCAGCTGATTCTTCTGCCTCAGACTCCTAGGTAGCTGGGATTGCAGGCGCATGCCATCATGCCCAGCTAATTTTGTATTTTTAGTGGAGACAGGGTTTCACCATGTTGGCCAGGCTGGTCTCGAACTCCTGACCTCAGGTGATCTGCCCACCTCAGCCTCCCAAAGTGCTGGGATTACAGGCATGAGCCACCATGCCCAGCCCATTTATATTTTTATAGACCACATAATTATGTTGAGATCTTATAATGAGCCTATAGTTAGGCCCTGATGTTATATACAGTTGGACAATCTCTGTTTTAATTAAATTATTTATTTGTATTTAATGCAATTTTTAACATAATTGAATTAGTGTCTTGCATCTTACCATTGGTTCTCAATTTATCCCATCTGTTCTTTGTTCTTTCGTTCCTCTTTTTCATCTTTCTTTTGGATGGCATACACTTAGTATTCCACTTTATCTCAACTCTTGGCCTATTAGTTAAATTTCTTTGGCATTTCAGTATGTTTTTTTTCCCCCATGTTAACAAAATGCTTCTTTAATTCCTCACAATATATCTTCAAATAATAAGTCTTCATGTAAAATGTGAGAGCCTTAGAATAATGTGCTATCATTTTTAACATCAATCATTTGTGTTATTGCTGCCACACATTTTATTTCTATAAATATTATAAATCCCATAATACATTGGTTTTGCATTTAGATAGTCAATTATATTCTTAAATGAGAAAATATACTTTACTATTTATCCACATATTAACAATTTCTGGTATATTTCATTCATTTACATACATCAGTTTTCCAAATATTATTTAACTTTTATTTTCAAAAATTTTTATTTTCTTATTGTGTAGATCTGCTTGTGAAAAATTCTCACAGTTTTTGTTTGGAAGTGTTTATTTTACCTTCATTTTGAAAGCAAATATTATGGGGTATAAAAAGAAATCCTTAAAATGCCTACTACCTGAAGCTCAAACAAACCAATAAGAATAATACTAACCTGTTCATAGAAAAATAGATGAAGAATTTTAATAGAAAATTAATTAGGAATACTTTCACATATCCTTTGAAAACTTTCAAATTTTTATCATATCTATAAAATGCAGGTTAACAGATTCAATTTTTTTTTTACAGCACTTAAAATAATGTACCCATTGTTTCTTGCTTGAATAGTTTTTCATAAGAAGTCTGCTTTAATTCTTATTTTGTTCTTCTGGTTCTAATGTGTCTTAGTTTTTCTGACTACTTAAAATATTTTGCTTTTCACTGTTTTTCAGCAATTTGTTGAGAATATACCCTGGTGAGATTCTTTGTCTGCGTGAATTTTGTTAAGCTGCTTGAATATGCGAATTAATTTTTATCAAATTGGAAAATGTTATCTGCTATTTTAAAAAAACATTTTTTTCTGTACCCTGTAATTCATCTACCCTGGGACTTCAATTGCATATGTATTTGCCACTTGGTATTGTCAAAAAATGCACTGAGGCACAACTTATCTTTCCTTTTAGTTTTCTCTGTGTTATTAATCACTAGTCTTTTCTTTTTCAGTGTATAATATGCTGTTAATCCTCTTCATTGAACTTTTCTTTTAAATATTGCATTTTCCATTTATAGCTTGTTCCATTTGGTGATTTAATATCTTCCATTTCTCTATTTTTATTCATGTTTTCATGGATATCCTTGGGTATATTGGCCATATTTATAATTGCTAATTGTATTCATTTCTAAAGACTAATTTTTTTTCACACTTTCATGCTTCCATGACTAATAATTTTAATTGGATGTTTGACATCAAAAATATGTTGTATACTTCTCGAATTTGTTTTCTTATTTTAAGAGTATTAGGCTTTGTGTTGTTAGGCAAACCAGTCTAACTCGGAGATCAGCTTCATCTCTTATGACTTTGGGATAGTGTAGCACTTATATTATGGCGTGACAGTTATGCAGTCTCACACCAATGCACTAGGTAATTAACAAGGACATTCCATTCTGACTATTCAGCCAAATGCATGAGCACCTTAACTGTGTGAGATGTTCATCTTACAGTTCCCTAGTTGTTCTTTGCCCAGCTAATGGTTGATCCCATATGCTCATTCAGCTTTATATCCAGCAAATATTCAAGGAGACCACTCTGCAGATATAAGCCCTTTTTCTGCAGAGCTCCCTCTTCTTAGAGTTGTTTCACAACTTTTAACCTTTCGAACTTTTATATTACAGTTAAAACTGTAAACTTTTATTTAATAGATGTTATACGTAGTATATATTCATACATTATAAACATCACAGCACAATGTTGTTTTTATTTAAACACTTATATGGTTTGTGTAGAAATTAAGAGAAAAAAGAATTTAAAAAATGAAAGTGTCTCTTGCATTTACCAAGATATGCAGCATTTCCAATGCTTCCCCAAGTATTCCCGACGCTTTTAGTTTTCTGAAGGTCTAAGTTTCTGAGGCAATTTCCCTGCAGCAAAAGGAACTTGATTTACCATTTTTTTGGAGAATAGGTTTTTAACTTTTTCATCATCTCATTTCACCAGTTAATCCGTCCAGTAAATTTTATTTTTATGTATGTATGTATTTTATTTTATTTTATTTTATTTTATTTATTTATTTATTTATTTATTTATTTATTTATTTATTTATTTTTGACAGAGGGTCACTCTGTCCCCCAGGCTGGAGTGCAGTGGCATAATCTCGAACTCCTGACCTCAGATGATCCCCCAACCTCAGCCTCACAAAGTGCTGGGACTACAGGCCCCACCCTGTCCGGTTACTTTTTGTATTTTTAGTAGAGATGGGGTTTAGCCATGTTGACCAGGCTGGTCTCAAACTCCTGCCTCAGGTGATCTGCCTGCCTTGGCCTCCCAAAGTGCTGGGATCACAGACATAAGCCACCTTGCCTGGCCACCATCCAGTAAATATTTAAATTTCATATAATATAGTTTTCAATTCCAGAGCTTTCAGTATATTTGTTTTTAGAATTTTCATTTCTATGCTAAGCATATTGCCTTGCTTCATTAAGAATTATTATAATTATTATTTTACAGTTCTTGGCTGGTGTTTTTAACATCTGGTTCATCTTGTGGTTGCTGTAGGTTGATTTTACTTTTTCTTGACAAAATACTTCATTTTCCTGGTTTTCTTATGCCCATGAATTTATAAAAATTAAGCTGAGAAGATGCTGTATTATTTTATTTTATATATCAACACACAGATCAAGAAACAGACCATTACAAGCATTCATAATCAGAATTTGATGGCATGGAGGAAACTGGGAAGGATGTAGCTGGTGACCTTGAGCAGCTGCTGAGCTTGAGGAAAGGCTTACTCAGCAGGCTGTGGGCGAGTGGAAGGATGATAAAGACTAGGAAGACTGGAATTTAAGTAGGTTCATTAGCAAGGATCAGACACCAAAGAGAGTCATGGGAGTTCACGAAAAAAACATCTGTTATCATGTACTGGTTATTTCACTGTTTGGTTTCTCTAAAAGTCTGCACATTGGAAGTCAATCTACTTAGTTCATCAAAGGAGGCAAAGATGCATCTATATGTGGAATTACGGAGCATCACTTACTGGAATTTCACCAGAATTCCAGCCCATCTTAAGAAAACAAAAGAAGAAGGAGCCTTGATGGCAGAGAGAGAGATACTAGAAAGGGAGCAGGAAACAGTGATATGGACAAAGGACAAAATGAGACAGCAAGGGACATAAAGGAAAACACAAAATAGTGCCTAGGACTTGAGGACAGGAACTCAGACCCTCAAGTTGAGCCTGAGCTTGATCTCTTACATACCATTTCTGTTTGATAATACAGCGTCCAGTGTCAGGCCGGGTGCAGTGGCTCATGCCTGTAATCCCAGCACTTTGGGAGGCCGAGGCGGGCAGATCACAAGGTCAGGAGTTCGAGATCAGCCTGGCCAACGTGGTGAAACCCCGTCTCTACTAAAAATACAAAAAATTAGCTGGGCTTGGTGGCAGGCACCTGTAATCGCAGCTACTCGGGAGGCTGAGGCAGGAGAATTGCTTGCACCTGGGAGGTGGAGGTTACAGTGAGCGGAGATCACGTTACTGCACTCCAGCCAGGACTACAGTACCAGACTCTGTCTCAAAAATAAATAAATAAATAAATAAACAGTCATGTGAACACACAGGGAAATGGCAGTTGACTCCAAGTCAAGAAGAGGCCTCAGAATGAAACTGATCTTGCCGGCATCTTGATCTTGGATTTCCCAGCCTCCAGACTGTGAGAAATAATTTTTTTGTTGTTGTTTAAGCACCTCGTCTATGTTCATAGCAGCCCAAGATGACTAAGACACGAGCATTGTGCATCTATTTTTTGTGTGGTAGATAGTGAGAGGTGTAATTTGTCTTTCTTCTTGGAGGAATAACTTGACATTGCCAAGGTCATTGAACTCCCAGAAACTTCACTGAGCGGACATGCCATTTGTTTCCTACCCTTTCATTTGCATATGGCTTTCTAAGACATCTCATGTACAAGCTCACCGGATCCATTCAACATAGTATCAGTGTAGTAGGTCACTGTGATGTTTTGTAGAATGTCAAGATAATATCAACAATATTGGCAATATATTGATAATTGTTGAACCTGGGTAATGAGTAATAGGGGTTTATAATACTGTTCCTTCTACTTTTATGTATTTGAAATTGTGAATAATAAAAGATTAGGGCCAGGCGCGGTGGCTCACGCCTGTAATCCCAGCACTTTGGGAGTCTGAGGAGGGCGAATCACAAGGTCATGAGTTAGAGACCAGCCTGGCCAACGTGGTGAAACCCTGTCTCTACTAAAACTACAAAAAGTAGCCAGGCATGGCAGCACATGCCTGTAATCCCAGCTACTCGGGAGGCTGAGGCAGGAGAATTGCTTGAACCTGGGAGGCGGAGGTTGTAGTGAGCCAAGATCATGCCATGGCACTCTAGCCTGGGTGACAGAGTGAGACTCTGTCTCAAAAAATGAAGGAAGGAAAAAAGGAAGGAAGGAAGGAAGGAGGGGGAGGGGAGGGGAGGGAGGGAAGGGAAGAAAAGAAAGAAAGAAAGAAAGAGAAAGAGAAAGAAAGAAAAGAAAGAAAGAGAAAGATTAAAACTACAAAGGTAATAAATATTCAAAATTCAAAAAAAATGACCAATATCTTTGAGGACTATATTATGGCAGATAGCAGGTGAACTATAGGCCTCAGGAAATACTGTGAATGTATAGTCCTGGCCCTGCAAGATAAAAGAAAACTGCTTTTTGTGATTCTTGTAGACTGGTATGGAGAAAAGACATTGGCCAACTCAATAGCCCTAGGTGATGGACTATATGTTCAAGACGATCAGGCAATTCTATCCCCTGCTTAGACTCACCTGTAGCTTGGGATTATCTGGGACTTACAGTGTCCATAAAGTCAGGAAGTATAAACATATATAATATCACAAAGACATCTTTGATCTGTTAAAAAAAAAAAAAAAAAAACAACTCTGTGTCTGTGTATGTGTCTACAATTTGTAAACACTCTGCAGTTCAAGCCATGAGCCAGAACTTAAAATCTGCTGGAGAGGTTTGTTGAGATTTTTTTGGTTTTTGCTTTTCTGATTTAAAAAAAAAAAAAAAAAAAATGGCAGACACACCAGAGATGGCTCTGTGTTCCTTCACGTGTTCCCATCTCTCATCTTTGATTGTAGAAATTGTTTTGAGTGGCAAATCATCAAATATTGAATGCTAATAAAGCTCCATAATCTTACATCTGCAGTTTTGAAATCCAAAAAGCTCCAGAAAAATAATTTTCAAAAACGCACTTGGAGGTAAAACCTGAACTAAAGTAACATAAGACGACTTAGTGTTTCTCTTAGTGGGAGTAATAAAAAGTTTCACTCAGAAAAAATGAGTTTAGTTATCAGGCGTTTCCCAGTCCCTTGCTGGGCTCTATATAATATATGGCACACGCACCTAATTTCATTTCTAAAATCAGGAAAAAGTGTGAATTTAAAACACATCTGGCACTAAGGGTCTCAGATAAGAGACTGTGTGACAGTTGTTCTTAGTTCTGCCATTTTCCCTGGAAAACAATCATTAAAGTTCACAGAGCACACCAGCGAGAATTTTTAAAAGGAGCCTAATTGTGATATGGTTTTGTTGAAATACAAGGCAGGTGTAAAAGGAAAATAAATCTCAGGACCCCAAAATTACTAAGCCAAAAGGAAAAGTCAAGCTGGGAACTGCATCAGGCAAACCTGCCTCCCATTTTATCCCTAAATAAGATACCTACAAAGAAAAGAAAGCTACATACTTCCCTCATAATTTGCCCTCTCGGGATTCCTTGTGGACCCCAAGATCTTTACCCTAAAACGGTTCTGTTGAATTTTACCCTGACAACGTACATTGATAGTTTATCTTCACAGGTGCGAGACACAGGACAGAACCCCAAGTCCTCCATCTGCTCACCTGACACAAATGCATATCTGATTGCTTCCTCTGAGGTAAAAATGCAGATTCACAAAGCTAGATGACGCGTGACTATTCCTCTACTCCCCTGATAAGTTTTGGATCTATGTTCCCACCCAAATCTCAGGTCGAATGGTAATCCCCAATATTGAAGGTGGGGTCTGGTGGGAGGTGATCAGATCTTGGGGGTGAATCCTTCATGAATGGTTTAGCACCATCCTCTTGGTGATAGTGAGTGAGGGAGTTATTGCGAGATCTGGTTGTTTAAAGTGTGTAGCACTAGGCTTGGCATGGTGGCTCATGCCTGTAATCCCAGCACTTTGGGAAGCTGAGGCGGGTAGATCACCTGAGGTCGGGAGTTCAAGACCAGCCTGGCCAACATGGCGAAACCCCGTCTCTACTAAAAATACAAAAATTAGCCGGACATGGTAGCGGGCACCTGTAATCCCAGCTACTCCGGAGGCTGAGGCAGGAGAATTGCTTGAACCCGGGAGGCGGAGGCTGCAATAAGTCAACATCTCGCCACTGCACTCTAGGCTGGGTAACATAGCGAGATTAAGAAATAAATAAGTTTGCTTATGAGATGCTATTATTTTATTGTACTTTTTTACATGTTTATTATATATTATGTACTTGTAAATGTATTAGGTAAATATATTTTGTAGGCACATAAATTTATTGCTTTATGTAAATTTAATATTTCATTACTTATCGATTATCTATTGTATATAAGGCACATGATGCTACATTGGTATTTGGAATTCATTACCCTAACTATACTGTAATTAAAATAATTCTCCTAACTAGTACCAAAGGCTTCCACTTAGCAATCACTCGAAGTGTGCCAGCACCTCCACTCACTTCACGTCAAGCGATTCCCATCATTGTTTCACTGGTGGAGAAACCGAGGCCCAGGGCACGTGGGGTAAGGCGTTCAGGGGGCTTTCGGTCCGGAAGCAGCGTCGGGGCGGGAATTCGAACCCTGGGTTCCCACACTCGCCCGTGGCAGGGCCCCCAGGGCCTTTTCCCAAACTCATCACAGGAAGTGACGACCCGTTCGCCCGGCGGACCGGGGGGCGTCGGGCAGGTCCTGGTCCAAGTGAGTGCCCGCCCCTGCCCTGGGCTGACGGAGTTCTTCCCCCAGCTGCTGGTAGACGTGGGAACCCGCAGGGGACGGAGCTGCGGGATCCGATAGGACCTCGAGGACCCTTGGGGCGCCGCTGTTCTGCCCTGGGAGAGAGAGTGGGAAATAAGTGAAATGCCGTCAGAAAGCTAAAGAACTACCGAGAGAACGAGACCCAGAGAAAGAGGCGGAGGTAGAGAGATGGGGAAGGAGAGCACAGGTGGATGTGTAAAGGTGTTCATTTACACATTCAGAGACACAAATACAGGAAGAGACAGGGGCGCAGGCAGACACCCCGAGACAGGCTCGGTGAGTCGCAGGAAGGGACAGACACCCCTAGAGCAAAGGAGATGGGCAGTCTAGACCAGGCGTGTCTACACCAGCGTTCGCCCTCAGGCTAACATTGTCAGCTAGAACCACCTTCCTTCCCCTGGCCGCCCAAACCCCTCGCAGCTTGCAGGCTGCGGCTGCTGGCAACACCCGAGTAAGATCCTATCCAGCCGCTGCGCTCTACTTTCCAGGGAAGTGTAGACCTTACAGGGGACGGGCCCCAGGTGCAGGGGCCATCGCGCTAGCCAAGGGTGGCGTGCAGAGATCGACGCGGCCTCGCCTTCGGCCAGTCAGGACTCAGCGGCCTCTTGGCCGCGCCCACACGCGCACCCCCGGTGGGCCTGGGCTTTCCTTTGCACGTTCCTGCCGGCTGACGCTGCCCACGCAAGTGAGGTCAGCCGGGCTTTTTGCGCTTCTGGACAAATCCAAATCAGCCTGAGCTTTGCCTTCGCATACCCCTTAGCCAGGCGCCACGAGGATGTACGTGGCTCGCGCTTCCTTTTTTCCAAAGGCCGCCGAGCCCTTTGCGTGAACACGGAGTGACCAACGAATACTTCCTCCTTCTGCGAGACCTGCCTCTTTAGGATCCGAGTCCTATAGACTGACCAGACTTGGCGCAGCACGCTGATTGGAAGCGGCGACTGCCTGTCAAGCATTCGCGTCTCTCCCCTCCCTTGACTTTCTTGGCAGGGTTAAGGGATAAGAGAAAGTGGAGTTGCCTTAGTTCTGGGAGAGCCGGTTTGTGGGTCCGGCACAGGTATCCATGCGGACTTACGCTGCAAAAGTCCTCTTGCGAAACGAGGAATAGGCTCGAGCCTTCGATTGGGTCGAGGGAAACGTCAATCAATGGATGGGCGGGTGCAAACACAACAGAACGTACAGTATTGGTTAGGGTTTGGCGGGGGGCGTAGACAGCGGGGAAATGAGGCGGCTTATCTCGATTGGCCCAGAAAGAAGGGGGTCTCGCCCTCTGTACTCCGGGATTGGCTAGAGCGAGCCGCGCCCCCCTCACGCCAACAACCACCGGTAAGCGAAGTGGGCCCAGCTCTCCCGGATTAGCAGCCGTAGCCAGATGCGTTGAAGGGAGGGCAGAGAGGTCTCATTCAGCTCCCGAACAGACCTGACGTAGATCCGGAAGTAGCCCGCACCATCTCAATTATGAGGGGACACCTGTAGGCGACGGGAGAGGGACGCCGCGGGGAGCCAATAAAGCTCCGCAACCGGAAGCGTCTTCTGGGGGCGTCGCACCCGGAAGTGTGGCACCTCCCCGGCCGCACCCGGAAGTGTGATGCCACCGCCGCTACGGGGAAGTAATGGTATCCGGCCAGTTGAGATTCGGGGTTAAAACAGGTGTTTGTATATCTCTATTTCCTGAGGCCCATTAGAGTCTCCTCTTTTCGGAAAGTGTTGGAGGGGGCACGTATTTGGGCATGTTTTTGAATGTCTCGTCCTATTGAAATCCGTGGGGAAACGAGCAGTAGGAGTGTGTCCAAAGGGGCCTGACTCTATAAAGGCTTTTCAGAAGTTTCTTTCACCGCCCGTCACCCTCGATTCCCCTCCCCTTCAGGGATGTGCAGATGGAGGCCGGAGGAGACACTGCTGCCCCGGCCCCCGGGGGCGCGGAGGACTTGGAGGACACGCAGTTCCCCAGTGAGGAAACTAGAGAAGGTGGAGGGGTTCACGCGGTCCCACTGGATCCCGAAGGCGAGGGCCTGGAGGAAACAGGTATGACTCCACTTAGTGGGGTCTTAAAATGGATCCTTAGGGGTTGTCATTGTTGGACGGGGGGAGGGTCAGTGGGTGATGAGTAGGGAGTCGTTTGGGACTCAAGAGAAGTGGCTTAAACCATAGCCGGGTCAGGAGGAGGTCATTGTGGACACATGGTGTAGCTTACTTCACTGAGGAAGTCATTGGATGTCAACGGGTGTTCACTGGGGGTTTGGTGTGAGTTTAGGTCATTGAAGAATCGAAAAGGGGGCTGTTAGAACCAAAGAGGGTCACTGAGGATTTAAAGTGTTTAGGTCAAAGAATGCGCAGAAGAAAGTCAATAGACTCCAAGGAGTACTGTTTCGAAGTTAGTGTTTTTGAGGAATAGGGTGTTATTTATTAAATAATAGAAGTGGGAAGGGGAATCAGTGAAGTTCCATGGGCACTCAGAGTATTTACATCATTGAAGTCATTGGTAGGCTGTTGGGAAGTCTTTAAGGAACCAAATATTAGTGGATGTGTAAAGTTGTTCATTTGGGATTTAATGGAAGTCACTGAGAAGTCTGTACCATTGATCACTTTGGAACTAGTGGATGCAAATGGAATCATTGGGAAGGATCAGTGATGTGAGAATAAATGTGGGTGGGGAGGTTGAGGACTTGGGAATTAATAGCAGATAAGAGCAGTTATTAGGAGGGAGTAATGATATTTGGGGACATGGGAGTGTCAGTCATGGGAATGTCAATGAGAGAATATGCAATTATTGGGATTTCATGGGAAAATTATTGAGACATAGCTGCACATGGATAATAATGACTCATTGGGGGATGAATGGGAATAAATGGATGTGTCAGTAGAGGCCATTGAAGTTGTGGGTTTTCGTGAATGTTAATGATGGTCATGGGGAGGGGCAGTGGAAGTCATTAAAGTCTTGTGTGTTAGTGGATATTATAATGGTTACTGTACGGAGGGGAGTGGATATCAATGAGATTGAAGGTGGTCAGGGGAGTGAGTGAAGGTCTCTGAAGTGCTGGGTGTTAGTGGAGGTTAATGATGGTCATTGTTGGGGGCTGGAGGAGTGGACATGGAGTAGAATAAATTGTGGATCAGGGCAGTCATGGAGGATCACTGAAAAACCAGGTGTTAATGATTGTTAAAGTGGGGTCATTGGGGTGTTTGTGAACCACAGTGGGAGTGAATAATGGATTAGGGGAGTCCTAAAGATCTGGGTGTTAGTGGATATTAATGACGGTCACTGGGAGAAATACTGGACATTACCAAGAATATAAATGGGCAACCAGGAGAGTTAGTAGGGGTCATCACCTATCAGTGGGCATCACTGATAGGGTAGTGGTGGGGGAAGGGGCATTCAGATACTTAAGATATTAATATATGTTAAGGGTGGCCATTGGGTGAGCAGATATCAGGTGAAAAAACAGGGGTCGGAGGAGTTAATGGGGGATTATTGGAGACGAATAATCATCATCCAGAGTCAATGGGGTGCTTTGAAGACTTGGGAATGACAGTTATTGAAAAGGAAGTAATTGGTCTGTAGGAACATAGCAGGTCCAGTGGAATGACAATGAGAATGTGTTGGTTTATTAGGGTTTTAGGAAGATCATTGCGGGGTCCCAGGGCAGTCATTGTCATTGAGGGGCATAGGAGACACTTGGAGGTCTGTGTCAGCATGCAGGACTCCTGGAGGGGCTAGTAGATATTTGGTGGGTCCTTGGGGATGTGGGGTTAGGGGTTCACATGCAGATGACCCACCAGGGGCTCCCTTTCAGGATCCAAGGACAAGGACCAGCCACCCAGCCCATCACCACCGGCCCAGTCAGAGGCCCCGTCAAGTACCTCTCGGCTCTGGAGTCCTGCAGCCCCTGAGAATAGTCCCACGCGTAGCCCTGAGAGTAGCTCTGGAGGCCAGGGTGGGGACCCCAGTGATGAGGAGTGGCGCAGCCAGCGGAAGCATGTGTTTGTGCTGAGTGAGGCTGGCAAGCCCATCTACTCGCGGTACGGTAGTGTGGAGGCGCTGTCAGCTACCATGGGTGTAATGACCGCCTTGGTGTCCTTTGTGCAGAGTGCAGGAGATACCATCCGCGCCATCTACGCTGGTGAGCAAACAGGTGGGAGGCAGAATGGGGGACAGTGACCGGGAATATGGCTGGCATGGGTAGGTCCGTCTGCCTGCCTCAGGCACTATCCAGCCAGCCAGGGTTGAGTCCATGTGTGTGGATGGTCAGCCAGGGCTCTAACTGTCAGTGGTGGGAGGTGGGAGGTTCATCTCTGTCTGGCCTGCTGGTTTCTGAATGACTGACTTGCTGGGATCTGAGTGACTAGCTGGATACTTCTGTGTTGCCTGAGAGCATGACTGTGGGGGCTGTGTGGCTAAGCTGTGTCTTTCCGGCTCTGTGTCAGCCCTTGTACCATCTCTTCCCACCTGCCCCTGCTCCGTGCTGTGTATCTAACCTACCTGTTCCTTTGGCCATCCCATCATGTCTCTGCAAATGTCCAGATTCCTCCAGCTTGTCCTTACCCCAGTCCAGGTACCCACAGAGTGATCGTGTGGACTGGGGCCTGGTGTGTGTATGGTAGGAGAGAGCGGAAGAGCCCCACTGTCTCCCTCAGGTCATTCCTGATCCAGCTCTACCCCCTCTTCTTACCCCTCCCTTCCACAGAGGACCACAAGCTGGTGTTCCTACAACAGGGCCCACTGTTGCTCGTGGCCATGTCACGGACTTCTCAGTCAGCAGCCCAACTGCGGGGGGAGCTGCTAGCTGTGCACGCACAGATCGTGAGCACGCTGACACGTGCAAGTGTCGCCCGCATCTTCGCACACAAGCAGAACTATGACCTCCGCCGCCTGCTGGCTGGCTCGGAGCGCACACTGGACCGACTTCTGGACAGTGTGGAGCAGGACCCAGGAGCCCTGCTCCTGGGTGCCGTGCGCTGTGTGCCCCTTGCCCGGCCGCTGCGAGATGCACTGGGTGCGCTCCTCCGACGTTGCACAGCGCCTGGCCTGGCGCTGTCAGTGCTGGCAGTAGGCGGTCGACTGATAACAGCAGCCCAGGAGCGGAATGTGCTGGCCGAGTGCCGGCTGGACCCAGCTGACCTGCAATTGCTGCTCGACTGGGTGGGTGCACCAGCCTTTGCGGCGGGTGAGGCTTGGGCACCAGTGTGCCTGCCCCGCTTCAACCCTGATGGTTTTTTCTACGCCTACGTGGCCCGCCTGGATGCTATGCCTGTTTGCCTGCTGCTGCTTGGCACCCAACGTGAAGCCTTCCATGCCATGGCCGCCTGCCGGCGCCTGGTCGAAGACGGGATGCATGCCCTTGGTGCCATGCGTGTTCTTGGGGAGGCTGCCGGCTTCTCTAATGCCTCATCAGCCAGTGCTCCTGCCTACAGTGTGCAGGCTGTGGGGGCGCCGGGCCTCCGGCACTTCCTGTATAAGCCACTGGACATCCCTGACCACCACCGCCAACTGCCCCAGTTTACTAGGTAGGCCCTGACCCTAAGGCAACTGGCTGGGTGGGAAGGCCTGTCAAACCAGGAAGTTCAGCATCTCAGGGATGTGACTCAGGAGAGATAACCGGCCATGCTTAAGAAAGAGGGAACAGAACAAGTCTCTGATGATGGAGCATCAGTCATGGACCTAAAGGAATCCCCCTCTTCTGGTGGAGAGCAGGGCCCTAGTACTCAGGGAATCCCCTAGTTTGATGAGGGAAGGTCAGCCTCTAACCCCTGAGAATCCTCAAGTCTCATGGGAGAGGGTCAGCTCCCTAACTTAATTGAAATCTCTAGACTGAGGGAGGAAACGGGCCAGCCAAGAAGGCGCTGGACTAACCTTTCCCTCCATCATGGCAGCCCTGAGCTAGAGGCCCCCTACAGCAGAGAGGAGGAGCGGCAGCGGCTGTCGGACCTGTACCACCGCCTGCATGCTCGTCTCCACAACACCTCCCGACCCCTGCGCCTCATTTACCACGTGGCTGAGAAGGAGACACTGCTGGCCTGGGTAAGTTGGGCAGGGCTCTGAGTGAATTGATTCCCCACTTCAAGCCTCCTTTCCCTATATTGTATCCCCTCCAGCCATAGTGCCTCCACCAAACACAGCAGGCCTCTGGCTGGGCTGTGCCTTGCCTGCGACACTGTCCCTGCCTTTACACACACATCTTTGAAGCCCCTGACAACTAATGACCGTGACTCTAATCCGACATTAGCCTCACCCTTCTGTGTGCTTTTCCCCGATTAGCAACCAGGACAGTGTCTTTGACTTTCCAGAGGCTCCGTTAACCACCATTGCTGTGCCTGCCAATTCCCTAGTAGCCCAGTCCATGTGTCTGGAGGTACCCCATTCATCACCAGCTCATTATGACTCCATGAGTCCCCAGCAGTCCTCAGACACTGTAGGCTTGGTCCCTTGCTGTGCCCTCCACCTGGGGTACCCTTCCCTTGGGTCTCCTCTGGGCTCCAGCCCTCACTTCCTAGGGGTTTGCTGAAGGTCAACTACTGAGGGAGGCCAGAGAAGGGGACCTCATCAGAAATGGCACCTTCCCCCAGGCCCTGCCATGTAATGCATATTTATTAATTTATTGCATGACTGCTGTGGATCAGGCATTGTCCTAGGCTAAGGATTTTGTTTTTAATTTTTTTTAACTTTCATTTTAAAGAAGTCACAAAAACAATATAAAGAGTTTTTATATTTATATTCATGAAGAGTTATAAAGGGTGTGGTGAAAACCACACCTGGCCAGACAGTGGTTTTCCTAACTCCATCATTCTTTCTACATTCATTGGTTGGGATTTTACTATAAAGAATAACATGGGGCCGGATGTGATGGCTCACGCCTGTAATCCCAGCACTTTGGGAGGCTGAGGCGGGCAGATCACTTGAGGTCAGGAGTTCGAGACCAGCCTGGCCAACACGGTGAAACCCCGTTTCTACTAAAAATACAAAAGTTAGCTGGGTGTGGTGGTGTGTGCCTGTAATCTCAGCTATTCATGAGGCTGAGGCAGGAGAATCACTTGAACCTGGGAGGCGGAGGTTGCAGTGAGCCGACATCGTGCCACTGCACTTCAAAAAAAAAAAAAAAAAAAAAAAAAAGGAATAACTTTTTCTTCTATTTATTGAATTTTTAATTTTCTATCAATATTATCTCATGGATTTTTCTTTAATTCAGTGAGTTAAAATCTTTCTCTAGCATTTATTTTGGTGTTCAAATTCCCTCTGAGTTAGCCAGTGGGTACCCTGATTCAGCCAGGCTGATCCCTGTGTCTCTGACACGTCCCCTTCACTACGTGAGCACATCTTACTTGACTTTCTCTATTCCAGTCCTCAACTCAGCCATTTCTCCATGGAGCCTTTGTACCTTTTAGTAGAGATTGGAATTTAAAACCCAAGATACGGGCCGGGTGCAGTGGCTCACGCCTATAATCCCAGCACTTAGGCAGGCCAAATAGGGGTGGAGAGGGGGCTGCGGGTCACAAGGTTAGGAGTCTGAGACCAGCCTGGCCAACAGGGTGAAACCCCATCTCTACTAAAAATACAAAAAATTAGCCGAGCTTGGTGGCATGCGCTTGTAATCCCAGCTACTCGGGAGGCTGAGGCAGGAGAATCGCTTGAACCTGGCAGGCGGAGGTTGCAGTGAGCTGAGACCACGCCACTGCACTCCAGCCTGGGCAATAGTGAGACTCTGTGTCAAAAACAAAAAGCAAACAAAAAAAACAAGATATGTTAGGACCAGAATTTTAAACCAAGTGATCAGAGTGGCCTCCCTGAGCAGATGGCATCTGAGTGCAGTAAGGAGGTACTGAGCTACATGGATATTAGGAGGAAGAGTACACTTGGCAGAGGGAAAGGACTGATATGCTGTGAGGTGGGACTGAGCCTGGCTATGTTTGAGGAATAGCAAGGAAAGTGCAGAATGGCCAGAGCAGAGGGAGTGAAGGGGAGAGCTCTTGGAGGTGGCACAGGAAAGGCACTAGTGACCTTGTGGGATCAGGCCTCTCCATTTAGTAGGAGGCATAACTTGAGTTCCTCTTTATATTAATTCGTGGCTGTTGATGAGGAAAACATAGTTGTATGAGCTTAGAGCAGGACCTTGTACACAATAGGTTACTGACAGAATATTAAACATTGTTACTGTGTTCCCCAGTCCCCAGATGAGCAGACAGGTCTAGAGAGTACCCACAAACACAACCAGCATCACCCAGTTGAAGCCACTAGGTCCCGCTGACCCTTGGCTCATTAGTTGCACAATATCAGCTTACCTACCTTAGCCCAGTATCTAGGCAGCACCCGGTAGGAGGTGCTGCCAGGTACAGGTTCCAGGTTGCAGGAGGCAGACATGCAGCTGCATTGGGGTAGACAGGGTTGTCCATAGCCAGCTCTGGCCCATCTGACTCTGTCTCCTCCCAAACCCCCAGGTGACCTCCAAATTCGAGCTCTATACCTGCCTCAGCCCTCTGGTGACCAAGGCAGGTGCAATCTTGGTAGTGACCAAACTCCTGCGCTGGGTGAAGAAAGAGGAGGACCGGCTCTTCATTCGCTACCCACCCAAGTACTCCACACCACCAGCCCCCTCTACGGACCAAGCTGCCCACAATGGCTTGTTCACTGGACTCTGATAGATGGAGCTCCCAGACCAGGCAGTGCTGGGAGCAACCACCTTTGTTTTTTACCTTCTGTCCACCCTGGAAATGTGGGTGGGGGTGTGTCCGTGGCTAGTCATTGTCTCCCTAGGCAATGGGGCAAGATCTGAAGGCCCATCTATGAAAGAGATGGTGGCAACAGCCAGGCGAGCAGGCTGCTTTCCTCACCTGGTCATGCACCTCCCCCTCTGGGGAAATCCTTAGGCCTCCCTCTCCCTTCCCTCTGTCTCATCTCCTCCACTTCAATGATGCTCTAGCCTCTGTGAGGGACTGTCCCCTCCAAACTTGCTTCAGGGGTCTGCCTCCTCAGTTGAATCTCAGCCGTGAGTGTCCAGATCTGGCCAAGGTCTCTAGGGTGGCCCACAGGGGTGCTGGAATTGGCACTTCAGGGCCACGCTATGGTTGGAACTGGCCTGAGGGTATTAAAGAAAAAAACTACATAAAAGTCCTAAAAGTAAGACCCACAAGGATATTCCTTTGCCCTTCTTGTAGTTTTCTTCATCGTTACCCTGCCAGAAATGACCCCCTCAATGCCAGCTGCTGCTAACATTAATGAGAAGGTGGCCTCTAGTGTCCACCTGTGGAACCCAGGACACAAAGCACCTGACTGCACACAGTGGCTGAAATCCAGCATTTTTACATAGAAGATGCACTTAGCTTCTAAGCCTCATTTTACTCATCTGTGAAACAGAGATAAGTAACCCTCTCTTGTAAACTCTGATGAAGATTTGTAAACGAAAACAGACTCGAACTATTGTGTACCACCACATAGCACATGCACGTCTGTCCCAGACTTTGACAACCTGCACAAGCAGCCTAAAGCAGGAGAGACCTTCCTAGGGTTTTGTATGTGTGCACACTACCCTCACTCCCCAACTGGCCATTACCCTAGCTCTGCCCTTGTTTGTGGAGCTACAGCCTCAAGGTTGTAGCATGCAATCGGGGCGCAGTGTGTTCCGCGCTTGCCCAGAGCTGACTGCTGAGTCAACCGATGGCGTAACCGCGGACTGCACGCATGCGTGGTGAAAAGCCTTTCGCCCTCACGTGGTTTCTTTTTCAACCAGTCATCAAGCAAGGCTGGCGCGCAGGCCTCGCGTTGGAAAATGGCGGGGAAGCTGAAACCTCTGAATGTGGAGGCGCCAGAAGCCGCTGAGGAGGCTGAAGGTAGTGAGGGCAAGTGGGCTGCACTCCTTTCTCTCCAACCAGGGCAGAAAGGAGGGAGGATTCATCCCATTACAATAATGAAATAATGATATTCCAATATTTTTTAAATAAAATGTTAAGCCTTTTATTATTGAAGAAAAACAATTTTTTAACCGTTCAGCAGAGTGGAGATAAATTAACAGGCATATTCTTACCATCGAGATTAACTTTTGTCAACTCTAGTCAATACGTTGTTGAAAGTAAACCACACATAGTTCAGTACCCAAGTCTTCAAACAGAAGTGGGGCGGTGGGGATGTTCTCATAAAAATCACCTTGCTGCAGCCCCCCCTTATTAACAGTAATTCCCAATGTCGCCATTTCACACCTAACACCTACCACACTTTGATGGACTCTTAAACCTCTTAATCGAACATGGCCTCCCCCACAGCCTCTTTTCTCCAGGGTATCGACCTGAATGACAGGCAAAGGAGGGTGGAGGGGTGTCGGCCTAGACGCTATTGGAAATTGTATTCCATCCAAAAGAAAAAAAATCTCAGACTGGGCACGGAGGCTCACACCTGTAATCCCAGCACTTTGGGAGGCAGAGGCGGGCAGATGACGAGGTCAGGAGTTCGAGACCAGCCTGACCAATATGGTGAAACCCTCTCTACTAAAAACTATATATATATATGTAAATTAGCCGAATGTGGTGGCGTGGACCTGTAATCCCAGCTACTCAGGAAGTTGAGGCAGGAGAATCTCTTGAACCTGGGAGGCGGAGGTTGCAGTGAGCCGAGATCGCGTCACTGCACTCCAGCCTGTGTAATAGAGCGATACTCAGTCTCAGAAAAAAAGAAGAAAAAAATCTTCCTTGGCCCGGCTTGGTGGCTCACTCCTGTAATCCCAGCACTTTGGAAGGCCGAGGTGAGTGGGTTACCTGAGGTCAGGAGTTCAAGACCAGGCTGGCCAACATGGTGAAACCTCGTCTCTACTAAAAACAAAAATTGGCCAGGTGTGGTTGGCAGGTGCCTGTAGCCCCAGCTACTTGGGAGGCTGAGGCAGGAGAATTGCTTGAACCCAGGAGGCGGAGGTTACAGTGAGCTGACATTGTGCCACTGTACTCCAGCGCAGACAACAGAGAAAAAAAAAAAAAAGGAAAAAAAAATTCCCAAGACAGTAATGCATTTGTATGCCACTAGTATTTTTTGTGTTGTTACGAAAGTATTCAAAGTGTACCAACGTAGAGAAAATAGCATAAACAAAGCCCATGTACCCATCACTATGCTTCAACTGTTGTCACCTTTCTGTCCCACTTTTATCTATCTCTAACACCCCTTTCTGCACACTCTTTAAACCACTGTATGAATAAACACACCAGACTGCATCCTGCCAGACCTACCCATATAGACATCAAAGTAATGATTATTGTTTATTACCTGACCTAGGATGTGAGCTCCATGAGAACAGAGACTGTTTACCTCTCACTCCCCTGCACCTAAAACAATGCCTGCTTGGTGTAAAGTAGGTGTTCAGTAATTTTTTAATGTGTGACTAATGAAATAACTTCCACACAGAGAGGTGTGTTAGATTAGAGCCACATACTAAGTGGCAGCATTCAACAAAGGACAGAAGGAAGTAAGACAGATGCAAATAGATCTCATGTATTAACTGTGTAATACAGCTGCCACTACAATTTTAAAAAACTATTTTAGTATCAACCTTTCAAATTCCTCAAAATTAAAGTTATGACTGACTTCACTAGCAAAGGAAAAATTGAAAGACGTATCAAGTTGCCATTTCTAGCCCATGAAATTGGCTTTATAAAGGGAAGAATAGTATCTGGTATTGATGACCTTGTAGAGAAACAGGCCTTTTCCTACCTCAGGGAAGAGAGCTGACTCAAAGTAAAGGCTTTGCTAGAGGCAGTTTGGCAGAGTATTTTTAGCATCTAAAATGCTCTTCCACTTCTGCAGTCCCCATGCTATGTAATCATAGGAGAATACATAAGTGTATGGACCAGGAATGGTCATTGGAGTGTTGATGCAGGCACGACACAAGGAACAGTCACATAAATGGCTAAGTCTAGGTTTATGTGTGCATGCTGTGAAATGTCTCTGTGGTGGATTTTTTTTTTAAGAGGCAGAAAAAGAAAAATTCTAATTTAAATGTACAAAAATTAAATTTTTAAGTTGATAGGATTATTATTGACACACAAGGAGCTCCAAAATAGACCCTATTTTTATTAGAGATAAGCCAGTTGGGATTGAAACAAAAATGGAGGAAGGTATAGCCCTGTGTATGTTACACAGAAAAAGTGTCTGAATGGTAAAGGCCTGAGTGATAACTCTGGACAAGGGATTTGGATTTTGGGAGTACTGCAGAGGTAGAGGCATTTTTGTGATTTATTGTTCTATTTTTCTTTTAGAAAAATGTAAGTAGTCATATATAATTTTAAAATATAAGGGAGAAGAGGGAAAATTTTGAATGGCAACTGAGGATCCTATATTCATATTGGATCAGTATTAACATCCAGGTTTTGATTGTTGTACTGTGGTTACCTGGTAGATTCCCTTTGTATATAGGAAATAGACACTGGAATAGTAAGGAGTAATGAGTCAAGTTGTCTGCAACTTATTATTCAAAATCACTCACAAATGGGGAATCTGGTATAAGGGCAAAATGGGGGCACTGTGGCCTATTTTTACAGCTTTTGTGTACATCTGAAATTATTTCAAAATAAAATGTTTACAAGGGTGCTCTTACTGTGCTGGCCGTTTTCTTTTGTAATGGACTTTGTGTGTGTGTGTGTCAAAGTGTTAGTTGGATTATTTAAAAGATTTACTTGTTACCCACTCTTGGCCTTATTTCATGACTAGCACTAGAAAGCAGAGAGAGGAAAAACTCAGATGGAGCTTTTGCAGAAATGGTTGCAAATTGCCAGCCATAAAAAAGATGTGGAGACAATCAGGAAATTAATGCATAGCCTGGGTATTGGGAGATGTTACCTGATGAGTATTAATCTGGTCAGTTGTGATTATAGGATTGGGGTCATCTAAGATAATGTCCTTAAGTAGCTCAGACTCCTGATGAAGTATCTGGGAATAAAATGTCAAGAAGCCTGGGCATTGCTTAAAAATAATTCAACACAGGAGAAGCATAGGTGAAATAAATAGGGTGAATATTAATAATTGTCAGATCTGGACAATGAGCATATGAGAGTTAATCATAATATCTTCTCTACTCTCATGTGCATTTGAAAGTTCTCATAATAAGGTACTAAAAATAAAACAATCACAAACACCTTCCCTTGTTATTAAAGTAGCTTTACTTCTTTGTCTTATTTCCAAAATATTAAGAATATTTTTGAAATTAAAAAAAATCTCAGGAGGCCAACTTGTTCCAAGTGATTGTATCAGGGGAAGCAGTGAGATTTAGGATTAAGGAGAAAAGAGGAAATTTCATTTTTAACGTCACATATTTCTTTGAATTTTCTTAGAATTTTACTTGAGTCAGAAAGTAAAATTTAGAGCAATGCATGAAATGTATTTTACTAAAAGACCAAATGTTGTCACCAAACTGCTGGCAGTGGTTACTTCTGGGAAGGGGAGTGACTTGGAGAAGGGGCTGCTGGTGAGGGGAGACTTTTCTTTTTAATTTTGTTCTTCCACATTTGTTTATTATGTAAGTTATTCTACATGTGTTTATTATGTAATTTAAACATGAAAATGCAAATTAAAATAATACATACTAATTTATAAAGGATTTCAGGCCAAACAAAAAGACATAAAGAAGGTGAACATACCACCAAATACTTCAAAAAATATCTAATAAGCTCAGGTTAAAAAACCCTGATTTACAACATGGATTTTAATGGCTGCAAAGAATTTCATCCTACAAACATGCTGTAATTAATCCCCTAAGGTATCTTCAAGTTATTTCCTTTTTTTTTTTTTTTTTTTTTTTTTTGAGACAGAGTTTTGTTCTTGTTGCCCAGGCTAAAGTGCAATGGTGCCATCTCGGCTCACTGCAACCTCTGTCCTCTGGGTTCAAGCAATTCTCCTGCCTCAGCCTCCTGAGTAGTTGGGGTTACAGGCACACACCAACACGTCCGGCTAATTTTTGTATCTTTAGTAGAGTTGAGGTTCTGCCACACTGGCCAGGCTGGTCTCAAACTCCTGACCTCAGGTGATCCACCTGCCTTGGCCTCCCAAAGTGCTGGGATTACAGGCGTGAACCACCGCGCCCAGCCGTTACTTCTGAGTTTAGAATTATAAACAGTGAAACAACATCTCACCCACCATCCTTAATTATGTCCTTAAGAGGCATTCCGAGGAGTGGAATTTCTGATCAAGAGGAAATGAATACAGTTTTGGTATTTATTTATCAGAAAGTTTGAAATGAAACAGTTTTTGCCGGTTAGCAAAAAACAAAACAAAACAAAACAAAAATGAAGAAGATTAAAAACATACTTGCCTGGTAAGAGTATGATTTTTGGGCCTGAGACAGGTGAAAGGCAATTTCCTATCAGCCAAATTCCATAATATACATACCTTTGATCCACCAAGTAGCATCTAAGTAGTACTCTATGTGTACCCAGTAGATACATTCTAATGCAAGCACAAAGAATAATGTACAAGGATGGTGTACTAGGTTAAATTGTGTCCCTTCAAAATTCATATCCACCAGAAATTCAGAAATGTGACTTATTTGGAAGTAGGGTCTTTGCAGATATAGTTAGTGAAGAGGAGGTCACACTGGATTAGGGAGGGCCATATTCAATGGCTGGTGTCCTTATAAGTAGAGGGAAATATAGACACATAAAGATATGAGAGTGGCAGGTGAAGACACAGACACAGAGGGAAGACCCAGTTTGTGGTACTTTGTTATGGCAGCTTGACAACACAAATGCAGATGATCATTGTGGCATTCTTTGTAACAGCAAAATAAGGTAAACAGCTTAAATATCCATCAATAGGATATTGTTTTGAAATTATGGTATATCCACACAGTGGAATGCCATGCAGCCACTAAAAAGAATAGAAAGATCACTGGTGTACATTGTCAAATGATAAATACAAGATGGGGTGCATCATGTACAACATGCTACCACTTACGTAGAAAATGTGGGATGTGGGCCAGGCGCAGTGGCTCATGTCTGTAAACATCTGTAATCCCAGCACTTTGGGAGGCTGAGGCGTGCGGATCACGAGGTCAGGAGATCAAGACCATCCTGGCTAACATGGTGAAACCCCGTCTCTACTAAAAATACAAAAAAAAAAAAAAAAAAAAAAAAATTAGCCTGGTGTGGTGGCGGGCACCTGTAGTCCCAGCTACTCTGGAGGCTGAGGCAGGAGAATGGTGTGAACCCGGGAGGCGGAGCTTGCAGTAAGCTGAGATCACCCCACTGCACTCCAGCCTGGGCGACAGAGCAAGACTCCGTCTCAAAAAACAAAACAAAAACAAAAACAAAAAAAAGAAAAGAAAACGTGGGATGTAGTTGGCCGTGGTGGCTCACGCCTGTAATCCTAGCACTTTAGGAGGCCGAGGCGGGTGGGTTGCCTGAGCTCAGGAGTTCGAGACCAGCCTGGGCAAAACAGTAAAACCCCGTCTCTACTAAAATACAAAAAATTAGCCAGGCGTGGTGGCATGCGCCTTTAGTCCCAGCTACTCGGGAGGCTGAGGCAGGAGAATCACTTGAACTTGGGAGGCAGAGGTTGCAGTGAGCTGAGATCGTGCCACTGCACTCCAGCCTGGGCAACAGAGCCAGTCTCCATCTCAAAAACAACAACAACAAAATGAAAAGCAAAATGAAAATGTGGGAGGTATGTTTGTGTATACATTGGATTATCTCCAAGTACCTACACATAGCTTGTAATGCTAGTGGCCTCTGAGGAGAATTAGAGAACTGAGGGAGAGGGAATTTTCACTGTATACTATTGTGGGTAAGCGTTTCTTCATTAACTTTTTGGCTATCATGTTTGCGAGCTGCCTTTCATCTTCTCTGTTCAATTTGCCTTAGAGAGGTGTAGGTCACTGAGATTTGACCTTTACCATTGATTTCAAGACTTAAGGAATTTTTTTTTAACGTTAACATTTTCCTGTGGTTTTTCTTGTTTAAATTTTAGAAGTAACACAGGCTCATGTTAAAATATACATAGAAGTATGTATGGTGAAAAGTGTGGTGAATCAGGGTTCAAATAAGGTCTGTTCATTTAATTGATTGATACATGCCTCAAGTCTTTTTTTAATCTGTAGGATTTTTCCCTCTCCCTCATTTTCTTCTTTGCAACTTATTTGTTGAAGAAACAGGTTTTCCTGTGGAGTTTCCCACAGTCCACATGATATTGAGCACATCCCCAGTGGTGTCATTTAATGTGTTTTCCTGCCCTTTGTACTTCCTCTGAATTCGTATTTAGATGTGGAAACCTGATGGGATTCCATCAGGCTTTTTTGGTTTTGGTGGGGGTTTTTAGGGCAAAAATCCTTCATCAGCTGTGTTATGTTCTTCCATCTAGAGGCTCATAGGGAGCACTCCCCAAGGCAGCTTGTAAGTGCACTCTGAGCTGCAGTCCTCAACTTAGCTGAAATAAACTCTCTATATTAAAAATAAAAATAAAAATCCATTGAACTGGAGCTGCAGGGTAAAGAAAGAAAAAGAGAGAGGCTCATAATATCCAGTTGTCTTTTTTTGATGTTAGTAGCCATTAGTAACTATTACCTAGATCTATAAGTTCATTAAGAATGTATAAATTATGAGCTATAATTATTTCAAAGAAATTCATATGAAATCTTCCTGCCCTATTGCTCTGGTTAGAACTTCATAATGATCTTGAACAGCAGCATCAGCAAACATGCATTCCCTTCTTTCACCCCTGAGTTTCATTAAGGGGATGTTTGTGGTGGTGTCTTTTAACCCCTCAGGGAGAAGGTGACCCTTAGGGGTCCTGATTTATCTAGCACACACCATAAACCTCAAGGGCAAGAGACGGGGGCCCTGCTTCGGATGGAAATCTGTCTCTCATCCCATCCTTAGCCCCAGCCCAGGGGTGTCTGCAGACCCCGCTGGGACTTCCTACTTCCCTTCTCTCTCCCCTCTCACTCTCGCTATGTCCTGTAATTTTGATTTTCGTTTCTACAGGGCAAGCCAAGTCTTTGAAGACTGAAGACTTGCTGGCAATGGTGATAAAGCTGCAGAAAGGTCATGTGTCTCTTTGTTTCTGAGCCTCAGCCTGGGGTTTCAAGTCAGAAAGACATGGTTCAAATTCAGCCACCTCAACTCACAACCTCAGGAAATTATCCCATTGCACTTTCTCCCTCTTATACAATTTAATTCTTTGAACCAAGAATACAGCCTCACAGTTCAAAATTCAAGAAGTTTAAAGGAAAGGAAAAACCAGTTCCCCTGCCATCCCTCCTCCCTCCCCCCACACACCGGACATCCATTTCCCTGACTCACGGGCAAGCAGCTATTGTTTTTCAATTCTTAAGTATCTTTCCAGAGGTTTTTAAAAAATGCATTGATGGATGTGTGTTTTTTTTTTGTCCTCCCTTTTACATACAAATGGCAATGCAGTTGGTTTTGCACCTTGCTTTGCTTTTTGCAGGAGATCTGGGAGCCAGTGTGCACCCAGTATCTACATCAGAGCTGAGGCAGTACTGGCCAGAGGTTAGACCCCCAGTCCATTCTCATCTTAAAATAGTATCACGTCAGTCTATTCCAAACAAAAGCAGCAGCCTCCCCTTCTCCCACTCTGTGGCTGCCTGCAGAAGAAGTGCACTGGGACTGCTGCCTAGGTAAAATTAGGGAGAGAAATTGCAGGGCCAGAAATGCAGTGACCCAAACTGATCATTTCCAGTAAAACAAAGACCCCCAGAGATTTCTGTCAGTCATAATCAGCACCGTGGAGAGCACCCACTCTCCTGGAAATCACAGAAGCTGGAGTCAGTGACCTTGGAAAATCCAGGGTCTGAGTTTATTAACCCCAGAGTGTCTGAGGGGTCGGCAGTGAGACCTGGCAAGGGTTGGGCAGCTTTTTGCCCCCGTTCTTTGTTGCCAACCTTGATGCCAAAGAGGCATGAGAAGGAAGTCTTCTGCATACAGAGCACTGAAACAGGGACTATGAGAAGTTAGAGCTGACTCTCTAAAGGGACAGTGATCACCCTGTCACTGGGAAACTTGCAAGCTGCCACCAGCAGTGTAAAAGCAGGGTTTCCCCATTTCTCAGATGAGGCCAGTACCAGAGTGCAGACTGACAACCCTTCCTGTCTGGCTTTTGATAGGGCGGGGCAGATGGGACGTCTCCATCGGCTCACACCACACTCAGAGTTACATCTAAAGGCTTCCACGATGGCCCAAGAGGCCCTGAGTGATACCACTTCCCACTTCCCCCACCTCACCTTCTGCTACTCTCCACTTGCTCACGAGACCTGAGCCACACCAGCCCCTCACTGTTACTTTCGACACGTGCCTCACCCGCTCCTGCCACACTATGGGGAATTTGCACTTGTTCCCGCTGCCTTGTTGCACTCTGCCTGGAATGGGTCCCCCCTCCACACTCTACCCCCACAGAACTGCAGGACCTGCTTCCCTCTCCTCATCTGGGCCCTTTCCATATCTCCAGACATGCCTTTTACCCTTTTGCTCTTCAACGCTTTGCCTCACTTTATTTCTCTTCACAGCAGCTACTGCCACCTGAATTGATTTATTTATCTTTGCTCAATGTCCATCTCCCCAGCCCAGAATGCAAGCCCTTCAAGGGGCTCTGGCAGAGCTCAGCATACAGCAGGTGCTCAATATATGCCTGCTAATTGATAGCAGCAGACACAGTGCTTCTCCGTCTGCCTTGGACAGCCAGACACCAGTCTTCTCTGGCTCAGTCTTTCTTCCTTTCTTTCTTCAGAGGGAAGTCTGGAGCCACAGATAGAGGACCTGATTAACCGGATTAACGAGCTTCAGCAAGGTAAACTTGGGGACCTAGCCCGGCCAGCTGGGGCCAGCAGGAAGAGCCTGGATTTATAATGAATCCACCTCCTTATCTATAAAATCTAGGCCCCTGTAGGGTTATTTGAAGATGAATATGCAATGTCATATTTGCGAGAGAACAGCAAGGCTAGAGACTACACTCACACAGTGTCTTCTTCCCTTCTTGGCCCAGCAAAGAAGAAATCCAGTGAGGAACTGAGAGAGACCCACACTCTCTGGGAGGCCCTGCATAGGGAATTAGACTCCTGTAAGTGGGGCCAAAAGAGGGACCCATCAACACTGCGGATGCTCCTGTGCATACCTCAGGGCCTTTGCACAGGCTGTTCCCGGGCCTACAATGCTCTTAGCTCACATCATCTGTATTGCCTCTCACTGTCTCATGTCATCTTTCAGCTCTCAGCTCAAATTTCACCCTGACAGGCCTATCTTGATGGTCTCATCTCAGAATAGAATCCCGCCCTCTCTTGGTCATTCTCACGCCCCTGGCTGATTTGTTTCTTAGGAGCCTTTATATCCACCTGACATTGTGCGTGTATTTCTTTATAGCCATCTCTCTCCTCAGTGTAAACCTTGTACATTCTTCAGGGTCTTCAGTCCTTCAACATTTACAAGGAATGTGGGCATAGAGGGGGAGAAGCTGGATCAGGATGGTCCTTGTGGGAGATGGTTGCAAGGGTGGCAAGAAGATACGTCAGCTCTCAGCTCTCCTAGGGCTGTACTACACCTTCTGTGTGGCTTTCCCCTTATATGAAGTTGCAATGGGGATGGCGATGGGGTGCCTGGAGGCTGAAAGTGTCATTGTGTTTTCCAGTGAATGGAGAGAAAGTGCACCTAGAGGAGGTCTTGAGCAAAAAGCAAGGTATTTACCAGTTGCTGTGTCTTCCTTATTCTACTCTTCCATCCCACAAAAGTCCATACTCCTCAGAGCAGCCAGAGGAATCCCACTGAAACCTAAGTCAGGGTGCTTCCCTGTCTGCACAGATCTCTCCCTGGATCGCTACCTTACTTGGAGTAAACACCCAAGTCCTCACGGTGCCCTCCAATGCCTGACATGATGTGGGGCCCGTTACCTCTGGCCAACCCTGACTCCCCAAGAGCTCCCAAAGGGTCCCCTTGGTTCCTTCCCCACAGAGGCACTCAGGATCCTCCAGATGCACTGCCAAGAGAAGGAAAGTGAGGCTCGGAGGTAAGTGGCCCTGCCTCAGCTCTTCCCCACCTCATTCCCCAGCTGAAAAAGGAGGGAGCAAGAGCTATGGAAATCAATCTTGGACATGGAAGCCTCATTTTACCTTTCTATAAATAGAGCAGTCAGACAAAAGACTTCCTTGGTTATCTCTGATATTAAATGGTCCTGTTAAGATTAATTTACTCATTTAATTATTCGTTACTAATTTCTTTATCAAATATATTCCATCCATTGGTGTTAGCCTCAGTCTTTTGCTGTTGGCTATCCAGGTCCTTTGATATCCATTCACTTGCTTATTTGTCTGCTTATTTTAAGCCCCAGTCATCCATTTGCCCACCCATTCATCTACTTACCTATCTAGCCATTCACCTACTCACTCATGCATCCATTCATCCATCTATCCAACTATCCAAGCATGTCATCCAGCCAGATGGCTATTTTATCTCCAACTTCCACCTAACAATCTTCCATCCATCCAATCATGCATTCATCCTCTCTCTGTCCTTCCCCGTCATATATTCACTTAGCCAACCGTCCATCCAGACATCTATCCTTTCTTCTAGCAATCCTTTCTTTCTCTATCCAGCCACTATTCCTCTACTAATCATTTCTCTAATCAGCTATCGTTTCTCCAGCCAGCAGCTCACACATCCAATCAACTGTCTCTCCAACCGTATATCCATCCATCTCTTCATCCTCCCAAGTAGCCGGAATTATAGGCATATAACCACGTCTGGCTAATTTTGTATTTTTAGTAGAGATGGGGTTTCTCCACGTTGGTCAGGCTGGTCTCGAACTCTTGACCTCAGGTGATCCTGCCCGCCTCAGCCTCCCAAAGTGCTAGAATTTCAGGCATCAGCTACCATGCCCAGCATCCTCTGAACCTTTACTTAGCCCATTCCTGTTACCAGAGGTCTCACATCCTGGTGCACCATGATTTTAATTGCATGGGGAAACCTGATGTTAGCTAATGTGTGTATACTTAACCACACTACTCACACTGTCTGATGAGCATTTATGCCCATTTATGTACCTAATCCTCATAATGACAATTATAGGAGTTAAAGGCTAATGTCACCCTCCACACCACCATTTTACATATGAGGAAACTGAGACCCAGAGAGGTTAAGTAACTTGCCCAGGGTCACAGTGAAGTAACAGATCAGGCTTCAAGCCAGGATGTTACAGAATCTATGGTGCCAGATTACCACACACCTCACAAAGCCTTCTTGGGAAGGCAGAGTTCATTCCATGGGGGACAGGATGGACAGGGTGATGTTCTCAACAGAGGCCCATGAAGGTTCTCGTTCAACAGGGGAAATGAGAAAGGTGAATGCCATGAACAGACATCCCAGCTCCCACTCCTGCTGGAGTGAATGGTGGGTCATTCAGAGAATACCACTCAGGGTTGTCTTTCCCTTCCCAGGAAGCACACGTTGCAACAGTACATGGAACAAATTTTTGTCCATAACACTCAGGTTTCAGAGTCCCAAACAGAGGAATCTGGGGGTAACTCCCAAGCCTGGGGCCTGGCAGACCACAGTGTAGAAAGTGGGAGCAGGGCTTGCATCAGGGAGAGTTTGTTGGAAGAGGTGCTGCAGGAACCAAAGCTTAGAGGATAAAACCCATGAAGCAGCTCCCAGCAGAGGGAGCATGGGCAGGATCTGAAGGCCCGCACATGAGGAGCCCCCATCAGGGGTCAGGCCTAGCATGTGTTCTCTCATTCCTGGGTGTTGGCCTCCAGGTTGGATGTCAAAGGACAGCTGGAGGATCTGACGGGCCAGCACAAGGACCTCTGGGAATTCCACGTGAGCCATTATCATTGCCTGCAACCAAAGCCACTCCTCCCTTGGCTTTAGTGTCCCACTGACTGGCCCAGAGTCCACCCCTGCCCAGGCCCAATGCCGGGGGATAATCCTTGATTCCTTGCTTCCTCTTGTCCACCTATTCAGTCCCTCAGCTTTTATCTAAAATCAACTTAAGTCTCACCATGCCTTACTGCCACACCCAGCATTACCTGCCCAGACGGGTGCGTACCATTGTGATCTGCTTTCCCCCTGCTCACCCAGAGTATGTTCATCTTGCAGTGGCAAATGGCAGCCCAGAGAAAGCCATGGTCAGGTCATTCCTTCATTCAGCTAATGTCAATGGCTGCACTGGGCTGCATTTGAAGCAGTGAGAGAGGGTAGCAGATCAAAGAGGCCAAGTCTTTAGCAGATGAAAGAGGCTGTCTCAAGCTGGTTGGGGACAGTGGAGGCACCAAGAAAGTTAGTGGCTAGATCGTGGAACGTCAGTGGGAAGGCCTCTAAGCAAGTGACATCTCAACACAGAGGTTAAGGAAATGAGGGAAGAAGCGGTGCAGGTATCTGGGTACAGAAGGAAGGCCCTGGGACTGGACGGTGCCTGAAACCTTTGAGGAGCCACAGACTGGGGAGTGGAGGATGAGGAGAGTGGGAAGAGTTCAAGTTTGAGAGGTGCCTGGAGACATGCAGAGCGTTTGGGGGGAGGTGGGTGAGTCTCCAGCCACAGCAGAAACTGCACATTGAGTTAATAAATAGTTGAATGAATGAATGACCTAATGTAGGTGAAGACTTCCCGAGAAGCACAAAAGGGGAGGGGCGGGCCGTGTAGCCAAGAGGACATCCAGACGGGCAGGCCTCCTCTTTGTCCTGGCAGATGCTGGAGCAGCGACTGGCCCGGGAGATCCGTGCCCTGGAGAGGAGCAAGGAGCAGCTGCTCTCGGAGAGTGAGCCTCCCGCGCCAGGTGGGCCGGGGGAGGGGCATGTGGCCGGGCCTTGGCCCTGCCCCTGACGCCCGCCCACCCGCAGGGAGGCTGGTGCGCGCCAAGCTGCGGGACGTGGAGCGGCGGCTGAGCTCGCCGCCTGAGGTCGAGGGCGCCAGGGCGGTGAATGACGGGTGAGAGGGGAAGGGAGGTGTGGGCGAGGAGGGCAGGGACAGGGCGGAGGGGAACCGGCCCAGGTCCCCCGCTCCGTCCCCCACTGCCCCTTCCCCCGCCTGTGCCTCCCTCGGCGTCGTCGGGTCTCCGCGTCTCCGTGGCTTCCTCCTTGTTCCCTAGACTCTCCCTCTCTTCCTCCTCTTTCCTCGTCCCCTTCTCCGCAGGCTGAAGGCGGAGCTGGAGATATTCGGGGAGCAGGTCCCGAGCGCCCCCGAGGTCGGGGCCGGCGAGGGAGAGGTAGGGAGCCCGGGGAAGGGAGGCGGGGCGGGCAGGGATCCTGGGAGTGGCCCCTGAGAGTGGGGTCTGTGCCGAGCAGGGCGGTCCCGGAGGTAGAGGAAGCCTCGGTGGAGGCCTAGGGCAGACGCGGGCGGACGCGAGGAGCGCGGGAACCTGGTCTGCAGCCTCACCCCGCCCCCGGCAGGCCGGACCTGAGCTCCCCCGCGCCCGCGACGAGGCGGATCCGGAGCCGCCGGTGGCTGCCCCTGACGCCCCCTAGGCCAGCAGGATCCGCCCGGTCGCCGCCCTCCCTCGAGACCGGCCAAGAAATAAAGGCGATAATTTCCGACCGTGCCTGCGTTCTCCCCGGAGTCTGTGCTTCACGGTGGAGAGGGGAGGGGCGTCCTGGGGTCTCGAGGCGGGGCCTCTTCCTGACCCCGCCCTCCAGTCAAGCCCCAGGCGCCAGAGGCTCGGTAAATGCTCCTGAGCTCAGAGAGAGTAAAGTGGGTGTCAGGACCCCCCGCCCCACAGCCTCATCTCGAGTTCCCAAATCTATGTTGTCAACAGGGGCTGGAGGGCACGTGTTAACCCATTCTGGTCCTCGGGGTCTGTGTGTCTCCAGTGGTCTCAGGAAACCCAGAGTCTCTGCAAGACCCGCAGACTCGCGCTAGCTCTGGGACGTGTCCGCCCATCTGAGCTCCTCTCACGCATTGGATTCTAGCCAAGGCTGCCTCTCCACCCTTCTCAAACACTCCAAACACGTGTCCCTTCCGGGCCTTTGCCCTGCTGGTCCTCGTCTGGGGTCACATCCCCTAGGCCACCTCAGATCTGTTAAATGTGTCCGCCACTCCGGAGGCCAGCCTTGGGGACTCAACTCCAAAGGCACCCGGCACCAGGCTGCTGCCATTGACCGAGCATGTAGTGACTAAGCAGGCATTTGCCGATTGCCTGCTGGGTACCAGGCACTGTTGTAAGCCCTGGATTTTAAACAGCGCGGTTAGCGAAGCCTCACCTAGAAAGTGGTATCTGAGCGGAGAAGTGAGGTAGCAAAGGAGGGAGTGAGCCCTGTGGGTGTTTGGGGAAAGGTGCGCCTAGCAGAAGACATACCTCATGCCAAGGCCTGGAGGTGAGGCTGCACTTCGCTGTGTTTGAGGAGCCGTCTGGAGGAGGCCTGCGTGGTGGAGTGGAATGAGGTAGAGTGGGGTGGGAGACGACACTGGAGAGTTGCCAGGGACCAGTCAAGTTGGGCATTATCTAATGTGTGTAGAAGAGGACCTGGTACACAGTATTCAGTGAATGTCAACTCTCCCATACTGTTGTGATGATTCACTATTCCCAGTCCCTAGAGAATGGGAAGTGAGACGCGTGACTCACTTACATCAGGGCTTCTGTCCATTAAGTGATCAGTAAGTGGTTCATATGATTTATTATTATTATTCTCAGGCTACAGATGAGGAACACCAAGGTGTGTATATCTCTCAGAACAGAGATTTTTATACAGTAAATGCTCAATAAATGGTATCTATCATTAATTTTTCTCACTACTATTCTTGTTGTTATTCCCAATTTAGTGATGAGGAAAATTGAGATAATGAATCTGTACAGTAAGCCCTCAATAAACGTTGGGTATCGCAGTTGTTGCCATTATTATCCCAAGTCCACAGATGAGGCCCAGGGAGCTTTAGTCCCCGAGTCATCACTCGCATCCGGGCACAACTGACTCCAGGCCCAGGTTGTGATCCCCTGCCCCACTGACCCCACCTGCTTGCTAAGGCCAGTCTCCAGGAATCTCTAAGGAACCTCAGTATCCTCTTTGTCATCCTCTCTGTGTCACACAAATGGGGTCAGCCTGGATATTCTGCCGACTTACCACTGGGTACCTAGGATTCGAGTCCTGGTTTCCCTGTTCACGGGCTGGATGACTTCAGGCAAATTGCTTAATGTCTCTAAAACTCAATGACCAGCTGGGGGCGGTGGCTCAGGCCTGTAATCCCAGAACTTTGGGAGGCTGAGGCGGGTGGATCACGAGGTCAGGAGTTCAAGACTAGCCTGGCCAAGATGGTGAAACCCCTTGGTTTGGTGGTGGCGGGTGTCTGGAATCCCAGCTACTCAGGAGGCGGTGGCAGAGAATTGCTTGAACCCGGAAGGTGGAGGTTGCAGTGAGCCAAGATGGTGCCACTGCGCTGCAGCCTAGGCGACAGAGCAAGACTCTGGCTTTTAATTTGCCCTGTGTTCTCCTGACTCAACTGAACTTCCTGGCAGGGCTACTTCTCCTTTCATTGAAATGACTGACAGCTGCCTGGGATGTCTTCACTTACTTCCTGTAACAGCGTTTCTCTCCCCACCCTCATCCTCTCTCCATAGGACTTGCATTCATCCCATAATTCTCAAGCTTCTTAGCTTGTAGTTCAGGTTCAAATGTGAATGAGCCAGGGGGAGCTCAGTGTTGTCAAAAGGCTGAAGGACATTCTTTTTTTTTTTTTTTTTTTTTTGAGACGGAGTCTTTCTTTGTTGCCCAGGCTGGAGTGCAGTGGCGCGATCTCGGTTCACTGCAAGCTCCGCCTTCCCGGGTTCACGCCATTCTCCTCCCTTAGCTTCCCGAGTACCTGCGACTACAGGCGCCCGCCACCACGCCTGGCTATTTTTTTTTTTTTTAAATTTTTAGTAGAGACGGGGTTTTACCGTGTTAGCCAGGATGGTCTTAATCTCCTGACCTCGTGATCCCCCCGCCTCGGCCTCCCAAAGTGCTGGGATTACAGGCGTGAGTCACTGCGCCCGGCCAGGACGTTCTTGAAAAAAGTAAGCCAGAAAGAAACCCACTGAAAAACAGGAGAGGAGTCAGAGGAGGGGCCCGAGGAGAGGCAAACATAGCACAGCCTGAGTAGCAAGCTAGACAAGGCATGAAAGAGACAGTGGCTAAAGTGACTGCAGTGGAATCTCCCAGAGGATAATAATATTACTGCCTAATAGAGCACACTAGTTAGCAGAACAGAACCCAGGGCCAGACTGTCTTTGTAAGAATCCCAGCTCTGCTGCATACTAGCTGTGTAACTTCAGGTTACACAGTTAAGTTACCTAAATTACCCCCCGTTTTTTTTTTTTTTTTTTTTTGAGATGGAGTTTTATTCTTGTCGCCCAGGCTGGAGTGCAATGGTGGGATCATTGCTCCCTGGAACCTCCGCCTCCCAAGTTCAAGTGATTCTCCTGCCTCAGTCTCCCGAGTAGCTGGGATTACAGGCGTCCACCGCAACGCCCAGCTAATTTTTGTATTTTTAGTAGTGACGGGGTTTCACCATGTTAGCCAGGCTGGTCTCAAACTCCTGACCTCAAGTGATCCACCCTCCTTGGCCTCCCAAAGTGCTGGGATTACAGGCGTGAAACACTGCGCCCGGCGGAAGTTACTTAAATTCTGTATGGCTAGTTTCCTTATCTGTAAAGTAGAAAGTTATTGTGAGGGTTAAATAAATAGATAATATATGGAAAGTGCTTAAAACCATACTTGGTACATCATAAGTACTGCGTTGGTGGTAGCTGTCATTATTACAAAGAATTTTCACATTCTCATTTGGTCATGATCGTAGGGATTTTACATAATAAACATTATATATTTTTTGTTACTTTACAGTTAAGGAAACTGATGGTGACTTCACTGAAACCAGGGAAGAACTAGTATTCAAGGACAAATCTTACCCCGCATTCGGAATTCTTCCTCTTTTCCATACCACACCACACTGCACTCTTTTCCATTTCATCGAAGTTCTTTTTCTTTTTTTTAATTTTTTTTTAATTTTTTGGTTTATTTCTGTCAGAGAGTTAAGATCACAATTGACTTGACTTAATTCTTCCAAGTTCAGTGGAAGAACTGGCATTTATTGAATATCTGCCATATCCCTGGCACTTTGTTAGCTACTGAGAAAGCAGAAAATGTATCAGTCATAGGTTCTGTCTTCAAGGAGCTTAAAGACTCACTGGAGGGAGAAAAGTACACAGTAAACGATTGCAGACCTAAAATCGTGTGCTCCTGAAAGGCAGTGAGCCAATGGAAAGAATACCACGCCAGGAGTCAGACAGTTCCTTTTGTGACTCAGCTCTGGTTCACTGTGTGACCTTATTGGGGACATATAACTAAAACAAAATCTGCCAACCCAGAAAACTCCATAAAAAGTAGAAGAGAAAGAAGACAGTTTCATTACTGAATAAGCATTAAACCAGAAGGTGATGTCACAGGCAATCACAAAAGAGATTGCAAAGGCAGAGAAATAAATCTCACCCTTTAATATAGCCAGATACAACTCATTCAGTGATGAACAATAACTAGTTCTCAAATAAAGACTTAATAGCACGATTTGTCACTCATAGTTCATCCTAAATTGGGGTTACTCTCTGTGTTAGTTAATTGGCTTTATCCAAAGGAAAATTCAATGACGGGACACAATTCTGGAGCAAGGCACCTGCATGCTGCAGCTGGACCCTTACTCTCTCACAGAAACTATGAGACAGGGATGCTATCTTCCTTGATTAAATTTCAAAGAGATGGTTCTCAGGTCCTTTAGAAAGAAGATCATAGGTCATAAAGGTAGTAGGAGGTTTATTAGCTTTTTAAAAAGATTTATATGCATTTCAAAGAGAAATAACAAGGTTTTTTAAGTAGATGCTCTCAGAAAAGGCAAAGGGGAAAGGGTTGGGGAAAACTGGGAAGGGGTAGGGTAGGAGTATCTTCCCTTATATTCAATAGGGAGAATGAAGCCTCTTATTTTTCTCTTTTTAAAAATTTTAAATTTTTATGGGTACCTTGTTAGTATATATAGTTATGGGGTACATGATATATTTTGATAGAGGCATACACTGTGTAATAATCACAAAAGGGGTAAATGAGCTATCCATCACCTCAAGCAAGCCTCCTATTATTATTATTATTTTTATTATTTTGAGATGGAGTTTCACACTTGTTGCCCAGGCTAGAATGCAATAACGTGATCTCGGCTCACCGCAGCCTCCACCTCCCGGGTTCAAGCGATTCTCCTGCCTCAGCCTCCTGAGTAATTGGGATTATAGGCATGCGCCACGACGCCCGGCTAATTTTGTATTTTTAGTAGAGACGAGGTTTGTCGATGTTGGTCAGGTAGGCTGGTCTCGAACTCCTACCTCAGGTGATCCTCCCGTCTCGGCCTCCCAAAGTGCTGGGATTACAGGCATGAGCCACCGCGCCCGGCCATCTCATTTCTAACTCGTGTTTGCCTTTACATCTGTGGGTAAATCACTTCATCTTCCTGGGCTTCTTTTTCCTCCTTGTAGAAAGAGGCGGAAGTTTTTTGTTAGTGTTCATAAACTACTGTTCTAGGAAGAAAAAAAATAAAAGCACTAAATGTGGCCTTCAATTTTAATTTAATTTAATTTTGTTATTTATTTATTTATTTTGAGACAGGGTCTCGCTCTGTCACACAGGCTGGAGTGCAGTGGCCTGACCTCCGCTCACCGCCATCTCCCCCTCCCGGGTTCAACCGATTTGCCTGCCTTAGCCTCCCGAGTAGCTGGGACTACAGGTATGTGCCACGACGCCCTACTAATTTTTTGTATTTTTAGTGAAGAGGAGGTCTCGCCATGTTGCTTAGGCTGGTCTTGAACTGAGCTCAAGGAATCAGCCCGCCTTGGCCACCCAAAGTGCTGGGATTACAGGGATGAGCCAATGCGCCTGGCTATAGTGGCTTTTCAAAACACTTTAAAAATAATCTAAATGATGTCTTTGGAGAGGGGCATGCACACTTAGATTCCCATAATCCATCCTCATTCTGCTCTTTTTGTCTTGTAGCTCACCTGCCTAGCCCTTCCAGCTTCTATTGTGTAGGATTCTATAAGGTGCCCAGATGTATTAAACATGGGTTAATAAGAAAAGAGAAAGAGCAGTATTAGTCATATTTTCTGGGAAGATTTATGGGGTCATAGAACTTTTTGTGATCCTTGGTGAGTAGGGAGGATTTTAATTATAAAACAATAGTATTTTTGTTCCAGTTCTTATATTTCCTTCCTTCTGGTCTCACACCGCATTACCACCCATAAAACAGTGTTAAATAATGGTGTTGATTTTAAAAATCCGTGTTTCTTCTGATTTTAAAGGAAATGCATATTGTCTTTTGAATGTGTGTATATTTTGTTTATGAAGAGATTATACTCATCCAACTGAATTTCATTGAGATTTTAAAAATTAAGAATGAATGTTAAATTTTATAAAATACTTTTGAACATCTGTTGAGGTGATTTTTGTATTTGAGATATGTATATGGTAAATTTGATTAATAGATTTCTTCTTACCGAGCTATTTTAGCCATGGTTGAATCAATGTCTAGATTCAGTTTGTGAATCTACACAAAAGTAACTGTGCCTTCACACAAAAGTAACTGTGCTCCCCTTCTTTTCACTTCTGAGACTACTTTTATAATATTATTTTATAATTTATTTTATATTTTATAAAAAATATTAAAATATTTAATCTTTTAATATTTTTTAAAATTATTAAAATATGATTTCTGATGCAATTATTTGTACTCATTTCCTGTTTTAGTTTGCTAGGTCTGCTGTAATAAAGGGCCATAGACTGAGTAGCAGTTCTAGATGCAGGAAGTCCAAGATCAGGGTGTCCTCAGGGCTGGTTCTTCCAGGGACTGTGAGGGAGGATCTGTTTCCTGCCTGTCTCCTAGCTTCTGGTGGTTTGCTGGCAGTGTTTGGCTTGTAGCTGCATTATTCACTCTATGCCTTAATTTTCACATGTTGTTCTTCCTGTGTACATGTCTGTCTTTGTATCCAAATATCCCCTTTTAATAAGGACACTAATATTGAATCATGGCCCACTGGATTGACCTCATTTTAATTTTATTATCTCTGTAAAGACCATGATATGGTTTGGCCTTATGTCCCCCAACAAAGCTCATGTTGAATTGTAATCCCCAGTATTGGAGGAGGGAGCTGGTGGGAGGTGATTGGATCATGGGGGTGGACTTCCCCCTTGCTTTCTCATGATAGTGAATTCTCAAAAGATCTGGCTGATCAAAAGTGTGTAGGATCTCCCCTCTCACTCTCTCTTCCTGCTGCTCCCACCATGTAAGACATGCCTGCTTCCCCTTTGCCTTCTGCCATGATTTTCAGTTTCCTGAGGCCTCCCAAGGCATGCTTCCTGTACAACCTGTAGAACCATGAGCCAATTAAAGCTTTTTTCTTTATAAATTACCTAGTCTCAGGTAGTTCTTTATAGCAATGTGAGAATGGACTAACACAGACTATATCTTCAAATAAAATAATATTCAAAAGTACTTGGGGTTAGGACTTTAATGGATGAATTGGGGTGGGGGGGTTGTGTGTGACAAAATTCAACCCATAACACCGCCTAATAGAGAAAAAATCATTTAATCAAGTAGATGACTTGAATATTGGGATATTTTATATGACACTATAGGCCGGAACTTTTAATCAATTAGTAAATAGATTTAACCTAATTTGTTGAATAGTCAGACAACTTTGAATATGCCTATTTCTCATGGGGTTAGAAAAGTTGTCATTTTGACCATATTCCACACTTAATTTAATTACAGATTTCAATTACCAGACCTTTCATGCCTTGTAGACACAGCATGCGTTATCCTTTAGGTCATTTGCCTTTGATTCACGTACCCACTTTTGGTTAGTTTTGTTGCCTCAAAAATATAAATATGTGGGTTTTTTTTGTTTGTGTTTTGTTTTGTTTTGTTTCGACATGGAGTCTTGCTCAGTCAACCAGGCTGGAGTGCAGTGGCGCAATCTCTGCCTCCCAGGTTCACGCTATTCTCCTGCCTCAGCCTCCCGAGTAGCTGGGACTACAGGTGCCCGCCACCATGCCTGGCTAATTTTTTTTTTGTATTTTTAGTAGAGATGGGTTTCACCATGTTAGCCAGGATGGTCTCGATCTCCTGACCTCGTGACCCACCCGCCTCGGCCTCCCAAAGTGCTGGGATTACAGGCGTGAGCCACCATGCCCGGCCAAAAATATAAATATATGTATTAGGAAAACATACCTAGCTTATCCATATAATTATATTCTTTGTTCATCTAAATACAAAACCAACCTTTGTTCTGACCTCTGGCTACCTCGCCTATTGCTCTTAATGCGTATATTTATTAGTAATACATTTCCATAGACTCCCAGCTCTGTGTGTAGCTCAAGCTGTGGTCCCGGATTCAGAAAAACCCCTCTGAAAGGGGAGGCTCCATGCTGCTTTGATGTGAACTTTTCTCGGACAGGTGTTACAAAGAATTACATTCAACTGTTTCTCACTCCTTTATATTCATCCAGTTAATTATTCATGATAACACTATTTAGTTATAAATAGCACATCTCAACTAGTCTCATGGGCATCCACTCCTGAAGGAAGCAAACACTGGGGAAAAATATTTAATACTTGCAAACTGAAGATAGTAGTTTTTCCAGGTTTAAAGCAACTCATTTGAGGAAAATATGCCACTTAATTTAGCTTCCCTATAAGAGATATTTTGTTCTCTAAATGTGTTTCCCTACCCTTTTTTAATTTTTCCTATCAGATGGTCTCTGAACACAGGAAAGCTGTGGAAACTTCGGGGGGGTGCTTGGTCTGCTCTTTGCTAACTTGATAGGCAAAATGGTTACTTGGTTGGCTTAATTTAAATGTATCTAGTAATGAGAAAAATTGAACATCTTTTCATATTTTCAGGAACCATTCTCATATCTATTGTGAATTATCTGTTTACCTCCATCTACCTTTTCCACTGGGTTGTCTTTTTCTTGTTGATTTAAAAGAAGATATGTATACACACTATATATATTTTTTATATTTATGTGTGTGTGTATATATATATATAAAGAGATCAAGTTTTTTGCATGCTATTTAAGCGAAAAACATTTTTCCACTTGATCTTTTGACTTTGCTCATAGGTTTTTGTTTGTTTGTTTGTTTGTTTTAAACAGGGTATCACTCTATCACCGAGGCTGGAGTGCAGTGGCACTATCTCGGCTCACTGCAACCTCTACCTCCCCGGTTCAAGTGATTCTCCTACCTCAGCCTCCCAAGTAGCTGGGATTACAGGCGCCCGTCACCACGCCCAGCTAATAATTTTGTTTGTTTGTTTTCTGAGACGGAGTCTCGCTCTGTTGCCCAGGCTGGAGTGCTGTGGCATGACCTCGGCTCACGGCAACCTCCGCCTCCCAGGTTCAAGCGATTTTCCTACCTCAGCCTCCCAAGTAGCTGGGATTACAGGCACGTGCTACCACGCCCGACTAATTTTTGTAATTTTAGTAGTGACAGGGTTTCACCATGTTGGCCAGGCTGTCTCAAATGCCTGACCTCAAGTGATCCACCCGCCTTGATCTCCCAAAGTGCTGGGATTACAGGCGTGAGCCACCATGCCGGGCCGTTCATAAGGTTTTGAGGACATGTAGCATGTTATGTTTCAGAGAATCAGAAGTATCCACCATTTCTTTTTAGATCTCTCAATTTTATGTTCTATTTAGATTGCAGACAGCAATTGAAACATCGAATATAGCTGAATACAATCACAGGCCACCTTTTCCTGGGAACCTGGATATTGAGCTCTTACTTTTCTCCATTCCAGGGTCTTGTTAAGCAGTGATGCTAACCAGTGAGTAGAATAGTGAGAGGTCTATGCATATTCTATTTGCTGATCTACCAGCTGTTTTAAGGGACTGGTCAGTGGCAGAATTAACATATTTGCAATATCTACAAAATTCACAAGTACATAGACTTCATTTTCCATTTTTCTACAAAACTGAAACTCTGTTTTTGTGACTTATTACTCACCGTAATCCTACTCAGCATCTTTCTCATTGGGATCTTGAGTAACATTTACCCAGAGATTACAGTAGTTCCATTCTTCTTCTTCCTTTCCTTATCAAGTCATTATTAGATGCAGACAATTTGATTAGCCTAGGTGCCTGTTTTTTGTCTTGCAGTCCTTCCTTGGTGTTAACTAGAAAATTAATTGATTTATTTTTATTTTTATTTTTATTTATTTATTGTTTGAGACAGACTCTCACTCTATCACCCAGGCTAGAGTGCAGTGACTCAATCTCGGCTCACTGCAACCTCCACCTCCCGGATTCAAGCAATTCTCCTGTCTCAGTCTCCCAAGTAGCTGGGACTATAGGTGCCCGCCACCATGCCTGGCTAATTTTTGTAGTTTTAGTAGAGACAGGATTTCACCATATTGGCCAGGCTAGTCTCAAACTCCTGAATTCAAATGATCCACCTGCCTCAGCCTCCCAAAAAACTAAGATTACAGGCGTGAGTCACCGCACCCTGCTAAAATTACTTCATTTCTTCCAAGAGTGTGCAGTCATGTTTTACTTCTGTGATCAAACCTATTTAAGAGTCATAAAGATTTCTTCCAACTGTATCTTATGAAAGCCAGTAGGAATTTAACAACCTTCTTTTCTAGAGTCATTGTCTTTATATTTTGTGCCTGATTTTTGGAAAGCCTGTTTTACTTTCTATGTGTCTTCTTATTTCTAAAGTCTTATTAAATCTGCATTATCTAAAATGCCCATTACCTATAAATTTCTCTGCCACTATGAGATTGAATATCTTTCTCAGTGGTTACCTTTTTTTTTTTTTTTAAAAAAAGAACGTTTTATTGTTTAAAAATCACAGTCAAAGCTTCAAAAAACATACAACCCCAAGTGTCCCAATTCCAGTCTCCTACTACCCAGAGGACAGCACAGGGCTGTTCTTCCCCTTGTGGTGCCCACAGCACTAGCCAGGACCCTGCCCGGAGGAGACCGCTTGCCCACCCTCCTGCCCACTGTGTGTTAAGTCACCATTCCTAATACATTTATTTATTTATTTAGTAAGGTGGAGTCTTGCTCTGTTGCCCAGGCTGGAGCACAGTGGTGCAATCTCGGCTCACTGCAACCCCTGCCTCCCAGGTTCAAGCAATTCTGCATCAGCCTCTTGAGGAGCTAGGATTACAGGCACCCACCATCACATCCAGCTAATTTTTGTATTTTTAATAGAGACGGGGTTTCACCATGTTGGCCAGGCTGGTCTGAAACTCCTGACCTCAGGTGATCCACCCACCTCAACCTCCAAAAGTGCTGGGATTACAGGTGTGAGCCACTGCTCCAGGCCCCTAATACTTTTACAATTTAGTTTATATTTGAACTATTTGGAATTTATTTTGTGTCTGTATATAATCTGGAGAGAATTTACTGAATAGCCCATGTATACCCCCCCAAATGCAGTGCCATCATTGCCATATACCAAATAATCGTATCTATTTTGGTCAATTTCTGAACCGTTTATTCCATTCCTTTATCTAGTTACCTATTTATACACAAATACCAAACCTTTTATTATTATACCCTTAAAGAATGTTATGAAACTCAGTCGGTGTTACCTCCTCCATATTTTTCTACTATTTCAGAATTTTTCCAGGATAGTTTCTTTCCTATGCACACTCTAGAATCATATTGTCTATTTCCAGAAAAAAAAAAAAAAAAAAAAAACCCAGCTAGGCGGGGTGGCTCACACCTGTAATTCCAGCACTTTGGGAGGCCAAGGCAGGCAGATCACAAGGTCAGGAAATCAAGCCAGGAAATCCTGGCTAACATGGTGAAATCCCATCTCTACTAAAAATACAAAAAAAAATAAAAATAGCTGGGCGTGATGGCATGAGCCTGTAGTCCCAGCTACTAGGGAGGCTGAGGCAGGAGAATCACTTGAACCTGGGAGGCAGAGGTTGCAGTGAGCCGAGATGGAGCCACTGCACTCCAGCCTGGGTGACAGAGCAAGACTCTGTTTTGAAAACAACAATAACAACAACAACAACAAAAAAAAAACCCTATTATTATTATTATTTGATATTTGTATTTAATGAAATTTATACGTTAACATGCAGGAAATTAATATCATTATATTGAGTCTTCTAAAGGAGAAAATGGTGTTTTATCTAATTAATTTTTATTTTTTTTTCAGATGGAGTTTCACTCTTGTTGCCCAGGCTTTAGTGCAATGGTGCGATCTCGGTTCACTGCAACGTCCGCCTCCCGGGTTCAAGCAATTCTCCTGCCTCAGCCTCCCGGGTAGCTGGGATTACAGGCACGTGCCACCACACCCAGCTAATTTTGTATTTTTAGTAGAGACGGGGTTTCTCCATGTTGGTCAGGCTGGTCTCGAACTCCTGACCTCAGGTGATCCACCTGCCTCAGCCTCCCAACGTGCTGGGATTACAGGCATGAGTCACCAAGCCTGGTGTAATTTTTATTTTATGTGTTTTTCTCCTCTGTATATCTCTTTGAATTGTATTTTACCTGATAATAATATTGCTACAATAAATTATTATAATTTTTTTTTGAGACGGAGTCTCGCTCTGTTGCCCAAGTTGGAGTGCAGTGGCATGATCTCGGCTCACTGCAACCTCTGCCTCCCAGGTTCAAATGATTCTCCTGCCTCAGCCTCCCCAGTAGCTGGAATTACAGGCACCTGCCATCTCACCCAGCTAATTTTTTGTGTTTTTAGTAGAGATGGGTTTTCACCATTTTGGCCAAGCTGGTCTCGAACTCCTGACCTTAGGTGATCCGCCCACCTCGGACTCCCAAAGTACTGGAATTAACAGGCGTGAGTCACCACGCCTGGACAATAAATGTATTTTTATGAATATTTTTCTCCATATGTTTCTTGACTGTCTATGTAGGTACCAATTTTTCAGTGTTTGTTTAATAAAACTACACTGTCATTGATGATTCATAGCCTAATGAGAAAGGCAACCCAGGACAAAGGGTTCAAAGACACAGGTACTTACTGGAATCTGGGGAGGGATGCAGGCACATCCTAATGCAGGTAATGCTGACTTCATTATTAAAGGCAAGGATGAATTACTCAAGCAAAGAGAGCAAAGGAAACGCCCTGCAGAAGGTCATGGTGAAGAGAGAAGGCATGAGTGCTGTGAGTATGATACATCAATTTCTACATCAGAATCTTTTGATACAGTGTTTGGTTTATGACAAAAGATAAGGTCAGAAACCTATGTACAAACAAGATGATTAAGACCTTTCCTGCCACATCAAGCTGATTGAATTCTACCTCGAAATGTGGAAGGGGTACACTAAGAAATATGGCCGGGCGCAGTGGCTCACGCCTGTAATCCCAGCACTTTGGGAGGCCGAGGCGGGCGGATCACGAGGTCAGGAGATCGAGACCATCCTGGCTAACACGGTGAAACCCCGTCTCTACTAAAAAATACAAAAAACTAGCTGGGCGAGGTGGCGGGCACCTGTAGTCCCAGCTACTCGGGAGGGTGAGGCAGGAGAATGGCGTGAACCCGGGAGGCGGAGCTTGCAGTGCGCCGAGATAGCGCCACTGCACTCCAGCCTGGGCGACTAAGCGAGACTCTGTCTCAAAAAAAAAAAAAAAAAAAAAAAAAAGAAAGAAATATTTAACTATTAAAACCTGAGGAGCTCTTTAATACCTGTTAAAAGTTGAACAGGTCCCCATTCTTAATAAGGCATGGGGTTCAGTGTAAATTCTCAGAAAATAATTGCCATTTGTGTAAATAATCCAGGATAAGGCAGAGTTTAGCAAATGTTTTTCTTAGAGGGCCAGATAGTAAATATTCTAGATTTCGCAAGCAAACAGGTAAAACTGAAAATATGTAAATGCTTGTATAACCATTTAAAATGCAACCATCTGAAAGTATTAAAACATTCATAGATTATAAGCCCTATAAAATTAGTAATGGCTAGATTTGACCTGTAGGCTATAGTTTGTGGACTCTTGGCCTAGAGAATGGATATTTAAATGTTTAAGGGAGTATAATGCTTTCATTATGAAAGAAAATGGAAAATAATTTACTGGCATGTGGAAAAATGAACAATGAGAGAAAATGTTATTTTGGGAAATAAAACCAAGGAGAGAATGGGCATGTTAGTCTGAAATTATTGCTTCTGTAAAATGCTTTTAGCATGACATTTGAGTATAGCACTGAGTGGACAAGGTGCCCTACAATGCCAAAAATGACTTTTTGTTTCTGGGAATCAGTAAGAATTTATGAACCTTAAACAAAAAACCATTGCTTTTTCAGATACTATTCAGTATAAGAAGTGTCCAGATGATCAATATCAGAATACTCAGAGAATTTACTGTCTTCCAAAGGATGTGAACTTCTTGACTTTTGAAGACCCTTTGGGGATGGCTCTGGCCTGCACAGCTCTGCTTCTCTGTCCTTACTACAATGGTCCTTGGGGTATTTGTGAAGCATCAGGAAATCCCCTCAGTCAAAGCCAGTACATGGACTTTCGGATACATTCTGCTGAAAGTCCGACCTCCCTCACACTGTTCTTCCTCTGCTCCGCCCTCTTCATTGGCCACCCCCCCACACAGTTACCTGGTGACTCCAACAAATAACATTTAGAGTTGGGTTTCTATCATTCTGACCAAAACCATCACTGTAGTTCTGGCTCTGAAGGCCAGAATGCCAGGGAGAATAAGATGGTGATTGGTATCAGGATCTCCTAATTTTGTCCTTTTCATATTCTCCCTGATCCAAGTGGAATCTACCTCCTGATCTGTCGAGTCGGGCTGAGAAACTTTGCTCCCTTCATTGACACAGACACACTCTAAGCTTGGATCTGTAGTTCTCACACGCAATGAGGGTTTCAGCACTGCCTTCTACCATGTCCTAAGATACCTGGGCTCCTTGACCCTGGGGAGCTTTACCTTGGCTTTCCTGGCCATGGGTTTGCCTGACACCTTCAATAAATCCAAGTTCTTGATGTTCAGCATGCTAGTGTTCTGCAGTGCCTGGGTCACCTCCCTCCCTGTCACCCATAGCACCAAGGGGAAAGTCCTGGAAGCCATGGAGGTCTTCTTCTTCTTAGCTTCCAGTGCTGAGCTACTTGGCTGCATCTTTGCCCCCGAGTGTTACATTATTCTTATAAGATCAGATATGAATACCCTCCAAGGTCTGAAGATTAAAATAGCTTCTGGAAGCAGTAAGAATTCCAGAGGTTTATTTCAAAAAAGGGGGAAAAAAGAGGTGACACCCTGAATTTAAAAATTCACTATTATTACAGATGCAAGATAATACTTGAATCAAACTCACTGCCTCCGAAGATAAAGTCAGTCTCATAGCTTTAAAGAAATTAAGAGCAATACCACCCTCAGTTATTCTGTTTCATAGTGTGAAAGTTATGGATGTTTTCCATCCATGCCTTTTTCTTCGATGTATCCAATGTTTCGTGCAGCATTTTTCTTCCTTTTTATGGAATAACAGCCTACATAACTCAGTGTCTTCAGCCAACAATCTTGCCTAATTTTCCAGTTTGGAGATTGTTTGCCTTCACAGACATACCTTTCCTTTCCCCTGTCAGCTGTATTGCCTAAGATTCCAGCCATCTGGGTTCTGAGTGGGGTCATCCAGAAGAAAGCAACGTTAGAATAATGATGGCTTTTTCTCAGTGATTCTACCTCCTCCTAGACAAATCTATTCTGCTTTTCTGCTTGCAGCCTCCATCGAGTGATCCCAGACTGTGGGCACCAGTAACTCTGCCTCCCTGATAATTTCTCTCTCTCTCTCTCTCTCTCTCTCTGTCTTTCTTTTTTTTTTTTTTTTTTTTTTGAGATGGAGTCTCCCAGTCGCTCAGGCTAGATTGCAGTGGCATGATCTTGGCTCACTGCATCTCTGCCTTCCAGGTTCAAGTGATTCTCCTGCCTCAGCCTCCCAAGGAGCTAGGATTACAGATGCCTGCCACCACGCCCAGCTAATTTTTGTATTTTCTTTTTTAGTAGAGACAGGATTTCACCATGTTCTCCAGGCTGGTCTCAAACTCCTGACCTCAAGTGATCTGCCCACCTTGGCCTCCCAGTGATAATCTGTTTTTAACTGCTAGTCCTATGTTTGGTTCTCAGATCCTCCAGCACCTGCAATTCCTTGCTGTATTAGTCCAGGTTCTCCAGAGGAAAAGAACCAAAAAGATACACACACACACACACACACACACACACACACACACACACACACACACAAACACACATCTTGGAGAATTATTATGGGAATTAGCTCATCTGACTATGGTGGCCGAGAGGTCCCACAATATACCATCTGCAAGCTGGAGAACCAGGAAAGTCAGAGTGTAATTCAGTCCAAGTTGGAAGAGCTGAGAAAGAGAGGAGCCAGTGGTGTAACTCCCACTCTGAGACTGAGGCACTGGCTTAAGTCCCTGGAGTCTGAAGGCCTGAGAATCAGGAGGTCTGATGTCTGAGGGCAAGAAAAGATGGATGTCCCAGCTGAAAAAGACAGTCAATTTACCTTTCTTCTGCCTTTTTGTCTCATTCAGATGGGCCCTCAATAGATGAGATGATGCTCCCAACACTGGTGTGGGCGAGTCTTCTTCCCTTAGTGGACTGATTCAAATGCTACTCTCTTCCAGAAACAGCCTCACAGACACAACCAGAAGTAATATTTTTCTATCTCTCTGGCTGTCTCCTATCCCAGTCAAGGTGACATATTAAAATTAACCATCACAGCTGCAATTATATTCCCTCTGCTGTAAATAAATTCTTTCTTTTTATCTGATTAGACCCTGACTGACAATCTTGCAACCGGGAGAAGAGCCAGAAACACATCCTCCTATGGGATTCTGGATGGGGTTGACCTGCTTGTGCATGAACACAATCATGATCTTATTGCAGGTGGAAAATGGAATACTGGTTCTAGCAGATAGGGTCAGTGTCTACCCATACTCACTTCTCTTATACCTCAGTGCACGCCAGGCCGGCTTCCATCTGCCAGGACATAAATTCCTTTGCAAGACATTTTTCCCTGGATGCTGAAGCATGCCTGGCCTATATGTGTGGTGGGCTAGAAGTGTTGCAGAAAGAATTTCTGCCTCCCTAAGACTCAGAACAGTCTTCATCTATTGACCGATAGGATTGGGTGTATATGCCAGTTAACAATGTATTGCCTCTCAGCTCCAAATTCACCTTTACCACCTGCTTTGTGAAAATGGATCAGGCCTTTGAAACAGTTTCCTTTGCCAGCTGATGCGATGTTAAGCTTTGCTCAGTAGAGGGTGCTGGGGAGACGTTTCGGCTTTGGTTCTGGTGTTCCGGCTAGGTGGGTTCCTGCAGGGTGGACGACTTCTCCAGCGCAGGCTCATGCAGTGCATGGCAGCCAGCAGCGTCCCAAGACACCAGCTTTGGTAGTTTTGTAGCAGTGACTGTGACAGCAGCCAGCAGCGTCCCAAGACACCACCTTCGGTAGTTTTGTAGCAGTAACTGTGATGGCAGCCAGCAGTATCCCAAGACACCACCTTCGGTAGTTTTGTAGCAGTGACTGTGACGGCAGCCAGCAGCGTCCCAAGATACCACCTTCAGTAGGTTTGTAGCAGTGACTCTAGAGAGAGACCGCTCCATGAACAATGTTCCCCAACACCTTAGAAGATGGATTTCTGGTAAGGTTTAGAGGGCAAATTTTCAGAAAGTTCTACAAAGGCAGCACTACAGCAACTTATTTGCCCTTCAGTGAGTCACAGCCATGACCTGTCCAACTAGGACCTGACCTCACCCTGTGGGTAGAGGGTCTCCCTTGGACACTTCAGCTCAGCTTTGCAGGCAGTGGCTGCTCCGTAGGTCAGCTATTTCTATATTCTTTAGAGTTCTCTTTGCTTTTTACTAGTCAACCCCTCACTGCTCCAATATCCCATTTTAGTTAATAATGATGTATTTTAAACTTTGTTCCAATTATTGCATAGTTTTTCTCCTTTGATTGGACTCTTACTGTGCTTAAATTCTCCAGCTCCTTTGGATGGAGTAAGTTTGAGGCATGCTTTTATTTATTTATTGAGATGGAGTCTCGCTCTGTCACCCAGGCCAGGGTGCACTGATGTGATCTCAGCTTACAGCAAACTCCGCCTCCCGAGTTCAAGTGATTCTCCTGCCTCAGCCTCCTGAGTAGCTGGGATTACAGGCACGTGCCACCATGCCCAGCTAATTTTTGTATTTTTAATAGGGACATGGGGGAAGGCTCACCATGTTGGCCAGGCTGGTCTCGAACTCCTGACCTCAAGTGATCTGCCTGCCTTGGCCTCCCAAAGTGCTGGGATTACAGGCGTGAGCCACCACGCCCAGCCAGGCATGCTTTTTTTTATACTGGCTCCAGTGTGTCCCCAGTGGCTTGGTAACAAAATACATCATTGGCTGCTTTTCCTTTCTTGCTGTGGGAACGTAAAAGGAACTGATGAGGATGAAAGATACGACTTGTTGACAGCCCTGGGAGTCTAGAAGGAGGTGGAAGTCAGAAATGTTGCAGTTGTTCAGAACAAATTCCTAGTACTGTAACTAGGCCAGTGCTGGCATCGAAATACAGATTACCTACACAACCCAAAGGGGGCTTAGGCCTGAATGCACCTGGTGATTGAATGAGATCGAGAGGGCTTTCCAACAATAGAAACATACACTTTCCTATTGCTCCAAGATGCCAAGCAGAAAGTCAACATACATCTGAATAGGTTCTATCAAAAGAACAGTTTCTTCTCTGATGTGGGTCATGAAGTAGCAATTATTCTATCTCTATTCCCATGCAAGCTAAGAGTACACAAACAGATGACCCTTTCTGGGTTATCTCTATGTCATAAATTTGTTTAATACAGTTGCTGCCTTGGCATCCATTGTTAGGCCGGACATAAGTTGTTTGAAGTCCAGTTGTACCCTGTCACCTTTGGCCTAGTTAAAACTTCCTCTCCCCATGTGGCTGTTTGCAATATAGCCCACTTGTTCCTCATCCCACTGAATCCAAACCCAATATATCCCACAGCTGTTGACCGTGATAAACCCAATGGCCAACACCAGAGTCGTGTAGGTACATTCCCCTTCTCACACGTGTTTTCCTTAAACTAGCAAATTCACAACCCCCTGTGGAAAGCCTAAGTGAGAACACTCCTGGAGCCCCTAGACCTTGATAAAGGTGTGCTCCTGCTGGTCATCTCTCTCTCATGTCATGCATTTCGGTTTCCCATTTTCCTTCTGTCTCTCCTGACTGGCACACCTAAACCTTACTAGGTAAGACATAAGGAGACTAGGAAACCAAAATGCAAGGTCCGGGGGCTCCAGGAGTGTTATCACTTACAACACGCTCTCCTAGAGAGTAGCTATCTTGGCAGAAATAAACTGGACACAGATCAGACAAGAGCCACAAAGCGTGTCTGCCAGATTTCCTTTGAGAGAGACAGCTGGCTATGGATCAGATTCAGGCATTAGGCTGTCAATCAGGATAAAGAAGCATCACGTGAAAGACACACTGCAAACACCTGTGAATACCTCCCGTGGAGCCCTAGGACAGCCAAGCTTTATCGCCGCTCTCCAGAGAGGCCTGGAGACCGAATTAGAGGAAAATCTCAGCAGTTCAGTTATTCATCTGAAGAAAGCCTAGAGAACAAAGGTAATAACCACCAGAAACACACTTGCTGGTATGGTTTGGCTTTGGTGTCCCCACCCAAATCTCATCTCGAATTGTAGTCCCCATGTGTCAGGACAGGAACCTGGTTGTGAGAGGTGGTTGGATCATGGGGGCGGTTTCCTCTGTGCTGTTCCTGTGACAGTGAGGGAGTTCTCATGAGATCTGATGGTTTACAAGGGGCAGTTTCTCCTTCTCTCTTTCTCCTGCTGCTGCCATGTAAGAAGTGCCTTGCTTCCCCCTTCACCTCCCACCATGATTTTAAGTTTCCTGAGGCCTTCCCAGCCATGCAGAATGGTGAGTCAATTAAACCTCTTTTCATTATAAATTATTCAGTCTCAGGTATTTATAGCAGTGTGAAAATGGACTAATACACTTGTGTTAGTAACTGTAAGCTTTGGAACCCCTATTTGCTGTGGCCCACTGATTCTCAAACCGCGCTACATGCTGCAATCAATAGCAGTGCTCTGAAGTGCCCAGAATCTCCTTCGGAAGGTATAATTCACTCAGTTTGGGATAACACCAGAGTATATTTATTTTAAAATTTTTCAGTTGGTTATGTGCAGTTGGAGTTGCAAACCATTTATTCAGACATAAAAGGAAACCTATTGACTGATAGTGCTTTTGGAAATGTGATCCCTGGAATAACAGCATCAGCATCACCTGGGAACTTATTAGAAATGCAAATTATTGGGTCTCACCCCAGATCTATTGAATTAGAAACTGGGGCAGAGCCCAGCAATTTGGATTTAACAAGCCTGCCAGGTGATTCTAATGCCCAGGTTTGAGAATTCTTGAACTATCACAGGGAAAAGTTCTTGAATTCTTCCACTTTTTGTGTTGGAATAAAAATAAAAATACCCTTTGGAGTCAGGAATTTTGGGTTCAAACCTGGAATCTTCCTCACAATTAAAAATGTGACCCAGGACAAATTATTTTGCTCTCTAATCTTCAATTACATCACTTGTAAATTAGAAAGATAATCCCAGTTTTAATAAAGTTGTTGAAAGATAAAATAAGATGTCAGTTTCTCTCCCTTCCTCATTAAGGGGATTATGAAGTCTGTGCTGTGATGGCAATGATAAGCATATCTATGTGTTCGCCCTGGATCCCAGCTAAGAATACTAAATAATCCATCAATGTAATATTTTTTATCAGTGGCTTAGATGTTTCCCCAAAGTGTGGGACAATTCTCACTTGTGATCTATTTGGCACTGGTGCTCAATAGCATTGAATCACATGGTAGAATGTTATTCTCCTTTCAAAAATTTCCAAAAATTGTTTAAATACATTAAAAAAAAATTTTATTTTGGTTTAAAATGCCGGAAACACATCTCTAAACTTCTAATGTCCCCTTTAAAATAAAGCCTTTGACAAGCAAATATGTTTTTCTAGACCTTAATGCATTTGTTTACCTTCTTTAGAGGACAAGCCGTGCTAGGTTTTTATATATGATAATAAAAATGTTTTAAAAATAACTTTAAGTTTAAAAAAGAGTTTACTGAAATAAACACTGAAAACACACGACAAAGTTGTGACCAATGAAGGCATGCATCAGTGTCACTATTTTCCATACTTCAAGGTGTGCAGCACAAATCCCAGTCTTAGATAGTTCATAGGGAGAGAGGAGGACTGGTATATGGAAACTCTGAAAACAGAGGTCAGAGTCAACATTCTCATGGGATATGTGTGAATAATTTATACGATGCCAAACTACCAGGGTTAGGGTATAAACAATTTAGCAGAGGTTCCTGTGAAACAGATCTTGAGGGTTTAGATTACATTGTGGAAAATGTTTAATAACTCTTAAAAACCAGTTTTTGCACCTTAAACACATTAATAGAACTCCAGTATGCAGAACAAGGATGGTTGTGCCAACTTGTCGCTGCTCAGGGCATTTTATAAAGCTGTAATAAACTCAGTTTGAGTTGAATATTAACAAAATAAAGCCCATTTAGATGGAGGAAGGGGCTAGTATGATAGAGGTTTTGAAGTGTAGATTACGAGAGGTAAGTCTGAAGGATTTAAGAATATTAACTATGAAAAAGAGATACCTGGGTACTAAATATCATCTTTGTATATCTGAGCATATATCATGGGGTAAAGGAACCAGAGAGGCAAATGAGGACTTGCTAAGAGATACTGCTGTCCAGCAGTAGCATCAGCAGCCACATTGGATAGGGCAAGCTCCATAACCAGAGGTAATCCACCAAGGAAAGCAGCAGGTGTCTAGTGTGCCAGAGCCATTGTGGAAGATGGTTGGGATGTTAAGGTAAAGGCCGGATTGAAGTGCATGTGTGTGTTGGGGTGGGGGGAGTGTAGAAAGGGAATTCATATATGGAAAGTACCTGCTGTGTTACAGACTCTTACTAGCACTTTGAGTGATCCTCTTACCTATGAGGGGGGTTGAGGCTCTGGGAAGTTTGCAGCCTTCTGTAGTTCTCATAGCTAATACTCCATTTAAACTCAAGTCTATTGATCTTCACAACCATTGCTGCGCTTTATTCTGAACTCGGTTCCCTTCCATCTCTGCATTGTTACTGCTTCTTCATGGGTTGTAACCCAGATAGAAGCCACGAAAATATATTTCATGAATGGGTGCTTTTTACGGTCTCTGGCTAAAGTCACAGCAGCCAGTGTGGGAGAGAGAGCTTGAGGTCCCTGCTACCAAACCCAGTGCCAAGTCAAGCCCCCTCAGGATACCTGATAGAGAACATCTATACCGAAATGCTGTCAATCAGGATGAATGTTGCACTGCACCACATGGATCCCACTTTGGGAACAGAGGGCTTATTCCTGCAGCTGCATGAAGTACTGCTGCTGCTGGAAAGCTGCCCTCAGTGTCAGTTCCCTTCAGTATCCCCCTCAGCAAGAGTCAAGGCCATTAAAGTTATGCCTCTTCTTGGGGGAGGCCACATGCAATAATCAACTGAGTTAGAAGTGTAAAAAAGCCCATCAGTCATGAAGACCTGACCCTCGTGACTGAACATGGGGCAGCTCGGAAGGGTCAACCCATCTTTAGAACTCTCCATGAGGGTGGCTAATGCTTTCATTGAAATTTCTCCCTCTGCTCAATCCTGCTTCCTTTTTTTTCCCCTTTCTTTCTCTTCCATGGGAGTTGATCCCAAGAACAGTCCCTAATGAACATTCAGAATGCTCATCCTCATTTCACAGTCAGCTTCAGCAGTCAGCTGCAAAATCTCAGCTCAGCATCTTGTCATGTGGTTTGTCTTCTGTTTCAGTTGTTCAAATAAATAAGAGGTCTGGCTACTGAACTGTACTCATTCATTTATTCTTTCATTCAACAAATATTTAACTACCAGCAACATGGCAGTGAGTGTAGTAGGCATTACTAGAACTACTGCAATGAAGAAGGATTCTGTTCTAGCCCTCCAGGAGCTAACAGGGAAGAAAGACAATCAACAAATAATTACATAAAGAATGATGTGATGACTTTATGAAAAGGGTTTTGAAGAACTGCAGGGCACTGCCAGTGAGATTACAGAAGTCTAGTCTAGTCTAGTTTAGAGAAATCAGTAAGATCCTCCGAACATGGTGACATTTAATCTGAGACCTAAAGACTAAGGGAGGAGGGTGTATGGGAGATGGGACAATTCTAAACAGAAGTAACAGCATTAGGCAGAAAGGATATTTGTCTGTTTGAGAAAAAGAAAAGCCTGACTGGCAACCACATAGTGAAAAAAATAACTGAAAATGAGACTTGCACAGATACTATAGGGGCTTATACATTTTTTTGGTACAATTATATGTATGAAGTAGTTATATAATGTGGCTTGGACTGATACTGTTTCACATTATTTAATTCTACCAAGAATTGTGTGCATCGTTTGCCATTCCCTCCCGCCTTTTTTTTTTTTTTTTTTTTTTGATACAGAGGTTTGCTCTTGTTGCCCAGGCTGGAGTATAGTGGCGTGATCTTGGCTCACTGCACCTCCGCCTCCCAGGTTCAAGTGATTCTCCTGCTTCAGCCTCCTGAGTAGCTGGGATTACAGGCGCCCGCCACCATACCTGGCTAATTTTTGTATTTTTAGTAGAGACGGGGTTTCACGAGGCTGGCCAGACTGGTCTCAAACCCTTGACTTCAGGTAATCACCCCGCCTCCTAAAGTGCTGGGATTACAGGCGTGAGCCACCGCGCCCCGTCTTTTTCCCCTTTTTTAAATAGATGGGTGAGGAAACGTAATTTCTGAGAGTGTGTTTTGTTCAAGGTCAAAAAACAGCTCAAAGAAGACAAATGAGCCCACTTGGATCCAAACTCTATATACCTTCTATTATATCATATGAGAGTCCTCTGACTGCCTTTAGGGAAATGATATTTTCCATTTGAGTCAATGGAAGCTATAGCTTTACAGAGTAATGACCTTTACCTTATACCCTATTTTAATTCCCTTTAAGCCTGAGGGCCCTTGAATGGTTGGTTTCTACCAAAATGAAGCTGAAAAACATTTACCAAAATGTACTAATGACCTCCATGCTGTAAAACTATTCACGAGCTAGACCATGGCCAGACTTCTCTAACAAATTCACGTCATCCATTTCAAAATTTTAAATTAAATTGATGGCTCCTTAGCTCTGATATGTCACTTTATTTATTTATTTAGAGACAGAATTTTGGTCTTGTTGCCCAGGCTGGAGTGCAATGGCACAATCTCAGCTCACCACAACCTCTGCCTCCCGGGTTCAAGCAGTTCTCCTGTCTCAACCTCTGGAGTAACTGGAATTACAGGCTTGTGCAACCATGCATAGCTAATTTTTTGTAGTTTTAAAATTTTTTTTATTTTTTTGCTAGGGACAGGGTTTCTCCATGGTGGTCAGGCTGGTCTCAAACTCCCGACCTCAGGTGATCTGCCCGTCTCAGCCTCACAAAGTGCTGGGATTACAGGCGTGAACCACTGTGCCTTGCCTGATATGTCACTTTTAAAATTCCAAAGGCCCTTTTCCGTGAAAGGATCCAGGAATTACTGGCTTTCTGTACCCTTCACAGTCCTTTGTTCATTTTGCTAAACTAGGGTTGCCATTGGAATGGTTCACTGAAGCACATTCATTCCGGACATTGCCCAGGTATCCTGCTGTGAAGAAAATTGATATTTTTATTGTGGCTCTTTGAGTTTGCATTGCAAAGACAAGTATTTTTGAAATTTTGAAATAGAACTTACATTACTGTGTTAAATTCCTAGTGCTTATTTCCTCATATCTACTGGCGGTGTTCTCATGTTCATCTTTGTCTTTTCCGGAGCACCACTATCCTAGCTCAGATTGGCATTGCCATTTGCATGGCTACGGGAGAACTTTATTTCTCACTCTGCCTCTAGTTTTGTTCGTTTCCATTTATCAATCACATTGCAGTCAGAACTAATTCACTCATAGCTCTTTACTACTATGGTTTCCCATGAACTACAGGGTCAAATCCAGAAACTTTATTCCAGAATGCAAGGCCCTCTCTGATGGTCTTATGTGAACCTACCTTTCCTACCTGGCAGAATAGATGGCCAAGAACCAAACGACCCTCAGTGAAGCCCCACACTGTAACTCCTAACATCACCCTTAGAGGTTATGTCAGAAGCGTTTGAACCACAGCGACTCCATCTTGAATAGGGGCTGGGTAAAATAAGGCTGAGACTTTGCTGGGCTGTATTTCGCAGAGGTTAGGCATTTTAAGTCACAGGATGAGATAAGAGGTCAAAGATCATATACATCCCACTACTACCTCCCACCACTCTGGACCCCAGCCTGTCCACCCTCAACTCATGCAAGGCAAGATTTCTTCGCGACTATGACTTTTCTCCCTGCATGGTGTTTACTCTGATTGTATTTTATCTTCAAACACCAGAATTTATTTATTTTTAAGTGCCCCTTTACCATACAGCATTCCTTGACCTCTCTGAGAGCAACCTCTATTTCCTCTGTGTTTCATTATCAAACTACTTGTACTATTTCTAGATGAAGTATGATCATTGATGTTACACACCTTTGTGTGCTGGCTGAGAGCTTACATTCTAAGGGATGAGGTTGTACCTTATTAATTTTCATATTATCTCATAGAATAATAAGTATGACAAGTTACTGAGTAATTGCTGTAAGAGGAGAACAGCTTTGGAGCATCTAACCAACTCACCATGACTTTTAAAAAATCATCTCCCTCCATCAACAGCATTACATGGTGCTAAGATTCCCAACAGTCATGTTGCCAAACATAGTCTTGCTCAATTCACTTGCAGTCATCTGAAGACTACGGAATTTAAAAATAAAATGTAATCACTCATGTGCTTAGTGGCAGGCCCTCTGCTTAATGTTATTACATAAGCATTATTAGTCATTCAGGTATGGTCTTTTCCCATTGTGTCATTATAGGTCTTATAGACATTAAAATAATAATAGGGTGTATGTATGTGATAAACATCTTTGGAGAGCAAATTAAAACATTTAGATGAAATGGACAGATTTCTTGTAATAGGCATATCCCTTAAACTGATGCAGAAGGAAATAGAAAATCTGAATAGCTCTATACCTAAATAGTTATTTGGAAAAAGTTAAAATTGTGTCCATGTCTCACCATTCACCACAAGAACAAGCAAATAAAGGATCTAATGTAATAATATGACAGCATACAAGTGCTAGAAGGAAACACGGGTGAATTTCTCTTTATTCTGATATAGGAAAAGGCTTTCTGGCTATGACTCAAAACCCAGAAGCAATAACTTTGACTACATGAAAAAATTTGCATGGAAAGAAATACCACAAATGTTCAAAAATATGTTACATATATTATGGATAAAGATTTAACATCTATAATATATAAAAAAAACTCTTGAAAGAATTTCAAAAATGAGGATTCTTTAAAATATAAACAGCAAGAATCAAGATTACTTATGCAGAATTATAAATATGTAAAAATAACAGCGAAATAATGAAAAGGAAATAAACTAATTCTTTTTTTTTTTTCCAGACGGAGTTCACTCTGGTCACCCAGGCTGGAGTGCGGTGGTGCCATCTTGGCTCGCTGTAACCTCTGCCTCCCAGGTTCAAATGATTCTCCTGCCTCAGCCTCCCAAGTAGCTGGGATAACAGGCACCTGCCACCATGCCTGGCTAATTTTTTGTGTCTTCAGTAGAGATGGGGCTTCGCCATGTTGGGCAAGCTGGTCTCAAAGTCCTGACCTCAGGTGATCTGCCTGTCTCAGTCTCCCAAAGTGCTATACTTATGAAATAATGACAATTGCTGCTTTGTTCCTTTTTCTACTTCTCTGTGTTTTTGAAATACACTAAGTCCATATTTCTTTTATAAGCAAATAGATATTATTATAATAAAAAAGTGTTAAAAGACACAAAGAGATACTACTACAGGCTCACTAACGTGTAAAAATATTAATACACATTGCGGGGAGGATGTAAAATAACCGGAACACTCAAACATTGCTGGTAGAAGCACAAAGTGGTGCAAACACTTTGAAAAACTGGTAGTTTCTTCTAAATTTAAACACATTTACTGTATGATTCAGAAATTCCCCTCACCGGTATTTACCCAAGAAAAATGAAAACACATCACTTCATTAAAAAGTATATGTAAGGCCGGGCACGGTGGCTCAAGCCTGTAATCCCAGCACTTTGGGAGGCCGAGGCGGGTGATCACGAAGTCAGGAAATCGAGACCATCCTGGCTAACACGGTGAAACCCCCTCTCTACTACAAATACAAAAAATCAGCCGGGCGTGGTGGCGGGCGCCTGTAGTCCCAGCTACTCGGGAGGCTGAGGCTGGGAATGGCTTGAACTCGAGAGACGGAGGTTGCAGTGAGCCGGGATCGTGCCACTGCACTCCAGCCTGGGCGACAGAGCAAGACTCCGTTTAAAAAAAAAAAAAAAAAAAAAAGTATACGTAAATGTTCATAGTACATTTTACTAATAGTTGCCCCAAACCGGAAACAACCATTGTAATTAGAGTTTGAAATCAGTATGCTCCACATTCAGGCCACTCTCATAACCACAAAGATAATGGGAAAATAGAGCAGGAAAATACTTTGATATACTTAATTTCTGTGGAAAAAAAAAACAAAACGGGATGTTTTTCTGATGTCTGTTTCTTGGAGACAAGTAATTGTTCCTTTCATTATGGCCTCAGACGAGAAACAAAGCAAATAAGAAATGAGATCGTTCTAATTCTTCTATATTTTTGCCCAAATCTTAAGCTACAGAGTAAATAAGATTCTCGGGTATGGATGAAAATAGGGCTACTTTGTCAAAAGCGGAGTAGAAAAAAGAGATGCTTCCTCGCAGATGAGAAAGAGCTTCCTCTGGGTTGAGAAGGGAGTGAGGGAGGAGAGAAGCCAGGTGGTCTGTGACCCCGGACTTGGAGGAGGAGTCCCAGGTTTATGCAGTATTTTCAAAGAAGTCGCAAGACTGAAAGAGACCTGCCCAGTGACATATTTATATAAACATGGGATCGTCAAAGAACCCCCCCTTCCCCATCCTGCACACACCACGGAAATGTTCAAGGACCTCTTAAAGGTCCAGAATTCACAGATCTCTCAAAAATCACCGGGCAGAATAGATGACCAAGAACCAAACGACCCTCAGTGAAGCCCCACACTGTAACTCCTAACATCACCCTTAGAGGTTATGTCAGAGGCGTTTGAACCAGAGCGACTCCATCTTGAATAGGGGCTGGGTAAAATAAAGCTGAGACTTTGCTGGGCTGTATTTCCAGGAGGTTAGGCATTTTAAGTCACAGGATGAGATAGGAGGTCAAAGATCACAAACACCTTACTGATAAAACAGCTTGCAGTAAAGAAGCTGGCCAAAACCCACCAAAACCAAGATGACATCGAAAGTGACCTCTGGTCATCCTCACTGCTCATTATACGTTAATTATAATGCATTGCCATACTAAAACACACTCCCACCAATGCCATCACAGTTTACAAATGCTACAGCAATGTCAGGGAGTTACCCTATATGGACTAAAAAGGGGAGGAACCCTCAGTTCTGGGAACTGCCTACACCTTACCCAAAAAACTCACGAATAATTCACCCCTTGTTTAGCATGTAATCAAGAAGTTAACACTAAGTCTGAGCAGCTGAGAGGCCCAGGCCGCTGCTCTGCCTATGGAGTAGCCCTTCTTTATTCCTTTACTTTCCTAATAAACTTGCTTTCGCTTTATGGATTCACCTCTAATTCTTTCCCGCGGGAGACCCAGGAACCCTCTCTTGGGGTCTGGTTCAGGACCCCTCTCCGGTAACAGTTGGGGCATATAATTACCACCCACCTGTCAAGATGTGGGCCCCCCAAAATACATTGTTTTAAAAATTAAAGCTGAAACGGTTTGGATTTGTGTTCCCGCCCAAATCTCCAATGTCGAATTGGAGGAGGGGCCTGGTGGGAGGTGATTGGATCTTGCGCGTGAGCGTCCCGCTTGCTGTTCTCGCGATACTGAGTTCTCAGGTGATGTGATCTTTTAAACGTGTGTGGCACTTCCCGCTTCTCACTCACTCTCCTGCTCCGCCGTGGTACGAGGATGCTTGCTTCCTCTTCTGCCATGATTTTAAGTTTCCTGAAGCCTCCCAGCCATGCTTCCAGTTAAGTCTGCGGAACGGTGAGTCAATGAAACCTCTTTTCTTCATAGGTTACCCCGTCTCAGGTAGTTCCCTATAACAAGGGGAGAACGGACTGATACAGAGTATAGCTTTTTTCACACCTAGGTGGGCTGAGATTCATACTGGCTACATATACATGGCAGGTGTCTTCATTTTAACCTAGGAGGATGTTTGAGGAATGATTAACACTGGTTTCCCTTGGGAAGACAGGATGAGGAGATAGACTTTTTCTTCATTTCATGCCATTCTCTTTAAGTTAATACATGTTAAGACTTTAAATAATTTTTTTTAAAAACCAAAAGGAGAGGATTATGAATTGCTTTTTGTTTTAGTATTTATGTGTTTAATTTGTTCTATAAGTACACACAAAGCCAAGTGAAAAGGTTCTAATAGAGGTTTGGGTGTGTGGCTTTAAGTGGCTTCTATTTTGCAAGGTTTCTATGAGGTTAAACAGTAAATATAACAGTATATATTGCTTTAGAAAACATATTTGTGTACATGCATAAATAACATGGAAAAATTGCTTTCTGGTAAAGTTGCTTAATTCCTACCACTGACAACAACATCTACACATAATTTGCTTCAGAATCATGCAGGCACCTCAAAGACCAGAAAGAGAACAAGCAGCACAGGGTGGTTTGTGAAGTGCAACAGGGTGCGCACCGTGGCTCACGCCTGTAATCCCAGCACTTTTGGAAGCTGATGCAGGAGTATCTCTTGAGGCCAGGAGTTTGAGACCAGCCTGGGCAACACAGTGAGACCCTCACCCCCACCATCTCGGCAAAATGTATATTTTTAAAATTAGCTGGGCGTGGTGGTGTGCACTTGTGGTCCCCGCTACTCAACAGGCTGGGGCGTCAGGATCACTTGAGCCCAGGGAGATCCAGGCTGCAGTGAGCCGTGATTGTGCCACTGCACTCCAGCCTGGGTGACAGAACAAGACAACAACAAAAAACCCAACCACCCCCTCCCCAGACACACACACAAAAGTGTGGTGGTAAAGATTTGTGTAGGGGAAGGCGGCCCGGAGGATGTTCTGAAGTCATCAGGGCCTCTGCTGGCAGCCAACTTGTCTTTCCTGTGTGTTTTCATGCCTCCCAAAAGTGGGCCCTGGGAATTCGGGCGAAAGTGGCCCGGGCCTTGTGGCTCCTAGCCTAGAACGCTGAACGTTCTGGAGATTTGCTGAATGCAACTTTCACCAGGAGATGGCAGCGTCGGCTCAGAGATGCTCCAAGCGGTCCCAACCGCCTTGTGGAGCCATGCAATATGGTCTGGGAACACCAGAGGGCACCACGGCTTCGCGGCTGGGCGCTGAGCTGGGCTGGCTCCGAGGCTTGCTTTGCAGAGCCTCCTGTCTCCGCTCCCCAACCCACGTGTGCGGCTACTCACAAAGAGCGCCCTGTTACTGTCCACGTAGGTGTGACTACTCTGTGTAGACACACACCGCCCGACACAAGACTTCCAAGCTGAGACGAGGCCACTGAGCCACCAATTCCAAGGCTGGGAGGGAGTTGCCATCTCTTTAGCACCTCTTTTATACTTAAGCCACCGCGGGGAAAAAGCAAAGAACTAGGACGAATTGCATGCATGCTTCAGTATACTCAGCACGGTGGCCACCGATGCGCACACTAAAAGATCATATCTATCCACACAGATGTGTACTTTAACATGAGAAAGTAATTTTATCCTTGACCCCGCCCCTTAATACTGTAGGTGATTGATTTACTGGGTGGCAGAAAAGAGATGCTATCCCAAATTTGTCTAATTCTAAATCATCCCTTCTTGTTACAGCCCTGACTTCCCCTGCAGCGCTGGAACAAGAGAAAATTCATTGGAAATGAAATTCAGTGTCACTTGTAATTTTTCTTTTTTTTTCTTTTTTTTTTTTTTTTTTGACAGGGTGTTGCTCTGTTGCCCAAGCTGGAGTACAGTGGCACGATTTTGGCTCACTGCAGCCTCGACCTCCACATAGCTGGGAGGTCGGGGTATCAAGCAATCCTCCTGCCTCAACCCCCACATAGCTGGGAGCACAGGCACACACCACCATGCCCCGCTAATTTTTTTTTTCTTTTTTTTTCTTTTTTTTTTTTTGTAGAGACAGGATCTCACCATGTTGTTCAGGCTGGTCTCAAACTCCTGGACTCAAGTGATGTGCCTGCCTCACCCTCCCAAAGTGTTGGAATTACAGTCATGAACCACTGCTCCTGGCCTTTTTTTTTTTTCTTTTCCCAGCAGACCACTATTGAACTAAATAATTTTATCAATTGCTAAATAGAAGCTTTTCTACCAAAAGCAAGTTCTGGTTAAGTGAAATATAATATGGAATTCTGGCCTAGTGTAGATTCTTCCCCTGGGAATTATTCTCTGACTTCCGCAGTTATACTACATTTCAGACAACCATGCTTCTAATGCCTGCTTTTCCCACCAGACCGAAGCCCTGGGAAGGACAGGACAGAGCCTGCCTCGGTCACTGTCCTACTCCCAGTATCTACTTTAGCACACACCATCCGTGGAAAGAATTTTCTGCTTATGTGTTAATATCTCATCAGTCCTTCACGTGTTTACCGATTCCCTTCACCTGGCTACCCGTTTCACTATAGGATCATGATGTGTGTGACAGTTTTTCTCCTTAAACGATATACGCTCTGCCTCTGTGTCTATCTTCTGTTCATAGGTCTACATCTGATCACTAAGAGCCCTTCAAACCTTCCCATGAGCATTGCATAATACGGTCTTTTGTAATCACAATAGCACCGAGAAAGTCCAATTACCATATACATTCTAAAACAAGGCCAAGGCCTCACAGCTTATAATCCCAGCACTTTAGGAAGCTGAGGCAACTGGATCACTTCCAGCCAGGAGTTTGAGACCAGCCTGGGCAGCATAGGGAGACCCTGTCTCTACAAAAATTAAAAATGAGCGTGGTGGTACATGCCTGTAGTCCCAGTTATTTAGGAGGCGGAAGCTGAGCTGAAATAATCGCTTGGGCCCAGGAGGTTGAGGCTGCAGTGAGACAAGACCCTGTCACTGCACTCTAGCCTGGGCAACAGGGTGAGACTCTGTCTCAAAAGAAAAATAAAATAGAACAAGAGTAGATGAAACATGCTGTGCTTGTTCCCTAAAATGTTAATAAGTAAAACAAAGTACCTGTTCTCAGGTCGAGGTGAGATGTGAATGAGTGCTGACCCAGGAGTCTTTTTCACCCGGGTGACTGCTGGCTGCAAGGCCTGTATAATCAGCAAAACAAAGCTATCTGGTAAATCAACATGAGCTTAAAGTGACATTAACAAAAGAAAAAAGATCCACAGCCATGAATGTAACAATTTTTCTCTACTCTGCCTTGGTCCGACCACTCTTGGTGGTGCTAAGCTTTTGTTGCTAAACTTCGAAGGTGTTTTGAGTGACTGAAAAATTGTCAGGAGAAGGCTCTGGATGGTCAAGTACTACCCCAGGCCAGATGTTCCCAAGGCCCTTAGCCGTTTTTTATACTGTAGGCTGAAGAAGAGATGACTTGCAGAGAGCATCACACCTGTATTCAAATACGCACATACTCGGGGAAGGTTTGAAGGGCTCTTAGTGATCAGATGTAAACCTATGAACAGAACATAGACACAGAGGCAGAGCGTATATCGTTTAAGGAGAAACATTGTCACACATATCATGATCCTGTAGTGAAACGGGTAGCCTGGTGAAAGGATCGGTAAACATGTGAAGGACTGATGAGATACTAACACATAAGCAGAAAATTCTTTCCACGGATGGTGTGTGCTAAAGTAGATGCTGGGAGTATGACAGTGACCGAGGCAGGCTCTGTCCTGTCCTTCCCAGGGCTTCGGTCTGGTGGGAAAAGCAGGCAGTAGAAGCATGGGTGCGTGAAATGTAGTATAACTACGGAAGTCAGAGAATAATTCCCAGGGGAAGGTTGTCTAATCTGTGACCTGAAAAGTGAGTGAATAGGAGTGACTTAGATAAAGAGGGCGGGAGAAAGAGGATTTTCCCATGGTAATAATCTGCCTTCCCAAACACAAAGGTATCTGTGACTTCCTATACCCATGTGACTTTTCCAAAACACCAAGAAAAATGTCCTAACAAACTATCCCAAAATTTTGTGATTGAAAACCACGACCATGTATTTGCTGATGATTCTGAAGCTTGGGCTGGGCCTGGGTGGTTCCTCTCTTGGCTTACCTGGGGCCCCACATAGGGCGGTCATAATATGTTAGATCAACTTGGGTAAATGGTCCAAGTTTCTGGCAGTGGATACTGGCATTGTCTGGGTCACCTTCATTCGTTCCACCTGTTCTCTTACCCTCTAGTAGACTAGACAGTTTCTTTCATTATGGTCTCAGAGGAGCATTTCATAAGGGTAAAGGAGGGTGTTTCAAGGCATTTGGGGACCTGGGTCATAGAATTCACATACAAGGCAGCTCAGTTGAGCTCAGGGGTTCAAGAGCAGCCTGGCCAACAAGATAAAACCCCGTCTCTACTAAAAAGTGCAAAAATTAGCCGGGCATGGCGTTGCCTATCTGTAATCCCAGCTACCCGGGAGGCTGAGGCAGGAGAATTGCTTAAACCTGGGAAGAGGAGGTTGTAGTACTGTACTTGAGACGAGGTCGCAGTACTGTACTCCATCCTGGGTGACAGAGCAAGACTCAGTCTCCGATAAGTTTGCAAGCTCTCTTTTAAGCAAATCCTCCTGTCATTTTGAGGTGAACCGACAACCCCTCTCCTTTGTATTCGGAAAGTCTTTTGGAAATCAAGTAGAAGCATGTTCCTGAAACCATACCAAGCATAACAAGTGTCTTCCGCTTCCTAAGGGTACCTCTTTGTTCCTTTAACCCAAAGAAGCAACTGTAGACATACAAATCAAGAATCCAGCAAGTCTTCATAGTTATGAGTCGGAATTTGTGTTATTTAATCAACCTTAATGCTGGCAAAAACGATACCTTTGTTTTGCTTTGGGGAGAACTGGAGTCTCTTTGAGGTGGCAGGAATAAAGATCTGTTGATTCAATGCATTTTGTGTTAGATCAGCTAGACTCTGTAAAATGACATGCCCCTGAGCATCAGGTTGCCTATATTTTGCTAAGATAGGAAGGATCCCCTTAGGGACAGACAGGCCTGGGGCTAATTATTGCTGCAGGGTGGATTCATTGCTGAATCTTTTCACTAACAAAGACAAATTACCTCATACATTTTACAAGGCCCTAAAAAATTAGGTGAGTGACTCTAAACATCCAGCCAACACATGAACCCAGAGTCAGCAGACGGCACCCAGCCAGAGAGACTCCTCATTTTGGTTTGCATAAAGATGAGACTAGGTTGTCACAGTGGGGCAAACAGTTGATGAGATCTTTCACATACCATGATTTTCTTTGATCTTCACTGCAGTCATTGAGAGGGAGGCATTATTATTACCTTCATCTGCAAACAAGGAAACTGACTTAGAAGCCTCAGCATCAGAGTCAGTAGAGCTTGGGTTTTGTGGACATCCAGCTCTCAGTGCCAATTCCACCTCTACCACCCATTTGCGGTGTGACATTCAGCACGTTTTTAAACCTCAAGTCTCTTTGAGACTCAGTCTTCTTATAATGGGGATGAGAATACCTACTTCATAGGCTGGTGACAACAGAGGAGAATTCATTCTCACCTGCACACACTAACAATGCCTGGCGCCTCAGCAGTGTTGTCAGTAGTGGTTAAGCATTGGGCCCTGAGGTCAGGCTGCTTATGTTCAAAGTCTGTCTCTGCTGTCTGCTAAAGGTCAGACATTTAAAACCTGTGCCGTATTGCCTGATTTATAAAATGTGGACAATGGCTGGGCATGGACGCTCACGCCTATAATCTTAGCACTTTGGAAGGTCGAGGCAGGTGGATCACTTAAGGTAAGGAGTTTGAAACCAGCTTGGCCCAAGTGGTGAAACCCTGTCTCTACTAAAAATACAAAAATTAGCTGGACGCAGTAGCACGTGCCTGTAATCCCAGCTACTTCGGTGGCTGAGGCAGGAGAATTGCTTGAACCCAGGAGGCAGAGTTTGCAGTGAGCTGAGATCGTGCCACTGCACTGTAGCCTGGGCGACAGAGTGAGACTTAGTCTCAAAAAAACAAAGTAAACAGTAATAGCTGCCCTAGTAGTTTATTGTGAAACTTGAAACTGATAATGGTAGGAAAAGCCAACAGTAAGCACTTAAGTGAAGATGATAGTAATGATGCTCTTAACCCTCACGTGATCTATCCCAGGTCACAGAGCATGTAAAGCCCAGAGCCTGGTTCCAGTTTCAGGTCTTCTGAATTTAAATTCTGAAGATTTCTATGGTGAGACTAGAGCACAGGCTGAGTATAGTGGTTCATTCCTGCAATCCCAGCACTTCGGGAGGCTAAGGTGGGTAGATAGTTGAGCTCAGGAGTTTGAGACCAGCCTGGGCAACATGGCAAAACCCCCATCTGTATAAAAAATACAAAAATTAGCTGAACATGGTGGCAGGCACCTACAGTTCCAGCTACTTGGAAGGCTGACGTGGGAGAACTGCTTGAGCCCAGGAGGTCAAGGCTTCAGTGAGCCGTGATCGTGCCACTGCACTCCGGCGTGGGCAACAAAGTGAGACCCTGTTTCAAAAAAAAAAAAAAGTAGAGACAAAAACACAGAATTAAGGGCAAGGATGGTAAACAATTTGAAGTCCGAAGACATGAGATTTCTGTGATGGCAGAAGAGACTTGAGCAACTTTCAAGAGTCATTGGAAGCGTGGGAGGGCTGGGCTAGTGCCTTCCATGTGGCCAGGATGCGACCTCTCAGGGTTTAATCAGAGAGGCTCAAAATGAGGTTATCTTGCAAGACCTGCATAGCTTTTCTTGTCTGTGCACAAACTGTGTTGCTCATGGGCTGAGTTATGAAGCTAGTGGGTCTGGGTGTGAATGTCAGGGTCTGTCTTCAGCTCAAGTTTGATAGAGGAATCTCTGCCATAGCCACAAGGAAGCCATGTTAGTTTATTTTCCTTTCTTTATCTCTGTAGTGCCTCTTTTCAGGAATTACTGGGGGTAGTCATTTATATCTGTAGTGAAAAGTGTCTTCTGTATCATTCACTCTTTGGCTCACTGCAACCTCTGCCTCCCGGGTTTGAGTTATTCTTCTGCCTCAGCCTCCCCCATGCCCAGCTAATTTTTGTATTTTTAGTAGAGACAGGGTTTCACCATATTGGCCAGGCTTGTCTCGAACTCCTGACCTCGTGATCCGCTTGCCTGGGCCCCCCAAAGTGCTGGGATTACAGGCGTGAGCCGTCGTGCCCGGTCCCATTCACTCTTTTCTGGCACTACCACTTGACTAAGGTCAAATGGCTATTTGTGTTAAGATTCCATTTCCTTATCTGTAAAATGGGTAACAAATATCTATTCTTTCTAAATAAAGTATTTCCTTGGGATTTTAACTGAGTTTATATAAGATAATGTAGATAAAGCACTTGCCAATTATTTACTAGTCACTGCTTTACTACTTATTGATAACTTATTGATAGAGATACAGTATTAGGAATATAGCAGAAAGAACAGGATTTGGTTCTTTGGTTATAGCCTGGAGGTCTACTCGAGTTTGAGTCCTGGTTCTGTTACTGAGTTTTGTGATCTGGGAAAAGTAACTTTTTCTTTCAGACCTTTTTGGGTTTTTTTTCTTCAGCTTTTAAGTTCATGGATATATGAGCAGGATGTGTGGGTTTGTTCCATAGGTAAAAGTGTTCCATGGTGGTTTGCTGCACAGACCATTCCATCACCTATGTATTAAGCCCAGCATCAATTGGCTATTCTTCCTGATGCTCTCCCTCCCCCTGCCCCTCTCCCCCACACAGGCCCCAGTGTGTGTTGTTCCCTCCCTATGTCTATGTGTTCTCATAGTTCAGCTTCCACTTATAAGTGAGAACATGCAGTGTTTGGTTTTCTGTTCCTGCATTACTTTGCTGAGGATAACAGCGCCTGGCTCCGTCCATGTTCCTGCAAAGAATATAATCTCATTCCTTTTTATGGCTGCATAGTATTCCATGGTATATGTGTACCACATTTTCTTTATCCAGTCTATCATTGATGGGCATTTGGGTTGATTCCATGTGTTTGCTGTTGTAAATAGTGCTGCAGTGAACATACACATGCATGTTGTTTTGTGTTTTCATCTGATTTTGGAGAAAATGAACATTTAAAGTTTATATTTCAAGAATCATTAGGCCCATGAGATTGCCCTCAAAATGAAATGGGTTTCAGTGGACATGCAAGTCTGGGAAACTTTGCATCTTACATTCCTTTTTGTGGAAATCTTCAATACATACTATAGTAAGTATATTGAGTATACTATAGTAAGACCCTGAGAAGTCGTGCAGTAAAGAAACTTGTTTAATTTGGATTAAACTAAAGTTTCCCTCTATAATAGCAAATCACCATCCCCTGGAATATTCTTTGGAACATACTGAACTAGGTGATCTCCTAAGAGCCTTTTCCACTTTGAAAATCTTTTTTTCTCTCTACTCGCATCACCTGTGTTCAATGTTTCTTTCTGTAGTTTCAGCATCACATATAAGGGGCAATGCTCCTTTTGTTGATAAGAGGCTCACTTGTCAATTCTAAACCCTCTGGCATGAGCAACTGACAGACCTACATTTACATAGAGCCACATGGGTAAAATACCTGTCATTGTATGAGCGAAGAAGATGATCTGCAAAACCTAAAATGTGCTTTGCAACATTTTTATTGCTGCCAATGCCATTTTTTCCTTCTGTTCCCTGGGCAGTCTTTTTTTCAGGTACTGTATCCCATTTTTGCCACCCAAATGGAAAGAAAAACTTGGAAGCAGAAGCCTTTCATTGTCTTCTAAGTAGGGGAATCAAATAAGACTGATGGTCTGGAAACCATAAAGTTTGGACTCTAATTCTGCATGCATTTCCCCATCTAGAAACAAAGGGAGTGAAGCTAGATTGGTCTCTGTGTTTTTATCCAGCATGAGGTGTTGTTTCTTTCTAGATAAATAGCATCCAGTAATCTAGTACCTGCTTTTAATCCAGTAGTGGTTCCACAGTTTGTCACTGTAGCCTCCTTTTTTGGTGGGAAGAGTCTTGCTCTGTCACCTAGGCTGGAGTGTAGTGTGTGATCTTGGCATACTGCAACCTCCACCTCCCGGGTTCAAGATCCTCTTGCCTCAGCCTCCCAAGTAGCTGGGACTGTGGGTATATGCCACAACACCCAGCTAATTTTTATATTTTTAGTGGGGACGGAGATTCACCATATTGGCCAGGCTGGTCTCAAACTGCTGACCTCAGGTGATCTGCCTGCCTCAGGCCTCCAAAAGTGCTGGAATTACAGGCATGAGCCACCATGCCTGGCCTGCAGCCTCTTGTATTCTCTGATCTTATATGGTTTGCATTAATTTCCTTGCACCAGTGAACACCATCAGGGGTTGGAAGCAGCGCAAACCTATCTGGGTCTTTTAATGGGGCTGAACTTCACCCCTCATGCCAACACTAGTGTCACCCTCATTCTTCGGGAAAATACCGTTACTATTGAGGCAGCCTTGTGTCCACTAGATCAGTGGCCTGGATTCTAGGGATTTGGGTGTTTTGTTTCTTTTCCTTATATTAAAATAAAGAGCACTGACACAAACCCTAATTTACATTATATAAAGGATTTTACTTAAATCCACAAGAGCAATGAGAATCAGACCTGGGCCTGCAACTAGGGTCAGACACAATGGCATAGATTAAGGCACGAGGCTCAGCTTCCATTTGGAGGCTCAAGATTGTTCTTGCTTTTGTGGCTCTGTCAGACCCTTAACATCACTTAAGCATAATTGATTCGGGGGAACTGAAAGTTGTGAACGTGTACATTGGCTTCTGTTGCTCCAAACGTGTGTTTTAAAGCAGCTCCAATTTCCTGAACTATTGAGCATAGGGACTCTCTCCCCAGAAAAAGCTTTAAGCCTTGTTTTTGAGGTTATTTACTGCACTTATCTCCCTGTTGCCGTGTGGGATCAGCTAATTAGGACCCATTTGTGGTGTGTCTGAATCACATCAGTAACCCCCTTGTTAGGGAAGAGGGGTCCATGTACTTGCAGGTAAAGGAGCATCAAACACCTGCACTGTGTCTCAGGGCGGCTCAGTGACTTTACTACTCCGTGAACTGGGGCCAAGTGTTTTGCCCCCACTGGGTCCCACTCAGCTTTCTTCTGTGAAATGAAGCAGATAACTCCAGGCATGAACCTCTCTTAGGATTGCTCAGCTGGAACACCGTTTCTCTTCTCCACAATTTGCCCTAAAACATCTGTGGGCAATCTTGGCTCTCTCTGGCCCACCTTGTTCTCTGGTGTCCTTGAGGATTGGCAAAGGTGCTCCTATTTCTGGTGACAACCTATTATTTTGATTGATGAACTTATACTCATTCTTCCAGATTCAAACCAAGTGTTTTCATCTCGGGTAGTTTTTATTGACAGAAGAGATGCCGCTGTTCTGTGCCCCTCAGATGCTCTGCATTTACATTCATCATAGCACTTGGAAAACCCAAAGCCCCACCCTCAAAACGCTTACAGACTCTTCTGTAATCGTGTGTTTCCAGCATCCCATACTCTGTATGTTGGCAAATGCTCTTCTAGAAATATGATAGTTGGTGAACGAAAGTGAAGAATAGTTCTTATTTTAATATAAGTGGTTAAAAAACAAAAACCAGAAGAAAGATCCCACTAGTGAGCTGAGTGCAGGAAAGAAACCCAAAAAAACTTGATGATGATCTACTATGAGCCGGACACTTCAGGCATTTTACCTCCTTTAACCTCTTCTCATTTGAATGATATATATGGTAGCAATGCAATTTGAAAGAGGAAGAAATTGACTCTCAGAGCATAAGTAACTTACTGTGGTCAGTTGGATCTTTTGGGAAGCAGACACCCAGACAGAGTCAGGAGTGCACGTGGTTTATTGTTTGCATAAGTGATGCTTTTGAAAGATAAAGCAGGAAGGAACCAGAATTAAGCACAAAATCCTTCAGACTGCAACATCGATCTGATGCATATAAGGACAAAGAGATGAGGACACAGGATTTGGCAAGGAGAGCCACAGAAACATGATGCACATCTGAGGAAGTGTTGGCCAATACCACAGGGATCTCCAGAGGAAAAAAATGCCCATTAGAAGTGCCCGAAACTGGGCAGAATAGTCATGCTCCAGTATCCAGCATCACTGGGGGAGGTCAGAAGCTGAGGTGCATTCTGAAGGCCTTGCAGCTGGAGGTTGTCAGTTCAGTGTATTCCTTGCCACATTTACTCTAGATGTTCCAACAAATTCATGATTTGAAGGTAGGTCAGTCTGACTTTAAAGCCCATTTTCTACTATACTTTTGGAGCTTAAAGAGCCTCATGTTTCATATTCTGAAATAAAGTTTTAATGATGAGATGCATGACCAAGTTTAGCATAATACCAATGTAAATGTGACACTAAAGCTTAAGGTCCTTTGTAAAACAGGGTACAAGGTGACCTTCTAGTCTTGGTTCCATTAGTGTTTCTTCTCTCATGAAATTGTCTTGGCAGGACCTACAGGGATCATATAATACACTGAATGATTAAAAGTTATTAAAACCCAGATGATTGAACGCACTGATTAAGCAACTGTATAGACCTCCAAATTACTTAACAGGCTCTCATGGTTGCCAAGTGTTGTAACCCTAGGCTGGAGAGGCAAGGCATGAATATAAGCTGGATTGCTTCTTCTGCTTCCTCTACCAGGGCTTGGTCTAAGCCAAATCTTGATTAGCCATGACTTCATCTTCATGACAGACATCCTGGGACTGCACCCTTTCAATGTCCTCCATTGATGGCCACTTGAGGGCTATCCCATGGAATGGCATGGGATCCGGCACAGTATAAGTTCTCTGGAGTGTTCAGAAAACTACGAATCAATACTGAACCTCTCCTTTCAATCCAATGCTCTCTCAAATCTTTTTAAAAGCTGCAAAAAAAAAAAAAAAAAAAAATGTCAAGTACAGGGAGACCGAGATGAGTTTAGATTATTATAGTGCTCAGTTTTTTTCTTTCTTTCTTTCTTTTTTCTTTTTTTTTTTTTTTTTTTGAGATAGTCTCACTCTGTCACCCAGGATACAGTGCAGTGGTGCAGTCTTGGCTCACTGCAACCTCTGCCTCCCAAGTTCAAGTGATTCTCGTGCCTCAGCCACTCGAGAAGCTGGGATTACAAGTGCCCACCACCATGCCCGGCTAATTTTCACGCCCGGCTAATTTTTGTATTTTTAGTAGAGATCAGTTTTCACCATGTTGGCCAGGCTGGTCTCAAACTACTGACCTTAGGTGATCTACCCACCTCAGCCTCCCTCCCAAGGTGCTGAGATTACAGACATGAGCCATGGCACCTGGCCATCTAGTGCTCAATTTTGTAAAGCCAGGTTGAGAGTTGGTGGTAAAAATAGTCTCAATTACTCTATTTCTCAGACCCCAGCCTAGAGCTAATAAGTATCTCTTGAGATTGAGCTCAGAATAATTACATTATTACAGATATAATAAAGATGAAGATGATGCTTGTCTCAAAAGAATAAGAAGATGAGTAGCTGGCACCAGCATTGTAAATCCCGCCCTAGTCTACACTGATCTTACAAATTCTAGTCCCAGAGTCACCAGTTCTTTAGTGGAAAAGACAAGCCTAAAATCCAGTCTCTTATAATTATACGGAGTAATATAGCTCTTGAAATTAACATGTTGGTCGTTGACTCAACTGGTGGTGAAATCCCATCCATGGAGCTACTGAAACAGAGGTGAGAAAGTAATCACTCAAGCAGGCTGTGGATGAGAGTCCTATAGAGAAGAGGAGGTGGGAATCTATAAATTTCCTTGCAACTTTTAAGGTTGACCTTAAGATGGGCACAAAGAATCCAAGAGAAAAAAACTTCATTATAATTTATTCCTAATTCCATATTTGTCAGGACCTTTCTTCAGATTATGCTCTCATGTCTAGGCATTTATTTTCTAACTCATAAGTATGAGTGTATCACTTAATTGCCAAAATTAACAATGGCTTTTTAAAAATATAGTTATTGTGATTCATTCCAACTACAAAACTTTTCCAGTATGATCTTCTTCCTCTTTCCCTTTAGACCTCACTCCTTTTTATCCCCCTTCTTATGTTAAAGCATGACATAAACTTAGATGCCACCTATATTAGCTGTTTATTGCTGTATAACAGATCAACCGAAAACATAGTGGCTTATAACATTATGCATTTATTGCATGGAAATTCAGAAATGGTTAGCTGTGTGGTTCTGGCTTAAGGTCTCATCAGGCTGCAAGAAAGATGGGAGGTGGGGCTGTAGTTATCTGAATACTCGGCTGGACTGGGGAATCTGTTTCTGGAAGGCTTTTTCACATAGCCCCGTGGTTGTCAGGAAACCTCAGTTCTTCTTCATGGACTGCTTGAGGACCATCACAGCATGGTAGCTGGCTTCCTACAGAGTCTAAAGTCCAAGAGGGAGCAAGGCCAAAGCCCAGTGTTTGTTATGGCCTAGCCTTGGCAATCATAATTATTTCAGCAATATTATATAAGTTATACAGGTCAGCTATTTTCAGTGTGAGAGGGAACTTACACAAAGGCATGAATACTAGGAGACAGAGGTCATCAAGGGAGTTTCTGGAAGCCAGTTGGGATGCCCATAACTTGGAACATGCTGTTCCTTGTGCCTTGATTGTTTTTGCCTCTTCTCTACCAAGAAATCTCCTGTCCTTCCTTGTAGAATCATCTCAAATGCAACCAACTTTGTGGAGCCTTCTCTGAATCTGTAAACAGAACTAATCATTTTCTTTTTGTTTTTCTAGAGCATTTTGTATATACTCTTATAAAAAGATGCATTTTTATTGTAAAGTACAAAGTCTGCCTCTCTACCAAGAGGTATGTAAAAGAAAGGGTCACATCTTATCTAGTGTTTTTAATACTAACTTTTGGCAAATAACAGGTACTTAAGGAATATTTTAATGCATGAAACTTATTTTCCTCATCTCATCATACCTAACCTTGTTTTGTGGCCAAAATCGGTACTAATGAAAACCAAAGTACAGGCCGCACCTAAGATAGAGTAAAAGGCATCACACATTTTTTTAAAATTAAACACTAATATAAGTATACTTTTAATAGGAAATAACTTTCTGTAGGAAAAACTTGGGATAAGATGGAAATTGCAACTATTAAAATAGTAAAAAGCCCTGGAAATTATGGCGCCCAAATTCAGTGTTTTGCAAATGGGAAAAACTGAGGCCTCATTTTAACACATAATTTTCATGGCAGAAACTAGATAAGAGAGTTAATTAACCTTGATAAAAACAAGAGAATTAAATCGCTTGAGAATATTTCTCTTTTTATTCTTATCACTCAAGTCTTTCTTGAACAACAACAATATAGAATGAATGGCTTAAATGGGCCAGAAGTGATTAGGAAAGCATACATATATATATATATATATATATATATATATAAAAATAAATAAATAAATATATATTCATATACAAGTATAGAAATATATATTCATATACAAGTATAGAAATATATATTCATATACAAATATATAAATATATTTATTCATATACATATTTATGTTTATTCATATACAAATATACATATATATTCATATACAAATATATTCATATACAAATACAGAAATATATATTCATATAAAAATATATAAAATATATATAAATATATAAAAAATATATAAATATATATATGCTTTCCTAACATATAAACATATATATTATATTTTTTTTTACTTTGAGATGGAGTTTTCCTCTTGTCACCCAGGCTGGAGTGCAATGGTGTAATCTCAGCTCACCGCAACCTCCGCCTCCTGGGTTCAAGCGATTCTCCTGCTTCAGCCTCCTGAGTAGCTGGGATTACAGGCATGTGCCATGACGTCTGGCTAATTTTGTATTTTTAGTAGAGACAGGGTTTCTCTATGTTGGCCAGGCTGGTCTTGAACTCCCAACCTCAGGTGATCCGTCTGCCTTTGCCTCCCAAATTGCTGGGGTTACAGGCGTGAGCCACTGTGCCCTGCCAGGAAAGTGTATGTTGACTTCAAAACACTAAAATAAGACTCAGGCATTTGGTATCAGGTATGGGTAGATAAGAGCTCTTTTAAAAAAAAAAAAAAAAAAAAAAAAAGGAACACTTGGAGGAAGCTTCATTGCTTGCTGAACTCCAGTGTTTTCTATTCTCCATGCAAGATCCTAACTTCCAGAGAGGGGTGTATATTCCCTGGAGAAGGAAAAATAAATGCAATGGCAAAGGCTTTGCTGAGGACTGAAGATTGATATTCTATAATAAAACTAGGAGTGAGGCTGGGTGCAGTGGCTCATGCCTATAATCTCAGCACTTTGGGAGGCCGAGGTGGGTGGATCACCCACCTCGTCAGGTGTTTGAGACCAGCCTGGCCAACGTGGTGAAACCCTGTCTCTACTAAAAGTACAAAAATTAGCCGGGCATGGTGGCGGGCGCCTGCAGTCCCAGCTATTTGGGAGGCTGAGGCGGGATAATTGCTTGAACCCGGGAGGCAGAGGTTGCAGTGAGCCGAGATCGTGCCATTACGCTCCAGTCTGGGTGACAGTGAGACTCCATCTCAAAATAAAACAAGTAGGAGAGAGAAAGGGAGGGAATTGGAAAGGGGACAGAGAACAATAACTTTTTAAAATTCAACCTTGAATTTAAACTGTTTTTTTTTTTTTTTTGAAACTGAGTCAGCTGTGTCGCTGCCCAGGCTGGAGTGCAGTGGTACAATCTCTGCTCACTGCAAGCTCCGCCTCCCGGGTTCACACCATTCTCCTGCCTCAGCCTCCTGAGTAGCTGGGACTACAAGCGTGTGCCACCACGCCTGGCTAATTTTTCTGTTATTTTTAGTAGAGATGGGGTTTCACCATGTTAGCCAGGATGGCCTTGATCTCCTGACCTCGTGATCCACCCGCCTCGGCCTCCCAAAGTGCTGGGATTACAGGTGTGAGCCACCGCGCCTGGCCTAAGCTGTATTTATTTATTTATTTATTTTTTGGTCTGTGTAGATCAGGGCTCACTTAAGGCCCCAGTCTCATTTCTCTGTGACCATCACCGTCTAAACCTGGTGCAAGTAGTTCTCATTGTCAACAGTTGTGCCAGTATCAGCATGAGTTTTCAGATGTTCCTGGGTGAGGAGAAGGAAAATAAGCTCTCTGTGGATTAAGAGAACTTTACTGCAAACAGCCTCATTGCACCAAATTCACCACTAAGGTGTAGGCAGGGCATTTGCTGCTAGCATGGCAACAGTGACATCTAAAAGGTTTAGTTTGAGTTGGTCAACAAGTTCCCTGAAGACCACTTCTGCTCATCCTCATTGTGTCCCATGTCCCTGCAGCAACTAATACTCAGCACAGATGTTTTCAATCTTTGCTTACTGAACCCACCCAATGCAGATAAATAATAGCTTTAGCTATTGCACTTTAAGGCTATTTACACAATAGGCTGAAGTCATTCTAAGATTTTCAGTGAGAATGGAAACCATCATAGAATTATTGAAGATTCAAGGGCTTGGGAGAACCCTTAAATGACTCATCTACAATGTTGCTGGAACCAAACCAAAGATTCTCAGCCTTGCTGAGAATTAGAATAACCTGGGGAATTTACAGCTCTATCCCAAATCAGAGGAATCAGAATCTCTGGCAGTGGGGCATGGGCATATTTTTTACATTATCTTCACATCATTATAATATACATTCGGGGTTGAGAAGCACAAGCTCTAATGATATCCAGGGCTCAAAGAGGGTATGAGAATAAATCAGATTCACAGAGAACTAGTGCCAAGTCTAAACTCGAGGTTTCTTGGCTTCCAATATGGTCTTCTTTCCAATGTACCATGGTTATGTACCTGGTAATTACTGTACTTAATTATATCTACTCAATTCAGAAAGTAGAGATGATTTTTGTTTTTATTTTTTGAGGTAAGGTGTCACTGTGCTCAGGCTGGAGTACAATGGTAGGATCATGGCTCACTTGTAGCCTTGAACTCCTGGGCTATAACAATCCTCCGCCTCAGTCTCCCAAGTAGTTAGGACTACAGGTGCATATCCCAGTGCCCAGCTATTTTTAAAAATTTCTCTTGTAGAGGTGGGATCTCACTTTGGTGACCAGGGAGGTTTCGAACTCCCGGCCTCAAGCCATCCTCCCACTGAATTGATGATTTTTGAGAGACAGCATAGTCCATAGAAAGCCATAGGACTGGAAGTCATGGAAAACCAGGTTCTAGTATCAGCTTTATCTTAGGTTAGCCAGGCAACTTAGGTTGAATGGCATTTTCTTCAGGCTAAGATTCTCTATCCTGGCTGCATACTAGAATTTCCTCTGTACGCTTAAAAGAGACAAAAACTCTGACCTCACTCCCAGATACTTGTATTTAGAAAATGTACATTGGATCACTTCTCGGCCTTTTGGCTAAAATCAAGTGTAGAAAATCTACATTGGCCTACTAACATGTATTTTAGAAGATTTTCAAGTGATTCTAATACTCACCCCTAGATGAAAACCCCTGTACTAGTGATCTCCACAGACCCTTTTTTAAAAAAACACAATTCACCCATTTAAAGTGCAAAATTATATGATTCTGATATATTCACAACCAACTTCAAAGTCAGTTTTAGAACATTTGTCACCCGGCAAGAAACTGTACATTTTATCACCTTCATGACCCCTAGGCTCTTCCTATCCCTAGGAAACCACTAATCTACTTTGAGTCTAGAGGTTTCAATATTTTGGACATTTTATAGGAATTAAATGATATGTGGCTTCTTTCACTTTGCAAAATGTTTTAAAAATTAATACATGTTGTAGCATGTGTCAGTAATCTTTTTATCATAAAATAAGTTATATATATATATTTGTGGGCTACAAAGTGATATAATGATACATGTATATAATATGTAATGATTCAGTCAAGCCAATACATGCATCCACCTCAAATACTTACCATTTTTGTAATGAGAACATTTAAAATGTACTTAGCAATTTTGTACTATACGTTATTATCAACTGCAGTTAATATGCTATGCAATAGATTTCAAAAAACCTTGTTTCTCCTAACTGAAACTTTGTACCTTGAACCATCTCCCCATTCCTCCTTCCCCCAGCCTCTGTTAACCATTATTCTATTCTCTATTTCTATGGCTTCAATGGTTTTAGATTCTGCGTATACATGAAACCAGGCAGTTTTTGTCTTTCTGTGTGTCTTATTTAACTTAGCATAATGTCCTCCAAGTTTATTCGTATTGCCACAAATGACAGAATTTCCTTCTTTTAAAGGCTGAATATTACTCGATAGTGTATAATACCATATTTTCTTCTATACTATCAACCGTTGGTGGATGCTTAGGTTGATTCCAGGTCTTGGCTCATTGTGAATAATGCTGCAGTGAGGTGGGTATGTAGATATTGCTTCAACATACTGATTTTAATTTCTTCAGATATATACCCAGAAGTGGGATTGCTGGACTTCATGATAATTCTGCTTTTAGTTTTGTGAAAAACCACTATATAGTTTTTTATATTTGTTGTACTGATTTACATTCCCACCAACAGTATGCAATGGTTCCTTTTTCTCCACATCCTCATCAACAGCTATCTTTCATCTTTTTTGAGAATAACCATTCTGACAGGTGTGCGGTCATAGCTTATTGTGGTTTTAATTGGCATTTCCCTAATGATTAGTACTGTTGAGTGTTTTTTTCATGTATCTGTTGGCCATTTGTATGTCACCTTTTGAGTAATGTCTATTCAGGTAATTCAAATTGGGTTATTGGATTTTTTGCTATTGAGTTTTTTTAGTTCCTTATTTATTTTAGATGTTAAACCATTATTAGATGCATTGCTTGCAAATAATTTTTCTCATTCTGTAAGTTACCTCTTTATTCTTTATATTTATTTATTTATTTTTTTGAGACAGAGTCTCACTCTGTCACCTAGGCTGGAGTACAGTGGCTTGATTTCAGCTCACTGCAACCTCTGCCTCCCAGGTTCAAGCAATTCTCCTGCCTCAGCCTCCCCAGTAGCTGGGATTATAGGCACATGCCACTACACCCAGCTAATTTTTGTATTTTTATTAGAGATAGGGTTTCACCATGTTGGCCAGGCTGGTCTCAAACTCCTGACCTCAAGTGATCTGCCTTGGCCTCCCAAAGTGCTGGGATTACAGACATGAACCACCACCTGGCCATCTCTTTACTCTTGATTGTTTTCTTTGATGTGTAGAGCTTTTTAGTTTGATGCAATCCTATTTCTCTATTTTTGCTTTTGTTGCCAAAGCTTTTGGGGTCAATCCGAAAGATCTTTGCCTAGACAAATGTAATGTAACTTTCTCCCGTTTTTCCTCTAGTAGTTTGATAATTTTTGGACCTACATTTAAGTGTTTAATCTGGTTCGATTTTTTTAATATGGTATGAAACAGGGTCCAATTTCATTCATCTGCAGGTGGATTTCAAGTTTTACCAACTCTTTATTGAAGAGACTGTCCTTGTCCCATTGTGTGTGTTCAAAATTCAATTAGCCATAAATATATGGATTCATTTCTGGGCTCTCTATTGTGTTCCATTGGTTAATATGTGTATCTTGATGACAGTACCGTGCTATTTCAATTACTTTAGTTTTGTGTTATATTTTAAATTCAGATAGTGTGAAGCCTCCAGCTTTGTTCTTTTTCCTTAAGGTTGCCTTGGCTGCTTAGGGTGTTTTTGTGTGTGTGTGATTTCATACAAGTTTTAGGATTTTTTTTTTCTATTTCTGTGAAAAATGACATTATAATTTTGGTAGAGATTGTATTAAACCTATAGATCACTTTGGGTCTGTGTGTACATTTTAACAATATTCATTTTCCAATCAATGAACGTGGAGTATCTTGCTATTTATTTGTGTCTTTTTTAACTTCTTCATCAGTGTTTTATAGTTTTCATTGTAGAGCTATTTTACCTCTTTGGTTAAATTTATTTCTAAGTATTTTATTTTTTAGTAACGATTGTAAATGGAATTGTTTTCTTGATTTCTTTTTCTAATAGTTCATTATTAGTGTATAGAAATGCAATTGATTTTTTAAAATTATACTTTAAGTTCTAGGGTACATGTGCACAACATGCAGGTTTGTTACATAGGTATACATGTGCCATGTTGGTTTGCTGCACCCATTAACTCATCGTTTACGTTAGGTATTTCTCCTAATGCTATCCCTCCCCCAGCCCCCAACCAGGCCCTGGTGTGTGATGGTCCCCACCCTGTGTCCAGGTGTTCCCATTGTTCAATTCCCACCTATGAGTGAGAACATGCACTGTTTAGTTTTCTGTCCTTGTGATAGTTTGCTGAGAATGATGGTTTCCAGCTGCATCCATGTCCCTGCAAAGGACATGAACTCATCCTTTTGTATGGCTGCGTAGTATTCCATGGTGTATATGTGCCACATTTTCTTAATCCAGTCTATCACTGGTGAACATTTGGGTTGGTTCCAAGTCTTTGCTATTGTGAATAGTGCCACAATAAACATACGTGTGCCTGTGTCTTTATAGTAGCATGATTTATAATCCTTTGGGTATATACCCAGTAATGGGATCGCTGTGTCAAATGGTATTTCTAGTTCCAGATCCTTGAGGAATCGCCACACTGTTTTCCACAATGGTTGAACTAGTTTACACTCCTACCAACAGTGTAAAAGCGTTCCTGTTTCTCCACATCCTCTCCATCACCTGTTGTTTCCTGACTTTTTAATGATCACCATTTTAACTGGAGTGAGATGGTATCTCATTGTGGTTTTGATTTGCATTTCTCTGTTGACCAGTGTTTACCAAGTAGTCATTCAGGAGCAGGCTGTTCAGTTTCCATGTATTTGTGCGGTTTGAGTGAATTTCTTAATCCTGAGTTCTAATTTGATTGCACTGTGGTCTGATAGACAGTTTGTTGTGTTTTCTGTTCTTTTACATTTCCTGAGGAGTGCTTTACTTCCAACTTTGTGGTCAATTTTGGAAGAAGTGTAATGTGGTGCTGAGAAGAATGTATATTCTGTTGATTCGGGGTGGAGAGTTCTGTAGATGTCTGTTAGGTCTGTTTGGTGCAGAGCTGAGCTCAAGTCCTGGATATCCTTGTTGACCTTTTGTCTCATCGATCTGTTTAATATTGACAATGGGGTGTTAAAGTCTCCCATTTTTATTGTGTGGGAGTCTAAGTCTCTTTGTAGGTCTACAAGTACTTGCTTTATGAATCTGGGTGCATATATATTTAGGATAGTTAGCTCTTCTTGTAGAATTGATCCCTTTACCGTTATGTATTGACCTTCTTTGTCTCTTTTGATCTTTGTTGGTTTAAAGTCTGTTTTGTCAGAGACTAGGATTGCAACCCCTGCTTTTTTTTTTTGCTTAGAAATGCTATCGATTTTTTATGTTGGTTTCACATCTTGGAACTTTATTCATTTATTCTCACATATTTTTTGTGGAATCTGTAGGATTTTCTATTAAAAAGATGATGGTAGCAGCAAACAGACAATTTTACTTTTTTCTCTACTATTTAAATGCCTCTTTTTTTTCCTTTCTCTTGTCTAACTATTCTAGTCAAGGACTTCCAATACTATGTTGCACAGAAGTGGAAAGCGTGGGCATCCTAGACTTGTTCCTGGTCTTACAGGAAAAGCATTCAACTTTTCCCTATTGTTTATGATGTTAGCTGGGGTTTTGTCATATACAGCCTTAACTGTGTTGAGGTGTATTTTTTCTATACTTAATTTGTTGAGAGTTTTTATGAAGGCATGTTGAATTTTTTTTTTTTTTTTTCCTAGACTGCTGATATGGTTTGGCTGTGTCCCCACTCAAATCTCATCTTGAATTGTAGTTCCCATAATCCTCACATCTGGTGGGAGGGACCTGGTGGGAGGTAATTGAATCATGGGGGTAGTTTTCCCCAAGTTATTTTTATAATAGTAAGTTCTCGTGAGAGCTGATGGTTTTATAAGGGGCTTCCCCTTTTCACTTGCTTTCATTCTTCTCCTTCCTGCCACCACGTCAAGAAGGACATGTTTGCTTCCCCTTCTGTCATGATTATAAGTTTTCTGAGGCCTCTCCCGCCTTGCAGGTTGATTTAAACCTCTTTCCTTTATAAATTACCTAGTCTTGGGTATTTCTTTATAGCGGCATGATAATGAACTGATACAACTGCTTAGAAGAAGAATTTTATTAAATGCATTTTATGCATCTATTGAAATTATCATATGCTGTTTGTCCTTGATTCTGTTACTGTGACTTACTATGTTTGTCCTTGGTTCTCTTAATGTGACGTATCATGTTTGTTGATTCGCATATGTTAAACCATCCTTGCAACCCTGTGATGAATTCCACTTGATTATGGTGAATGATCTTTTTAGCATGATGTTGAATTTAGTTTACTAGCATTTTGTTGAGCATTTTTGCATCTATGTTCATAATGAATTTTGGCCTATCATTTTCTTGTAATGTCCTTGTCTGGCTTTGGTATCAGGGTAATGCTGGCCTTGTAATATGAGTTTTAAAGTGCAGGTTGAGTGCTCCAAAATCTGAAACTTTCCGAGTACCAATATGATGCTCAAAGAATGCTTATTGGAACATGACAAATTTTGAATTTTCTGATTCGGGGTGCTCAACTGGTAAGTATAATGCACATATTCCAAATTCTTAAAAAAACTAAAATCAGAAACACTCCTGATCCTAAACATTTTATTTTATTTTATTTTTAGACAGAGTCTCACCCTGTTGCCCAGGCTGGAGTGCAGTAGCATGATCTTGGCTCACTGCAACCTCTGCCTCTCGGGTTCAAGAGATTCTCCTGCCTCAGCCTCCCAAGCAGCTGGGATTACAGGCACACACCAGTATGTCTGGCTCATTTTTGTATTTTTAGTAGAGACAGGTTTTCACCATGTTGGCCAGCCTGGTCTCGAACTCCTGGCCTCAGATGATCCACCTGCCTCAGCTTCCCCAAGTGCTGGGATTACAGGAGTGAGCCACTGTGCCCAGCCTCCAAACCTTTTAGATAAGGGACACACAACCTGTATTTTTTCCTCTTCAACTTGTTGAAAGAATTTCAGAAAGAGCAGTATTAGTTCTCCTTTAAATGTTTGGTAGAATTAAGCTGTAAAGCCATCATGTCCTAGGCTTTTCTCTGATGGAGACTTTTTATTATTGATTAAATCTTCTTATTCATTATTGATTTGTTCATATTTTATGTTTCTTCATTATTCAGTTTTGCTAGGTTACTTGTGTCTGGTAATTTATCCATTTCTTTTAGGCTGTTCAGTTGATTGGCATGCAATTGTTCACAGTAATCTCTTACAGTCTTTTGTATTTTTGTGGTATCAGTTGTAATGTTTCCTATTTCACTTCTGATTGTATATATTGACTCTTCTCTCTTTTTTTTTAAGTAGTCTAGCTAAAGGTTTGCTGATTCTATCTTTTCAAAAATCTAACTCTTACCTTAGTTGATTTTTTAATTGTTTTTCTAGTCTCCATTTATTTCTGTTCCAGTTTTACTGATTTATTTCTTCTAATTTTGAGCTTAATTTGTTTTTCTAGCTTGTTTGAAGTATTAGGTTGTTTGAGATCTTTCTTGCTTTTTTGACATAGGTGTTTATTGCTGTAAGTTTCTTCAAACAAATTGGTCATTGTCTCATCCTCTTCTATTTTTAAAAATGTGTATTATTAGTGACATTTCTTCCTTGAAAGTTTGCTAGAATTCACCAGTAAAACTCCTTGGGCCTGAAGTTTTCTTTGTGGGAAGGTTTTTGCTAATAAATTCAATCAGTTTAAAAGATAAAGGCTACTTGCGATAATTTTCGTAGGTTGTGTTTTTCATGGAATTTAGAAATTTTATCTAAGTTATTGGATTTTTGGAGTAAAGTCAATCGCAAATATGACCTTATTATCCTTTAGTGTTCTTTAGCATCTATAGTGATGATCCCTCCTTTTAGTTCTGACAGTTGTGATTCGGGTTTCTCTTGTGTTTCTTAATCAGGTTGTCTAGGGGGGTTGTTAATTTTGTTGTTTCAAATAACTAGATTTTGGCTTTTTAAATTTTCTTAATTGTTTTCTTTTTTTTTATTTATGCTTTTTATTTAATACTGTATTCATGGCTTGTACTTTAGGATTACTTTGTTCTCTTTTATCTAGCTTCCCAAAATGTAATCTCTGATTTATTATTTTATACCTTTCCTCTTTTTGATATGAACATTTAATGCCATTGGTTTCCTTTTAAGCATTGGTTTAGTAATGCAACTCAACACAAAATGTGTTTTAATTTTTGTTGTGGTTTTTTCTTTGGCCAGTATTATTTAGAATTGTGTTGCTTAATTATTAAATATTTGGGATTTTCATAGATATCTTATGGTTCTCTACCTTATGGTTCTTTACCTTAATGTAATACATTTTTGTAAGAGAACATACTCTGCATGATTTCAATGTTCATATCTGGTTGGTAGACAGATCCTTTATTATTAAAACATGTTCTTTGTGTCTAGTACCATGTTTTTGTCTTAAAGTCTGTTTATTTGATATTAGTACAGCCACTGCAACTGTCATTTGTTATTCTTTGAATATTTTTTTCTACCCTCTTAATTTCAACTTATTTGTATCTTTGAATCTAAAATGTGTCTCTTGTAGACAACTTGTAGTTGCATTTTTTTAAGTCTATTCAGCCAATCTCTCCTTTTAGTGACTAATCAATTTATATTTAATGTAATTATTAGGTAGGATTTATAGCTGCCTCTTTTGCTGTTTATTTTTTTGTGTAGCTTATGTATTGTGTTCCTCTATTCCTCTATTAATTCCTCCTTTTGTGTTTAACATAGATTTTCTAGTGTGCCATTTGATTTCTCTTGTAATTTCTTTCACTATATTTCTTGAATAATTTTCTTAGGGGTTTGAAGATTATAATTAAGATCTTAACAATCCAGTCTGGATTTATATAAATTTAACTTCAAAAGTGTGTAGTCGTCTGTATTTGCCAATATGTTTTTATGGCGCTCTTCTTAAGAGTTGAGGTTACTAGGCCGGGCGTGGTGGCTCAAGCCTGTAATCCCAGCACTTTGGGAGGCCAAGACAGGTGGATCATGAGGTCGGGAGATCGATACCATCCTGGCTAACACGGTGAAACCCCTTCTCTACTAAAAAATACAAAAAACTAGCCGGGCGAGGTGGCGGGCGCCTGTAGTTCCAGCTACTCGGGAGGCTGAGGCAGGAGAATGGCGTAAACCTTGGAGGCGGAGCTTGCAGTGAGCTGAGATCCGGGCACTGCACTCCAGTCTGGGCAACACCCCCACCCCCCCTCAAAAAAAAAAAAAAAAAAAAAAAAAGAGTTGAGGTTACTATCTAATGTCCTTTCACTTTAGCCTAAAGTACTTCCTTTAATATTTCATGTTGAACAGGTCTGCTAGTGAGAAAATATCTGTTTGTTTTTTATTATTTGTGAGTGCCTTAATTTATTCTTTATTAGTGATGAATAGTCTTTCTGGATATAGACTTTTGGTTGGCAGTCTTTTCTTTCAGGACTCTGAATATGACTTCCTACTGCCTTCTGAAATCTATAACTCCTAGAGAGAAATCAGCTATTCATCTTATTCAAGATCACTTGTATGTGACGAGTTACTTCCTTTTTGCTGTTTTTAAGATCCTATGTTTGGTTTTAACTATGAAATTTTATTATTAAGTATATAGATGTTTTTCTTACCTGGAGTTCATTGAGATTCTTGAATGTATAAATTAATTTTCTAAACCAAATTTGGGGAGTTTTCAGCCATCATTTGTTTAAATATTCTTTCTTTCTCTCCTGTCCATCTGGGATTTCCATTATAGGTTCATTGGTATGTTGATGGTATCCCATAAGTCTCCGAGGCTCTGTTAATTTTTTTTTTCTTTTTTCTTTCTGTTCTCAGACTACATCAACTCAAGTTTGCTGATTCTTTTTTTTTTTTTTTTTTTTTTTTTGAGACGGAGTCTCGCTCTATCGCCCAGGCTGGAGTGCAGTGGCCAGATCTCAGCTCACTACAAGCTCTGCCTCCCGGGTTCACGCCATTCTCCTGCCTCAGCCTCCCAAGTAGCTGGGACTACAGGCGCCCGCCACCTTGCCCGGCTAGTTTTTTTTTTTTGTACTTTTTAGTAGAGACGGGGTTTCACCATATTAACCAGGATGGTCTCGATCTCCTGACCTCGTGATCCGCCCGTCTCGGCCTCCCAAAGTGCTGGGATTACAGGCTTGAGCCACCGCGCCCGGCCAAGTTTGCTGATTCTTAACCTGCCTGATCAGCTCTGCTATTTAGTCTTTCTAGTAAATTTTTATTGGACTTTTTAAACTGGAGAATTTTTATTTCTATTTTTAATAATTTTGTTCTCTTTATTGTGTGAGACATCATTCTCATATTTTACTATAGTTCTCATACATTTGTCTTTTGATATATTTTTTTTTTCTTTTTGAAATACTTGAAATTACTGATTTAAAGACTTCGCTTACTAAGCTCAAAATGGGCACATGAACAGTTTTTATTCTTGTTTTTTTCTTTTTTTTTTTTTTGCTCCTTTAAATGTTTTGTATTTTGTTGTTGCTGTCACTGGAAACTTTACAACTTAAAAAATATAATATGGAACTCTGGAAATCATATTTCTCCCACTTTCCATGATTTGTTTTTCTGCTCTTGCTATTTGTCTTTGTTGCTGTTGCTATTTAAGAACTTTTCTGAACTAACTCTGGAAGACTGTATTTTTTCTCATGTGTGGCCACTGAAGTCTGTGCACTGTTCAGTGGTCAGATAATGATTGGACAGAGATTTTCTTAAATGCATGTAAACAATAAATAGCAAATATCTGTCTTTGCCAAGAGCTCTGTATTCATGTTGCAGTATGCTTTCAGTACTCAGCAAGGCAGTTTACAACTCTGCCTTAGCCTTTGCTTGCTGCTTGTGCAGAACCTCCATGTCAGTCTAGGTATGGATTTTTAGGTATTTCCTGAACATGTGCAGCTCTGGGCATGTGCTCAGCCCTACACATGTACATGGCCTTCTTGAATTCCAGGAATATGTTAGAGCTTTTCAAAGCTCATATGGACCTCTCATTCCTCATAAATTTTCTTTTAAGACTTTTGATTAACCAGTTGTTTTCCCCAAATGTTATCCAACATCTCAGGCAGCCACAGTGTTGACTAGTTGCTAATGATTGTTTTTTTTTTTTTTTTTTTTTTTTTTTTTTTTTTTTTTTTTTTTTTTTACAAATGTCTCCAAGAAAAAGACTGCATTGAATGATCTGAATGATCTGAGTCAGGTCAATTAGAGACAAGTCTTGTGAATGGGGTTTTCCAGGGCACCACTAGACAGGTCAAATGATAACAATTGTCTGAGAATTGTGCTTGGAAGGATCCCCAGTGCCATTCTGTTCCCTCCAGTGGCCAGGTTATTGGTTTTCATTATGATTGCAGACTCTTGGTTTTCAAGGCTACCATGTTGCTGGGGAGAGAAAAATAGGACTAGAACAAGTCAAACACTGCAAAACTCACTGTTCTTACAAATATTCAGCTGTTTTTTTTTTTTTTAACAAAATGGCCACTGGATTGCTGCAAGTCTTTGGTTAATTTTGAGTTCTGAAATGATTGATTCCAATTTTCTCCAATGTTCTCTTTGCTTTTTAAAATATTTTGAAATCCTTTGCTAAGTTCTGGGATACATGTGCAGGATGTGCAGGCTTGTTACATTGGTAAACATGTGCCATGGTGGTTTGCTGCACCTATCAACCCATCACCTAGGTATGAAGCCCAACATGCATTAGCTATTTCTCCTTATGCTCTCCCTCCCTCTTCCCCTACCCCCACATAGGCCCCATTGTGTGTTGTTCCTCTCCCTATGTCCATGTGTTCTCATCGTTTAGCTCATTTATAAGTGAGAACATGTGGTGCTTGGTTTTCTGTTCCTGTGTTAGTTTGCTGAGGATAATGGCTTCCAGGTCCATCCATGTCCCTGCAAATGACATTATTTCATTCCTTTTTATGGCTGCATAGTATTCGATGGTGTATATGTATCACATTTTCTTTATCCAGTCTATCACTGATGGGTGTTTGGGTTAATTCCATGACATTGCTATTGTGAATAGTGCTGCAATCAACATATGCATGCAGTGTCTTTATAATAGAATGAGTTTTATTCCTTTGGGTATATACCCAGTAATGGGATTGCTGGGTCAAATGGTATTTCTGATTCTAGACCTTTGAGGAATCACCACACTGTCTTTCACAATGGTTGAATTAATTTATGTTCCCACGAAGAGTGTAAAAGCATTCCTATTTCTCCACAGCCTTGCCAGCAACTGTTGTTTCTTGACTTTTTAATAATTGCCATTCTGATTGTGTGAGATGTTATCTCATTGTGGTTTTGATTTGCATTTCTTTAATAGTCAGTGATGTTGAGCTTTTTTTCTTGTGTTTGTTGGCTGTGTAAGTGTCTTCTTTTGAAAAGTGTCTGTTCATGTCCTTTGGCCCCTTTTTTTTTTTTTTTTTTTTTTTTTTGAGACGGAGTCTCGCTCTGTCACCCAGGCTGGACTGCAGTGGCCGGATCTCAGCTCACTGCAAGCTCCGCCTCCCGGGTTCACGCCATTCTCCGGCCTCAGCTTCCCGAGTAGCTGGGACTACAGGCGCCTGCCACCTCACCCGGCTAGTTTTTTGTATTTTTTTTTTTAGTAGAGACGGGGTTTCACCGTGTTAGCCAGGATGGTCTCGATCTCCTGACCTCGTGATCCGCCCGTCTCGGCCTCCCAAAGTGCTGGGATTACAGGATTGAGCCACCGCGCCCGGCCTCCTTTGGCCCCTTTTAATGGGGTTATTTTCTTGTAAATTTAAGTTTCTTGTAGATTCTGGATATTAGACCTTTGTCAGATGGATAGATTGCAAAAATTTTCTCCCATTCTGTAGGTTGTCTTTTCACTCTGATAGTTTCTTTTGCTGTGCAGTAGCTCTTTAGTTTAATTGGATCCTATTTGTCAATTTTTGCTTTTGTTGCAATTGCTTTTGGCATTTTGGTCATGAAATCTTAGTCCATGCCTATGTCCTGTGTCTATTTATTGACTGGATTTTCTTCTAGGATTTTTATAGTTTTGGGTTTTACATTTAAATATTTAATCCATCTTGAGTTAATTTTTGTATAAGGTGTAAGGAAGGGATCCAATTTCAATTTTCTGGATATGGCTAGCCAGTTCTAGCAACATTTATTAAATAGGGAATATTTTCCTCATTGCTTGCTTTTGTCAGGTTTGTTGAAGATCAGATGATTATAGATGTGCAGTCTTATTTCTGAGTTCTCTATTCTGTTTCATTTGTCTCTGTGTCTGTTTTTGTACTAGTACCATGTTGTTTTGGTTACTGTAGCCTTACAGTATAGTATGAAGTTGGGTAGCGTGATGCCTCCAGCTTTGTTCTTTTTGCTTACGATTGTCTTGGTTATACAGGGTCTATTTTGGTCCCATATGAATTTTAAAATAGTTTTTTCTAATTCTGTGAAGGATGTCAATGGTAGTTTTAATGGAAATGTCATTGAATCTATACATTACTTTGGGCAGTGTGGCCATTTTCTCAATATTGATTCTTCCTATCCATGAGCATGGAATGTTTTTCTATCTGTTTGTGTCCTCTCTGATTTCCTTCAGCAATAGTTCTCCTTGAAGAGGTCCTTTACTTCTCTTGTTAGCTGTAATCCTGTGTATTTTATTCTCTTTGTAGCAATTGTGAGTGGGAGTTCATTCATGATTTGGCTTGCTGCTTATCTGTTGTTGGTGTACAGGAATGCTTGTGATTTTTGTATCCTCAGACTTTGATGAAGTTGCTTATCAGCTTAAGAAGCTTTGGGGCTGAGACAACAAGGTTTTCTACATATGGGATCATGTCATCTGCAAACAAAGACAAAAACCATCATTCTCAGCAAACTATCGCAAGGACAAAAAACCAGACACCGCATGTTCTCACTCATAGGTGGTAATTGAACAATGAGAACACTTGGACACAGGAAGGGGACCATCACACACCACGGCCTGTTCTAGGGTGGGGAGGGGGGGAGGGATAGCATTAGGAGATATACCTAATGTAAATGATGAGTTAATGGGTGCAGCACACCAACATGGCACATGTATACATATGTAACAAACCTGCACATTGTGCACATGTACCCTGGAACTTAAAGTATAATAAAAAAGACAAAAAAAAAAAAAAGACAATTTGACTTTCTCTATTCCTATTTCAATACCCCTTATTTCTTTCTCTTGTCTCGTTGCCCTGGCCAGAACTTGTAATACTATGTTGAATAGGAGTGGTGAGAGAGGGCATTCTTGTTGTGTGCTGGTTTTCAAAGGGAATGCTTCCAGCCTTTGCCCATTCAGTATGATATTGGCTGTGGGTTTGTCATAAGTGGCTCTTATTATTTTGAGTTATATTCGTTCAGTACCTAGTTTGAGAGTTTTTAACATTAAGGGAGGTTGAATTTTATCAAAGCCCTTTTCTGCATCTATTGAGATAATCCTGGTTTTTGTCTTTAGTTCTGTTTAAGTGATGAGTTAAATTTATTGATTTGCATGTGTTGAACCAACCTTGAATCCCAGGGATTAAGCTGACTTGATTGTGGTGGATAAGCTTTTTGATGTGCTACTGGGTTTGGTTTGCCAGTATTTTATTGAGGATTTTTACATCAATGTTCATGAGGGCTATTGGCCTGAAGTTCTCTTTTTTTTGTTGTTGTTGTATCTCTGCCAGGTTTTAGTATCAGGATGATGCTGGTCACCTCATAAAGTGAATTAGGGAGGAGTCCCTTCTTTTCAGTTGTTTGAATAGTTTCAGAAGTGGTACCAGCTCCTCTTTGTACCTCTGGTAGAATTGTAAATCTGTCTGGTTAGTAGGCTATTTGTTACTGTCTTAATTTCAGAACTCATTATTGGTCTATTCAGGGATTCAGCTTCTTCATGGCTCAGTTGTGGGAGGGTGTATGTATCCAGGAGTTTATCAGTTTCTTTTAGATTTTCTAGTTTATTTGCATAGAGGTGTTTATAGTATTTTCTGACAGTTGTTTGTATTTCTGTGGGGTCAGTGGTGATATCCCCTTTATCATTTCTGATTGTATCTAGTTAATTATTTTCTCTTTTCTTTGTTATTAGTCAACTTGTGGTCTATTTTGTTTTTTTTTTTTCCCGAAAAAATAGCTCCTGGATGCGTTGATTTTTTTTTTTTTTTTGAAGGTTTTTTTGTGTCTTTATCTCTGTCTGTTCTGTTCTGATCTTGGTTATTTCTTGTCTTCTGCTCACTTTGGGGTTTGTTTGCTCTTGGTTCTCTAGTTCTTTTAGCTGTGATGTTAAGTGTTAATTTGAGATCTTTCTAGCTTGTTGATGTGGGCAATCCTGCTATAAATTTCCCTCTTAGCACAGCTTTAGCTGCTTCCCAGAGACTTTGGTATGTTGTCTTTTTGTTCTTATTAGTTTCAAAGAACTTGATTTCTGCCTTAATTTCATTATTTATCCAGGAGTCATTCAGAAGCAGGTTGTTCAATTTCCATGTAGTAGTGTGGTTTTGAGTGAGTTTCTTAATCTTGCGTTCTAATTTGGTTGTGCTGGTCTGAGAAACTGTTATAATTTCAGTTCTTTTGCATTTGCTGAAGACTGTTTTACTTCCAATTATGTGATCAATTTTAAAATAAGTGCCATGTGGCCTGAGAAGAATGTATATTCTGTTGTTTTTAGGTGGAGAGTTCTGTAGATACCTATCAGGTCCACTTGATCTAGAGCTGAGTTTAGGTCCTGAATATCTGTTAATTTTCTGTCTCAGTGATCTAAAATTGACAGTAGGGTGTTCTATTCTTGTGTGGGAGTCTATTTGTAGGTCTCTAAAATCTTGCTTTATGAATCTGGATTCTTCTGGGTTGGGTGAATATACATTTAGGATGGTTAGCTCTTCTTGTTGAAATGATCTCTTTATGGTTAGTAATAGACTTATTTGTCTTTTTTTGGTTTAAAGTCTGTTGTCAGCAACTAGGATTGCAAAGCCTACTGTTTTCTGTTTTCCCTTTGCTTGGTAAAATTTCCTCCATCCCTTTATTTTGAGCCTATGTGTGTCTCTGCATGTAAGATGGGTCTTTTGAGTACAGCACACTTGGTAGGTCTTTATCCAGCCTGCCATTCTGTGTCTTTTAATTGGAATATTTAGGCCATTTACATTTAAGGTTAATATTGTTATGTGTGAATTTGATTCTGTCATCATGATGCTAGCTGGTTATTTTGCAGATATGTTTATGTAGTTGCTTCATGGTGTCATCGGTCGGTGAACTTCAGTGTGTTTTTGTAGTGGCCGGTAGTGGTTTTTCCTTTGTATATTTAGTGCTTCCTTAAGGAGCTCTTGCAAGGCAGGCCTGATGGTGATGAATTCCCTCAGCGTTTGCTTGTCTGAAAAGTATTTAATTTCTCCTTTACTTATGAAGCTTAGGTTTGTCCAGATATGAAATTCTTGGTTGGAAATTCTTTGAAGAATGTTGAATATTGACTCCCAATCTCTTCTTGTTTGAAGGATTTCTGCTGAGAGGTCTGCTATTAGTCTAATGGACTTCCCTGGAAAGGTGACCTGGCCTTTCTCTCTGGCTGCCCTTAACATTTTTTCTTTCATTTCAACCTTAGAGAATCTGATGATTATATATCTTGGGGTTGGTTTTCTCATGGAGTATTATACTGGGGTTCCCTGGATTTCCTGAATTTGAGTGTTGGCCTGTCTTGTTAGGTTGGGGAAGTTCTCCTGGATGGTATGTTTTCTAATTTGGTTTTGTTTTCCCCATCTCTTTCAGGTACTCCAGTCAGTCGTAGCTTTGGTCTTTTTACATAATCCCACATTTCTCAAAGGTTTTGTTCTTTCCTTTTCATTCTTTTTTCTCTAATGTTGTGTGCCTGTTTTATTTCAGGAAAATAGTCTTGAAGCTCTGAGATTCCTTCCTCTGCTTGTTCTATTTGGCTCTTGACACTTGTGATTGCATTGCAAAGTTCTCATGTTGTGTTTTTTCAACTCCATCAGGTCATTTATGTTTCTCCATAAACTGATTATTCTGGTTATCAGCTCCTGTAATGTTTTATCATGGTTCTTAGCTTTTTTGCATTGGGTTAGAACATGCTCCTTTAGCTCAGTGAAGTTCACTATTACCCACCTTCTGAAGCCTACTTCTGTCAATTCATCCACCCCAGTCTCAGCCCAGTCCTTGCTGGAGAGGTGTTGCAGTCATTTGGAGGAGAAGTGGCACTGTGGCTTTTTGAGTTTTCAGTGTTTTTATGTTTTGTTTTGTTTTTTTTTCTCATCTTTGTGGGCTTATCTACCTTCAATATTTGAGGCCTGCTGGCCTTTGGATGGGTTTTTTTTGGTGTGGTCTCTTTTTGTTGATGTTTTGTTTTGTTGCTTTGTTTTTTCCTTTAACATTCAGGCCCCTCCTGTGTAGAGCTCCTGCGGTTTGCTGGGGGTCCACTCCAGACCCTATTCACCTGGGGCCCTCCCACACGTGGAGGTATCACTAGCAGAGGCTGCAAAACAGCAAAGATGGCCACCTGCTCCTTCCTCTGGGCTCTGGGTGCCCAGAGGGGCACCTACCTGATGCTGGCTGGAACGTTCCTGTATGAGGTATCTGGAGACCCGGGTTGGGAGGTCTCGCCCAGATGGAAGAAATGAGATCAGGGACCCACTTAAAGAAGCAGTCTTACTGCCCCTTGGCAAGTGGGTGCTCTGCGCTGTCCAGACTCTGCAGAGCCAGCTGGCAGGAAGGATTAAATAGGCTGAATCACGGAGACTGCAGCCACTCCTCCTCACAGGAGCTCTGTCCCAGGGAGATCAAAGATCTGTCCATAAACCCCTGGCTGGAGTTGCTGAAATTCTGGTGGGGAAGTCCTGCCTGGTGAGGAGGGATGGATCAGGGTTCCACTTAAAGAAGTAGTCTGGCCACGATCTGTCACAGCCACTGTGCTGCACTCTGGGGAATTCCTCCCAGTCCAAACCACCCAGTCTCCTTGGCACCGGCAGGGGAAAACAGTTGACTGGAGCCGCAGAGATGGCAGCCGCCCCTCCCCCGGTAAATTGGTCATCTTAGGCAGTCTCCAGCCTGCTGCCACTGGCCAGCCAGGGATTCCAAGCCAGTGGATCTCAGCTGGTAAGGTTCTGTGGGAGCAGGGCCTGTTGAATGATGCCACTTGGCTCCCTGGCTTCAGCTGCCCTCCTGCCTCACCAGGAGTCCCAGGGCTGAAGTATCCAAAACAACTCCTCTGTCTCATTGCTTGCCTGAGCAGCCGCTGAGAGTCTGTGCACCTCTGTGCTTGGGACCAAGGTCCTGGCGGCGTGGGCTAACTAGGGGATCTCCGGAGCAACGAGTTGCAAAGATCCATGGGAAATGTGTGCTTTCCCAGGCGGGGTAGCACTCACTCACCACCTCCCTTGGCTGGGGGAGGGAGATCTCCCCTTGCCCCATGCCACTCCCAGGTGGGCTGTGACCCCACCCTACTTTTCCTCACTGTCTGTGGGTGGCACCAACTGCCTAGTCAGTCCCAATGTGAGAACCTGGATACCTCAGGTGAAGGTAGAGAATTCATTTGACATTTTTGTTCCTCTTTGAGAGAGCCACAGCCCGCAGCTGCTTCTAATCGTCCATCTTGGCCCCTCCCTGCTCATTGCTTTTATGGAGGAAGTGATTTTTGGAGGTCCTTACACCACCATTATCCCAACTCTTTGTTTTTTTAAAATCATTTATCTTTCTCTCTACAGACTTGATACGTTCTATTAATCTGTCTTCAAGTTCACTGCTTCTTTCCTTTGTCATATCTATTATTTCATTACGCTCAGGCAGTAAATTTTTATTGTTAATATTTTTCAGTTCTAAACTTTTCATTTGGTTCTTTTTTATATTTTATATTTCTCTGATATTTATATTCTTTTTTCACTTTGAATGTATTCTTGTTATTATCAAGGATGGTTCTATCATCTGCTCTAAAGTTCTTATGTAATTTTAAACACATGGATTCTCCCAACATCTGGGTCATTTTGGGGTTGGCATATGTTGATCATCTTTTCCTATAGAAGTGATTCATATTTGTCAGTTCTTTGTTTGTTGAGTAATTTTGGATTGGATCCTGGACATATGGTTATAATATGAAGGCCTCTGGGTTCTGTTGCATTCCTCTGAAGAACAGTGATTTTATTTTAGCAGATAATTCATTAGATCAGACCTAAAGTATAAGCTCTGTTTCACTTACTGCGGTTATTAGTTCAAATTTCAATTTAATTCTTTAAGCCTTTGCTGTGATGTTTTGAGTTTTCCCACACATGCATGGTGTTCTCCAGGTTGGAGATTTATATAAAATTCATATTCAGGATTAAGAAATGCCTTTTTTTTTTTTTTACATTGCCCATTTAGGTGGGATTCCTCTGTTTTTATCCGGGAGGCTGACCTGATATTTGGGGTTCCTTTCCCTAGTTCTTTCATCCAGAAATTCTATCAGGATTCTAGCCCCACCATCCAGATGCTGTGCTGTGTGTATAACCTGTCCTCAAGATAAAGCCATAAATAAGAAAAAAGAGAAGAAAAGAGAGAAGAAAGACAACTTAACTTTTTGTACTTTACTTCTCCACACTTGACTTTTCCTAACATTTCTGCTTATATTTACTTTCTAGAATTTTTAGGCAGGTTTTTTCCCCCCATATTTTAGCCAAACTTTATCTGTTTACGAGTAGGTTTGCAGGAAGCTTCTACCATCAAATGGTAAGTAGAAGCCACAGAGCAATATCTAAATAGATCTTACTATTGGCTTGTTACTTTAAAAGTTGGCTGCTTCTACTCCCTTTCTAAGTAGAAAGACCTTTGCTTTTGCCTGAAACAGACCAATTCTAAACTTAGTTACATCATTTATTTTCTGTGTGATTTTAAGTGAATTATTTAACTTTACTGAACTTCATTTTCCTCCTACTTAAAAGGGAGGAAATGATAATAAGGGATTTGATATGAGAATTAAGGAAAGAGTGCAGATAAAGTGCCTAGGAGAGTATCTGGCCCATAATTGGAGCTTAGTAAGTGTCAGCCCTCTTTTTTTGTGTGGAAGTGAACTAAGCTAGCTGGTGATTATTTGGCTACTGCATTTGAAGGCAGTAAAACCGAAGTCTGAATTATCTGGGTTGATAAGATTATCTAGATCACTGCTAAATCTCCCTGCCACTTTATCCTGTCGATACTGAGACACCTAACTCTCAAATATAATCTTCCAAAAAGCAATCCTTTACAAGGTGACTCTGAAAGACTCTTTGTGCTAGTAAACAATACCCAAAGTGTGCCTTCCAGAGAGACAATATAGTAAAGCAGCACATTAATCTTGCCCCAAATCCTATTTCAAGTCTTCCGGACATTGCAGAGGCGAGATGGGTGGAAACAATGGATCCATTGAGAATTACAGGCTGACCTCCAACTAAGACCTCTACCTGGGTGACTACATTTGGATGGAGAACAAGTCCTTTGGCCCCAGCCACAGGTTGTTTCCTGTTCCCTGACTGAGGCTGACTGCAGTTCAGTTATGAACTCTGCTAGCAAGACTGTCACACTGGAAAAGACGTTAAAAGTGCCCACCCATTCAGGATTTAATTAATGGTCGCACAGGAACCAAATTCTTCCTACTCTGCAGAGAAGAAAGGGTTGGCAGCTGACCACTCCCTAGGCTGCCAGCTCTCAGTCCTTTGAGGACCTCAGCCATGCACCTTTGCCAAGAGATTGGCAGCTAAGGTTGGATGAGCCAAGGCCTCACAAAATCTCATCCACGAATCAACCATAAGCATCGTTATTTCCTGCAAAGCTTCAACACCATAAAATTCTTTCTCAGCTTTGTGGAGGTATCATTGACAAATAGGAATTGTATATATTTAACATGTATGACTTGATGTTTTGATGTATGTATACACTGTGAAATGATCAGCACAGTGAAGCTAATGACATATCCATCACCCATCTAGTTACCTCTCTCTTCCCTTTTTCTTTTCTTCTTTCCTACCTTTTTTCCTCCCTCCTTCCCTCTTTTTCTTTTTTTCCTTTTCTTCTTTTATGTGGTGAAAATATCTAAGATCTACCCCCTTAGCAAATTTCAAGTCTATAACATTATAAACTGTAGACTTGATCACCATGTTGTATGCTAGATCTCTGGAACTTACAACTTCATCTTATAACTGAAACTTTGGATACTTTGACTAACATCTCCCAATTTCCCCTTGTCCCTCACCCCAATCATTTTACTCTTTGTTTCTGTATATCCGAGTACTTTAGATTTTATACATAAGTGACAGCATGCAGTATTTGCCTTTCTCCGTCTGGCTTATTTTACTTAGCACAATGTCTTCTAGGTTCATCCATGCTGTCGTAAATAGCAGGATTTCTTTCTTTTTAGGAGTAAAGAATATTCCATGGTATATATAATCATATTTTCTTTATCCATGCATCCATCAATGGCCACTTAGGTTGCTTCCATAACTTTGTGAATAATGCTGCAATGAATATTGGAATGCAGATATCTCTTCAACATACTGATTCCATTTCCTTTGGATATATGCCCAGAAGTGGGATCGCTGGATCAAATATTTATTTTTAGTTTTTTGAAGAACCTGTATATAGTTTTCCATAATGGTTGTATTAATCTACATTTTAATCAGTAGTGTACAAGGATTCCTTTTCTCCATATCCTAACACTTACTGTTTTGTCTTTTTGACAGCCATTCTAATAGGTATGAAGTGATAGCTCATGGTGGGTTTGATTTGTGTTTCCCTGATAATTGGTGATGTTGATCACATTTTTAAGTACCTGTTAGCCATTTGTATATCTTCTTTTGAGAAATGTCTATTCAGGTCCTGTGCACATTTTTAAATTAAATTATAAGTGTTGATTTCTTTCTTTCTTTTTTTTTTTTTTTTTGCTATTGCATTATATGAGTTCTTTATATATTTTGGATATTAACTCTTTATCAGATAGATGATTCACAGATATTTTCTCTCATTCTTTAGGTTGACTTTTTTATTCTATTGACTGTTTCCTTTGTGAAGAAGCTTTTAAGTTTGATACAACCCCCCATGTCTATTTTTGCTTTTGTTGCCTGTGCTTTGGGAATCATATCAAAAATATTATTGTTACCAATGTCAAGAAGCCTACCCTACCCCTGTGCATAAACTCTTCTTTTACCCTCAAAATATCCTTAGTTGTTGCTAGAGCATCTGTTGCCTTCTTTTCTTTCTCTTGTCATTTTATAGTTACCATTTGTTGAGTATTACTAGGTACCAGCTACGTCCCTTTAGTAAACAAAACCTTATAAAAACTGGAAAACAATTCTGGTTACTAAAGTTACTCCTGACTAGGCCAATTGCTAATGAATGAATGACACATTGGTTGCAAGCCTGCACCCGGCTGGATGGGAGAGCAAATTTCCAGGCACTTGTGGTTTTCTGTGCTTGCATCCAAAGTGAGTGCTGGCAGTGCGTGCCCACCCCTGGAAAAAGAGATGCAGGTGCTAGCTTTGGGAGTAGAATCACGCCACAGGCTGATGCAAGAAAATGGCTAAGGGAACCAAGCAGATACATTGAGAGCACCATGTAGCTTCTGCTGCAATCATACATCTTTTCTGCTTATGCTTCTCTTGGTTGTAATTTTGTGGGATTCCTTGGTTAATGGTGGTCCATATCTGTCAGTCATGAGCCCAGTGATGGCAGAAACCTTGTGTATATCTATTAAACTGTGTAGAATCCAGTATAAATGGTGCTAACTTTCATTGAATAAATGATTAAATGCCTATTCCTAAATGAAGAAATTAAGGCTCAAATAAATGAAATGACATTGCTGCTGACCAGATGGATTCTTTGGGGGAACTCAGGATATGAACTTAAGGCTCATAGGGATGCAAATGCCTTGCTCTTAGTCAACATAATAGGCTCTTTGTGAATTCAGTGCCATTGTATGAAATGTCTGTGAGCCTTGGTTCACAAGCATAATTAGGAGAGTCAATAATTATTTCATATCTTAAGATGCAGATAATTACAGAAATTCAAATTAATACGTGGAAAATACAAAGTATATCCCTTGCTCATAGCAGACGGGCATTAATGTCAGTTGTTATCATTATATCATCATTGTTTCTTTCTGTTCTGCCTACTTCTGTTGCTAATCTTTGGGAACTCTAACATCTTAATACATTGTTAATGTTGGTTTAACAGATAGGTCCCAGGAAAATTTTCTGAAAACAAGCAAAACGTTAAAACTTCATCAGATAATTCTTAAGGCAGATTTTTAAAAATATTTCACAAAATCCACAAGACATTAAAGAACAGTGTGTCCACAATTCTTTCCCCCAGATATTTTTCCTGTTAACCAGTAGGATAGAAAGAAGGGGATAATACCAAATTAGATTTTCCTACCTTCTGCCCTCTCCAACCCTAGCCTTATCATGGATATTTTTCCCTCTTGGGATGGAGATGACTGCAAATACAGATGTTGCTGCTCCTGCCAAACTCTTAAAAGTAGGTTTAGGCCGGGCGCGGTGGCTCAAGCCTGTAATCCCAGCACTTTGGGAGGCCGAGACGGGCGGATCACGAGGTTAGAAGATCGAGACCATCCTGGCTAACACGGTGAAACCCCGTCTCTACTAAAAAAAATACAAAAAAACTAGCCAGGTGAGGTGGCGGGCGCCTGTAGTCCCAGCTACTCGGGAGGCTGAGGCAGGAGAATGGCGTAAACCCGGGAAGCGGAGCTTGCAGTGAGCTGAGATCCGGCCACTACACTCCAGCCTGGGCGACAGAGCGAGACTCCGTCTCAAAAAAAAAAAAAAAAGTAAGTTGAACGAGTCAAGTGTAATGCCAATGGCAGATCCCCATCACTGCAACTGTTTTCTGCAACCTGAGTTCAGAATCTTGAACTCTTGTCCAGCAGAAACAGGCTTGCTCCTGCAAGGACCCTGTCAGTGTCATCACAGCAACAACAGGTGTGAGCAAAGATAGTCCTCATTGTAAGCATATTCTTTTTACTTAAACAGTTTTATTGAGATACAACTTACATACCATAAAATCCACCCATTGAGTGTCTAGTGGTTTTAGTATAGAGTTGGCAACATTCAACGTTATTCTTAATTCATGGCTGAAAGCAAAGCGATAGTTCAGTTCCCTGAAGATATTTGACTTTTGGAAAGGGAATGGGTCAGATAGTTTTAAAAATGGATACTTTCATAATGTCACCTTTTCTCTATACAGAGGGAGGATGACAGTATTCTTGGGTTTTTTTATGGTACCAGGGCATTTTTGCGGGGAGAACAGAACTTCAGATATCATGTATATGAACTAAGAAATGTTTCTTACTAGGTTTTTATTTTAAACTCACTACTCATCAAACATGTCCTTAAACTCAACAAAAAATGTCTACCTGTCAGGCAAAAATCAATAAAATTTTATAATACAGCAAAAAGTATGCTTACCTAAAAATTGTCCCTTAATGGACCTAACTTTTAAATCACTGGGTAATTTTAGGAAAGGCTCTAAAATACTTAAGTGTCTGTTTCTATATCTGAAATGAAGGAGATAAATGAGCTCTAAATTCTCTTCCAGTTCTTCATTTCTATCAATTAATTTTCAAGTGGACTCCTTTCTGCTTAATGCCATAATTTTGTGATATTATTATTTTGGAGGAGGTTAAAAACACTTTTATATTCCTGCTGTGCATATATGATATTCACAGTAACAGACTGAAACAAGCATTTTCAAATGCTAACCAGGATCAATGTAAAAGTGACGTTATGTTTTTGTTTCTAATATTAGGACTATATGACCTTGTAACATTGCCTTCTGTATTTTTAAGTAAAGTCTCTTTGGGTCAGGAACAAGATATTTTTCCGTACTTGGAGCTCACATTGCAGTTGATAGTATATACTCATCAAAAGAATAAATGCATTTTAGTTAGCAAAAATGCAAGAAAAAATATTAGTTAAGGCAGACCAAACTATGAAAGGGTGATTCTGCATGTCAGAGGGACTTTTAGCACTAAAACAAATACAACCTCTAAGAAAATGTGAAATGTCTATCTTCTCAGCAGGCCTAGCTGTGAGTAATAAAAGCCTGCACAATATGGGCATCATAACAAAGAAATTTGCTGAAAACAATAACAATTATTTCTTTATTGGTTTCAGACTATGTGGATACAGAAATAAACAACGTTAATATTTAAATATCTGGAATCAATCTTAAAAAATACAAAAACTGTGAATTAATAAAATTAGCCATTAAACAGAAATCAAAGGCCAAGAAAAGCACAAACAGTGAAGCTAACATCTTTAGCTGGGCCAAAAACATCATTCTAGTGGCTCTTCCCTATCTAACTTTTTTGTTGAATTTTGGTTTTCTGTTGTACGAAAGCTGAAGTGACCATTTTATTTAGTCAAGGCAACTAATGCATTTCTCACAATTTATAAGGATGTTGACAGTCGGCACCATCCATTAAAAAAAATGATTAATTCACCTCTTGGCACCTAATGACCAAGCAGGAAGTAGGACAGCAGCTGTCCTTCTGCCTTGACTGCGCATTTCTCCATAAACACACATGAAGCCTTGGGAGTAGCTTGCGAGAGGCATATGCCAATGGGTATTTCTGCGGGTTTTCTATTGTACACTCTTTTTTTAAAAAAGTATTTTTTAAAAGCACAGTATTCTAGCTCTTGCATGTGAGTGTTTGAGAAAAATGGTCAATTGTTTTCAACGCCTCTGCTCCCCATCCTCCAAACCTGAGTTCAGGCTCCTGGCTTGCCTGACAATGAGAATAAACTAAGATCACCAGCATGTGGGGTCTCTACCTGTGAACTGTTATCTTGACCAACTGATAGTTTACTGGTGAAATGTACATGCAGATGAAATGTACACGCAGAAGATGAGACAGGCAAAGGGTCACTTGATTATTAGCTAAATTTGGCCCAACCACTGCACAGCTGCATGGGATAGCATGCAACCACAGGCACTCCTTTGTCTAAGGAAACACATCCAAGCACTTCCTATTTTATTTTTTGGCCTTAGACCAGTAGTTCAAAACCTAGCTATTCTTGAGAAATACTTGAATGCCTTTTAAAATATAAATTCCCAGGCCCCACCCTCAGGCTTAATGAATTCTGTTTCTTGAAAGGGACCTGGAAAGTTTTTGTATAAAATAACTTTAGGTGGTAGTGATGCAGCTAGTAACTTAGAAACCATTGTCCTGAATCTTACTCTACAGCCAGCTTGGCTCTCAAAAGGCATGGGGACAGGGGAGAGAAGACCCTCTTTCTAGGAGGAGGAGACTCTCAGCTGCTAGGATATGGAGAGTCTGCAGGAACTGAGGGACACACTGAAGAACGGTAGAGCTAGGCCTTCTGCCAAGTGGGTGCTGCCTTCTCCTTCTTGTAGTCCAGCCACATGAAAGAAGGGATAGGAAGAGACAAAGGGAGAACCGGGCCTGGGCCTCATCTCCAGCAGGAACAGCCTCGGGCTCTGGTTTATCTTCAGAGCTACCATCTCCATCAGTGCTGTGACTGTTAATGGACCACTCCTTGTACTGCACGCCAGTTTTAAAAAGTCTATTTGCCATCGGAATGGAGAGTTGAGGAAGACCACGTGGTTTGATCTAGAATAGCATTTTCCAGCGTGTGGTATGGGCATTGCAGTGCAACACGAGACGATGTCGAGCTATCTCCTAACCTGTATGGGGCAGAGATGGCCTAAATGGGGAGGCCAAGGCTATGTGAAGAAGAATGGGTTGAATGAAACGGGTAGGAAGAAGAGACATGCAGGATCTCCTTTTCCTAGATATTGGTGTCTCTTTTTAATCCCAATTAGAATGTTGGAAACAATTTTTAAACCTAATTTGTTCATTAAACCAACTAATAATTATAAAAATGACTTTTTGTTATTGAATGACCTGATTATAAACTTGACTGTGTCCCTCATTAAACATAGTTTAAGGAAGCCGAGCACAGTGGTTCATGCCTGTAATACCAGTACTTGCAGAGACCAAGGCGGGCAGATTGCTTGAGGCCAGGAATTTGAGACTAGCCGGGCTAACATGGCGAAATCCCTTCTCTACTAAAAATACAAAATTAGCTGGTCGTGGTGGCATGCACCTGTAGTCCCAGCTACTTGGGAGGCTGAGGCAGGAGAATCGCTTGAGCCTGGGAGGCAGAGGTTGCAGTGAACTGAGATTGTGCCACTGCATCCCAGCCTGAATGACAGAGCAAGATTCTGACTCAAGGAAAAAAAAATAGTTTAAGGAAACACTTAGGACACTTTGCAAGTATCTCTTGATGACATTCAAACAATATGGTGGTTGTAGATGAGTAAGGCACTATGCCATTGTGGAAACTAACAAATAGCTGGGCACATTCAGAGAAACACATTGTAGGTACTGCTTTTTTGAAGGCTTCTCTACAAAAATTAGTTGAACAAACGGCACTTACATCATGATCCTCAATGTCGAGCTCTATCAGCCAAGGCACAATTAAATGGACATAATTTATTCTTTCTCTGTGCAATTGTGAATTGGGATTCAAGAAAATCTTACATAAAATCTCATCTTTATTCTAAACTTAGTGATATTAAACTGACTCTTCTTGAGAAACTATGAACAAGTCACTTAGTCTCATTGAGGAATTCTTTTATTTTCAGATAAGTTTTGTAAACCAATTGTAGTGACTGTATTTTATTTTTTAATTAAAATTAACAAATGTAAATACTTGGCTTATTTTGTGGCTACGCTTTATACCATGTTCTATCGATTCTATGTTTAAAGGAGTTATAAAACAGTTGCTTTTTAAATATCTTTTTTTTTAAGAGAAATTAATATTTTTACTTTTCTTTTTTTGAATACCTTAAGCTCTGGGGCACATGTGCAAATCATGTAGTTTTGTTACATACACATGCCACGGTTGTTTGCTGCACCCATGAACTCATCACCTACATGAGGTATTTCTGTTAATGTTATCCCTCCCCAACACCCCCCACCCCCGACAGGCCCTGGTATGTCATGCTCCCCTCTCTGTGTCCATGTGTTCTCATTGTTCAACTCCCACTTATGAGTGAGAACATGTGGTATTTGGTTTTTTGTTCTTGTGTTAGTTTGCTGAGAATGATGGTTCCTAGATAGAGTCTCACTATATCCCCCGGGCTGGAGTGCAATGATGCGATCTTGGCTCACTGCAACTTCCACCTTCCGAGTTCAAGCGATCCTCCTGCCTCAGCCTCCTGAGTATCTGGGACTACAGGTGTCACCACCAAGTCCAGCTAATTTTTGTATTTTTAATAGAGATGGGGTTTCACCATGTTGGCCAGGCTGGTCTCAAACTTCTGGCCTCAGGTGATCCGCCTGCCTCAGCATCACAGAGTACTGGGATTACAGGTGTGAGCCACCATGCCTGGCCTAAATATTTTTTGCAGCAAATCGTATTTGCACTTAACTAGATTTAAAAGTTGGTAGAGGTGATATGTGCTTATGGGAAAAACTCACGATGATAGCAATTGAGTGACAACAGTTTGAGAATCACCTCTCAGGAGCCTGTGGTCCTCTCAGGAGGAGGAAAGTGTCTGTCACCCAGATCCAGGGGTGACTGATGAAAACCATCTTAGGTGTTAACCCTCAACACCAGTGGAAACCACAAAGGTATTCAAGGAATTAAGATCTTAGGGGGAAGATAAGGTAAAACAGACAAAGCATGGAATCCTTATGCGTATTTTTACATTTTCAAAGATAAAACCATATAGCACATAATTAGATGACCTTTTCCACATCACACTTAGCAATAATGGGTTCTGTGCTATAAATTTTCATAAACCATGTCTTACATAATACATGCTGGTATATTGTGAGGTATTGTGGTGTATTGGGCTATTATGAGAATTAAATGAGATAACATACATAGTTTAGTACAATACCTGATTCCCATTAAACACAAATATGTGGTTGCTTATTACCAAAAGATATAAAGACAACGGGGGTTTTTTTTTTTTTTTCTTTCTGCTGTGGTGTCGTCTTTCTACCATTAGCATATAGAACCCATGCTAAGAGAATTCTTGCTCACGCTTTCCCTCCATCTTAATGGACTTGGAGTTGCAGGCTCCAGATAACTCTGGTGCGACTGCCCAGGAAATACTATCATCCCAGAGCAAAGCAATTATTAAGGAATAAAGACTTAGATATGCAACAAGTCTTTAAGTATACTTTGTTGAAAAGACGAGCTAAGTGAGAATTTATTACTTCCCAACCCCAGTTCCCCATCTGAAATTCCCAGCTCTGCCCATAATTCATCATTGTTAAATCACTTATTGTCAAACTCCATTCACATGCATCTAAGGGGGCAAAAAGTAGAGTTCTAAGGCCTGCATGTTCTTTTTCTTCCTCTAACCCAGGGTAATGCAGCACAGTGACGAGAACCCCAGTGGATCTGGGTTTGAGTCCTGACCCTATCACTCAGTGACTGTGTACTAGCGCTAAATATGTAATGTCTCTGAATCTTAGTTGTCACCTGCCAAGAAAGAATAATAGTATCTTCCTAAGTGGGCTATTGTGATGATTAAATGAGATAACATACATAAACAGTTTAGTACAATACCTGATTCCCATTAAACACTAATATTTGATTGCTTATTACCAAAAGGTATAAAAAAATTTTTTTTTTTTCTGGGCATGGTGGTGGGCACCTGTAATCCCAGCTACTCGGGAGGCTGAGGCAGGAGAATCGCTTGAACCCGGGAGGCGGAGGTTGCAGTGAGCTGAGATTGTGCCATTGCACTCCAGCCTGGGTAACAAGGAGGAAATTCTGTCTCAAAAAAGAACAAAATACCTTTTTTTCTGTCTTCTATTTTATCTGCATCTGTTCCATTTTCCTTTCTTAATTTTTTGTTTGCTAAAGAGCAATAATTTATATAAACATTCTCTTAACTATAAAGATATGCATATGAACATATGTAATCACAGATGCAGGGAAAAATACAGCATTTTCAGATCAACTGGACTTTGCCCAGTTCTTATTCTCCACTGGTTTAATGATTCAAAATTTCAAAAAGCCAAGAACAATTACTTTGTATTTTTTTCTTCTTTTCCTGCCCATCCTTCCCTTTCCCCTCTTTATTTTTACAAAAATATTTTAATAGAATGATGTTGAAATGTAAAAATACATTTATGGTAGCTTTATCTTAGATGATTTCCACAAATGTTTTCATGACAATTACAGGGGAACAAAATAGGGTGTCCTCAAGAGGGTAAATGTGTCATCTGTTTCATCTTAGCATTTGATACTTTGATTTCTTCAAAAGCAAACAAGAAAAATCACTAATCACTGAATAGCTTATCTTTCCTCTTCTCAATGAAGTTACTCTCTAAGATTTGTTGTTGTTGAGACAGAGTCTCTCTCTGTCACCCAGCGGGGAGCGGTGTGGCGCAATCTCATTTCACTGCAGCCTCAGCTTCCCAAGGAGCTGGGACTACAGCCATGCACCCCCACAGCTGGCTAATTTTTTGTATTTTCAATAGAGACAGGGTTTTGCCATGTTGGCCAGGCTGGTATTGAACTCCCGGACTCAGGTGATCCACCCGCCTTGGCCTCCCAAAGTGCTGGGATTACCGAGGTGAACCACTGCACCCAACCATTCTCTAAGAGTCCTGACTGACAGTTATACAGTTAAATTACCTTGGCGATTACTGACTTTTCACTAACTTATTCAAGAATTTAACAAGTGTCAAAGATAAAGAAACGGAATACTTTATTATAAAACTTATAAAATAATTAAATATTACACATATATTTTGACTTTTCTCTATAATCCATGGTTTTATTCAACATTTTTTCTCAAAATATTACTTAGAGAAGCAAGTGAGAACACATAATAGGCTATTAATTAATAAATTAATTTTCCATAAAATAATAAAATGATAATTATATAAAGAAATAACTTGCTGTTTTTCAGAAGGCAAGGGGGTTGTAGTAGAGAACTGTTTTTTTGTTTTTTTTTTTTTTCCTCTGTTGATAAAATGGCTACTCCTCTAGGCCAAGCCAAGCCAAGCAGATGGAGAGAAGTTTCTAAGCATTATTTCTCTGGGATTCAAGAACTCAGGATTTTAATTAGAATGGGAACAAAGTATGCTGCTAAATTTAACAAACCACTGTCTAGTTGATTATGCTGAGCCGGCTAATCCAGCCTGAATTGAGACTTTTTAAAGAAGTAAAATTGGGTTACATTCATCAAAGAAGTTGAGGAATAAAGTAGAATTTATGTAAATATGCCCTTTATAACCACTTCTCAAAAAATTACAGGAGGACACAGTATTATAATTACTTTGGTTTTGGCAAAATAGTGTGATGTTTTTTTCAACTGAGAACAATTTTAAACTCATTTAATGCCTACCAACAGCTGGCTTCTGATGGCTGAAAATACTCTTATTCAGTGTGGGTCTTGGCATATTATGATTTATTAATAGTAACATAGCAAGAAGACAGATGGATTTTTTTTTTTATTACCACTGTTTCCTTCTTTCTTTTTTTTTTTTTTTGCTGTTAACTAGATCCTAGGGCAAATTTAAACGTATCAGTTGGTAGGAAAAAGCCACAAGAGGCCTTCAATTTTCCAAGCAGCTCTGATAGTATGTACAGAGCATTATAAATGATGGTCCCTTCTCCCTCACGACACTGCTGTTTTGCCATTTAGCTCCTCCTAGATATTTTCTAAATACCAGAAATGGGTATCTTGCCAAGACTCATTCCCAAGGAGCGGGCTATAGCTTTTCATGGACTGATTCAGCAAGCACCAAAAGTTACGAGGTTGATAACATGTGAAGGGCATCCATATTTATCTTTTATATGAGTTGTTTTCTTGCATGAATTTCAATTACATGGAGATCTTAAAACAGTCCATGTTGCCCTATTTTCATAATATTCCTTGGAATACTTTTCAAGTTGTTAATTTTAGTCTTAGAGACTCTCTATAAGCAGAATATAGTTTAAACAAAATAATAAAGACACACACACACCAAATAAACATAACATGAAGCTTGCCAGTCCAGCAGCAAGCGCAATTGCGAGCACCATTTGGCTTCTCATAGAACTCCTGGCTTGGGTGTTCACAGGGTTAGTCAAACTGTGAACTCCACGCAACAGTTAGGCAAGGTATTCCATCCAGATTTGAAAGTTCTGAGTCTCAGTCTTTAACCTGAAGTCATAAAGGACCTTTTTAAAACAGATGTCTTTGCCCTTGAACCCTTTGAAATTCAAAGGGGGTCTTTTCCCAGATCGACATATCTCAGTGTGATTCACCACTTCTTGCATATAACAGTGCAAATCAAAGATTTTTTAAAAGTCAGATTTGTCATCGCTTCCCATTTTCAAGTGCTTCAGAGTACCATGTGCTTCAGGGAATTGAAATAGGAGCCTGGTGGCAAACTGTCTGTTCCTCAGAGCAGGCTCCTTCATCACAGCCGCAGCTCACAAATGGTTCTCAGTACTCAGCTCCTGGTCTCAAAGGCAGCTGGTCTCTCCAGAGGTTGAAAGGTAAGCCCCTGGCCCTAAGATGTTGGCGAGGACACCAAGATCAGATCTTCCTTGTGCATGACTTGCAGCATTGTTTTCCATAAAACTTGTGGTTGCAGACACCATGCTGAGGAACTAGGTGACACCAGTTGAAGAAATCTACACAGGATGGATCCTCTAAAATAAGAAAATACATTTAGCATGTCGGCTAGGGTGTCTGTCCTGTTTGTTTATTTTTTGAGATGGAGTCTCACTCTGTCACCCAGGCTGGAGTTGCAGTGGTGTGATCTCGGCTCACTGCAACCTCTGCCCCCCAGGTTCAAGCGATTCTCCTGCCTAAACCTCCCAAGTAGCTGGGACTATAGGCATGTGCCACCAAGCCCGGCTAGTTTTTGTAGCTAGTTTTTGTATTTTTTAGTAGAGACAGGGTTTTCCACCATGCTGACCAGGCTGGTCTGGAATTCCTGAGCTCAAGTGATCTGCCTGCCTCGGCCTGCCAAAGTACTGGGATTACAGGTGTGAGCCACTGCGCCCAACCTTTGGTAATTTGCATATTATGATTTATTAATATCAACATAGCACCTTTTTCTTAAGGTGAGGGCCTACAGAACAAAGGTCTTGGGCCCACATGTGGTTCTTCCCATTAAACATTGGGACTTTGGTAGGGGAGTGTGGTAGGGGCAGGATTTAGATGCCAAGAAAAGACTGACCATTAGCAAAATTAAATGATTTGTTTTTAACAAATGTTACATCCAATCCAAGATCAATGTCTGATCCTCTCTGTGTAGTCTGGGAGCTACCACTGAATTGAGTGTCCAGGGAAATACCCTAAAACAGTGCTTTAGGAATCTCCTAAGGATTTTGTTAAACCACTGGTTCTGATTCAGAGGGGAGCATTAAGGGAGGGTGTGCTGCTGGTCCATGAACTATAATTCCAGGAGCAAGGAGCCCGATATATTGGGAGTCAAGCCACCTGATATGCCTGCAAATGGGTTGAGATTAACTAAAAAAGCTGGGTCTCCAACATTCTGTGTAGGTTTAAGTCAGTCTCAACCAGTTTGCAAGTAAATTAAGTCAACACCAGTCCTTGCTAATTTCTTTAGTTGTTCAATGAACAGGACAGATGTGATTTTTTCACTGTACATCAGGAACTCTTACTCAGATGGGCCTCAGGAGATAGAAGATGCATGTGAACATAAGTACATGTTTTAGGAGCAAGGGCCCAGTCATTTTACTGTTTTGTTTGAGAAGGAATTTTGCTCTTATTGCCCAGGCTGGAGTGCAATGGCATAATCTCAGCTCACTGCATCCTCTGCCTCATGCGTTCAAATGGTTCTCCTGGGTAGCTGGGATTACAGGCACTCACCACCAAGCCCAGATAATTTTTGTATTTTTAGTAGAGATGGGGTTTCACCATGTTGGCCAGGATGGTCTCGAACTTCTGACCTCAACCTGCCTCAGCCTCCCAAAGTGCTGGGATAACAGGCATGAGCCACCACCTCCGGCCCATTTTACTGTATTTTTAAGGCACAGTTTTGACTTTGAAAATATTTAGAGTCTACACTACACATAATTCAGAAATGCTTAGAGTTCCTTCTTCAAGCCTTGATTCTTCTGCCTAAAATTCCTTTTTACACACCCCTTTCATGTAAGTCACGAAGCATAAGTGAGATGTATTACTATTCTGTCAGTACAAGTGTTTTTGATTATAATAATTACTGTGAGTCAGGTATTTGATTTACACTATTGAAGATGACCTTGGAATCACTGCTTTGCTTCAAATTCTCCATGCAATCAGCAGATACTCTTGGCTCAATCTTTAAAATACACCCAGCATCCAACCTCTTCAGTACTGCCACTGCTGTAGTGGAACCTCCTCCATCCACTTCCTGGCAGAGTTGACAAGTCTTTGTTCTACTCTAGACAACCTGCACTCCTTTCACCTTAACTATCAGTAATCTTCCTAAAGCTAGATCCTATTGCTCTTCTGCTCAAAGTTCTGCATTGGCTTCCATCGTACTCAGAGTTAAATCTGAAATACTTACACTGACTGACAAGGCCTCCAGTACCACTTTTCATGTATTGCTTAACCACTCTTCACCTTGTTTCTTGTACTCCAAGCATCGTGCCATTCCTCAGTTAGATTAGTATATTCCTGCCTTGGGGCCTTTGCTGTCTCTCTGCCAGCAACACTTTCCTTCTAGATCCATATGTGGCTCACCTTCCTTGAGGTCTCTGTTTAAGTGCTAAATCATCAAGTGGTCTTGTCTGACCATTATAATCTCAAGTCATTTTCCTGTCTCCTCACCCCTGCTACTTTACTGTCTGACACCGGGTGTTAATTGGTTGGTCTGTTGGCTATTTCCATTTAGAAGTAAGCTTGTCAGAAGGTGGGATCTGTGCCTGTTTAGCTGGTTGCTGTTTTTGTAATCAGTTTCTGGTTCATAGTAAGCACTAAAGAAATGTGTGAAAAATTGAATTACCTTCCTTACTACTCAAAACAGTCTTTCAAAGTAAGCATTATTTCCCATTTTTTTCAAAACTTGCCCAAAGCTCCATAGCTACTAAGTGTCAAGTTATTGTGGATTCAACTCTATTTTTATTATTGCTCCTTCCACCATACAATGCTGCCTGCCCCCATCTCACGATGTGGGATTCTGTGAGGAGCAGCTTATTAGTATTGAGTGTCTGGTCATCCTAGTCTGCAGCCCAGGCAGCTTCCAGACACATAAACAACCAGTTTTAATGCAGTGTGACACAAGTCTCTGGGTGGTATGGCTGCTTTAGGGCCTTCTCTTTCCTGAAGAGAATTTTACATATTATATGTACAGTGCAATCATAAGGATGGTTTCCCCAAGGTGGAGATCTAACCAAGACACCCAGCTAAGGCATCACACACTGATGATGGTATACAATGACTGCCCCTAGACTGGCACTCAGGATGGCCTAGGGGACAACAGAGCTGTTTGGTGACACAGGATGCCACCATGGGCAGAATGGTCTTCTCTAGGGTCTAGTTTAAGCCACCATGGGCAGAATGGTCTTCTCTAGGGTCTAGTTTAAGTGACTACAATGGGTAGAAACTTCCACCTAAGTGGAGGAAACTCTCACAGTACCTAGCAGAGTACCTGGTCCATAGTGGGGGGCTCAGAGAAGAGGCAAAGAACGGAATCTTTTTCCTTCTGTCACCATGGGCATCCTTCCTGCTCACTAATGTTTTCTGAAAACTCAGTCAGAAAATACACTCAACCGACGTTCATAGTAGTCACCATGTCATCCCTATACTTGGTACTTGGAATGGGAGAAAATCCTCAATTTAGTAAACTGTAGGCTACATTTTTGGCCCAGAACAAACCCTTGGGCTTGTATCCTTTATTCTTCTAAAAGGGACTTGACTCAGCCAAGAGGCACAGAGAGAAGCTCCTCTTTTTGAGACAGGGTCTCAAAAAAAAAAAAAAAAAAAAAAAGCCCAGGCTGGAGTGCAGTGGTGCAATCTCCGCTCACTGCAGCCTTCACCTCCTGGGTTCAAGAGATCCTCCCACCTCCCCAGTAGCGAGGACTACAGGTGCCTGCTACCACACCCAGCTAGTTTTTATATTCTTAGTAGAGACTGGGTTTCACCATGTTAGCCAGGCTGGTCTCAAACTCCTGACCTCAGGTGATGCACCCAGCCAAGTTCGTCTTTTAACAAGCTGTTTCTCATATGCACCCTATGACTCCCCTCATTCCAGCACCACAGGTAGAATTGATCATCACTGTAACACTGTGAATACTCCACCACTTATTTGTTATTGTAGCTTTCTTTTAAGAACAGGACCCACCTCTATTCTTTCATTCCTAGAAAAGTGCTGGAGGTATACAAGGTGCTTGGTGACTTCGAGGACCTCACAGCACTTTGCACACGATCTTTCATGTAGCCATACATCATGCATGTATTCATTTAAGACTTATTGAGCACCTATTTTGTGCCCAATGTGGCATTAGGTGCTGGGTGAGCAAAAAATAATAAGACAAATGGCTTCCTTGGGCCATATGTGCATGTTGACTCTCCCTTTACTGTTGGGCAATTTCATAATCGGCCATTGTCGTTGGGGGTGCTGGTGGCCTTCTAGGCTGAATAGGCTGAATCTCTGGCAATTGAGGGTGGAAATGAGAAATCACTGATAGTGAAGAAAGGAGGAGAGAGTCTGGAAGAACATGACCACTTGCTCATTTCTTCCCTATGCAGTATCCCAGCATGGACTAGGATGATCTGGCTCTGAGTAACTGCTACAGAGCTAGTTTTTTTTTGGTCTTGTGCAAGATTCTTTAGCACGAGGCAAGCATATTAGGCTGAAAAATATTTCCTGGCATTTGTCAGATTAAACAGTGAAGAATGGTACAGTTTACTCAGACTTTCCATTTTCCTGTGAGTACTCATTGCACTTTACCTGAACGAACTTTAAGAAAATATTTAGGTATAGTCCTAGGGCAGTACATATTCACTGATGACTATTTTGATTTCTGAATTGTTTTATATATTCAACAAATATGAAAATCTTTATGTATGGATTGTAATTGTCTCCTCCATTAAAATATGAGCTCCCTGAGGGCTATTCTTGTTCACCTTTATGTTCCCATTTTCAAATTAGTAATGGTTAAAAAGCATTATTGTGGCAATTAAATATTCCCTTCAGACCCATGCAAACAAGATCACTAGGATAGGCTGGGCACATGGCTTGTGACTCTAATCCCAGCACTTGAGATCAGGAGTTCGAGACGAGCCTGGGCAACATGGTGAAACCCTGTCTCTACTGAAAATAAAAAAATTAGCCAGGCGTGATGGTACACACCCATAATCCCAGCTACTCAGGAGGCAGAGGCAGGAGAATCACTTGAACCCGGGAGGCGGAGCTTACAGTGAGCTGTGTACTCCCGCCTGTGTGACAGTGAGTGAGACTGTCTCCAAAAGATCATTTGGACAGGAACTTCCCCAAAGTGGTGCCTTACACAACTCCAGGGAGCACTGTCACACAGACTTCGGGTGAATGGCTCACCCATGCCACAGACTGTACCACCACCAAAGTAGGCTTTGAAAAAGTTATCTAGAGACTAGTACAGTTCACTGGAGCATGGTGCCTTTTACCTCTCTTTTCAGGAGCTGGACAGAAGTTTGTATTACAGGCTCGTAGCACCGGAGGTTTCTGATGGAGCAGACAACTTGAGGAAGGCCGGCCTTGCTGAACACAATGGACTGACCGGGTCTGGACCCCTCCCCCACAGGTGACTGTGCACTGCAGAAGAGAGAAGAGGAAGGAGTCAAACACTCTGCTGAGGTCAGTGACATCAAACAGAAGGAATTCCCATGCTTCATGACATTACCAAGATGCCTGCTGATGAAACAGATTGGCTGGAGCCAGGCACATGTGCTTACAGTCCATAGCATCTATCCTAACAAGTGTGATCCCTTTGATCTGATTAGAAGGGTTTTAGGCAAATGCTATCTATCTAGCCCAAGAGTGTGTGTGTCTCCCAGTTAAGTGACTCATAAAGAAGAGAAGCTCCAGAAATACAGAAGCTGCTCTAAGAATGCAGAAACAAATACAGACACAGCTAGGGACTTAATCACACAATTTAAAGAATTGCAGACAATCTGTGCAGCTGCAGTCCTGGAGGACATAGTTCAAAACCGGGACAGAAAAAAATGGTCAGAGACAGTTCTGGAACCACATTTGGAGTTGGCATGGTAGAGTTGGTGTTTCTTAGAAGTCGGTGATTAGACAACTCAACTGTCTTTTTTTCCAGATAGCCATCAAAAGGAAAAAACCAGGGAAAAATGTAAATGTAGCCCTTTAAATGGATTTTTCTTATTTTAACGTTACTGCATTAAAGAAAAATGTACATATGCCTTATAATTGACTGTAGTTCTGTCTCAATTAAAATTTGAGGGCAAGTCTTGTTATCAAATAATCTAAATAAACTTTTCCTGTAAAGGGCAAGATAGTAAATATTTCAGGCTGTATAGGCATGCGGCCTCTGTTGCAAGTACTTGTCCCTGCCTTTGCAGCACTAAAGCAGCTGTGGTCAATATATTAAGCAAATGAACATGGCTACCTTCCAGTTAAACTTTATAAAAACAGGCAGATATTGGGGGAGCAGATTTGGCCAGCTGGTAACTGTTTGCTGACCCCTTAATCTAATCAGAGTCAATTTAAAAAAGAAATCCCCAGCAATATGTGTAACACCTAGCACAATGCCTGGCCAAAGACAATCATGCTAATTTCCTCTTATCCATGTGTTGGTTTCCAGATCCTCCCGAATAGATAACGTACATACACATATTTATACCTCTACCCGGACTCTCTGAGGTGGGTAGCACCCGAGTCCTCTGAACAGCTGTGCAACAACATCTGTTGGGTGGAATGCTGGAAGGACCGCATCACACACCAATCCTAGCTAAAGTTTCACCCACATCTTCCGAAAAGATAAGTTTAAAAGTTGAGTATTCTTGGCTGAATTGCCTGACCCTCTGAGCTTTAGGGACCATACTATCCACGAATAGGAGTACTTAGCACCGTGCATAGTAATATATTAGCTATTCCACTGTTCAGAAACATGATGTAAGAACCAAATGAGTAAAGGCTGTGAGCAGCATTTCTAAAACAAAGACTTGAGTGATAGTTTCAGTAGCAGCAGCAATGACCAGCAATTAGCAGTGTATGATTGGCCTGGTGCTATGTGTTCTATATACATTTTCTGATGATCAGCTCTGCCAGATAATAATTTTCTAGATGTGAAAACTGAGGTTTACAGATTGTTACCTGCCCAGGGCCACATGGGCAGAGATGGCCAAAGAACAAAACCCATTCTGCCTTCAGAACTTGAACCCTTAGTCGTTTTTACTTAGACAACCATTAACAGACTAAGAGCAACTGTTTGCAGAATGCCTCATTTTTCGACATCTCACTTGAATAGAAACCTCCTCAATCTGCCTGTACCCACCTGCTGCCACGGCGATGAATACCATCCAGCTACCGTGTTGTACACTGGATGGGCTGGGCAAGCCCGTTGGTTGCAGGTCTCTTCCAAGTCCAGGTTTGGTCTCTTAATATTCCGGCATCTTCGCTCTGGGAAAGTTATCAGCTTTCCCTGGAAGCCCTTCTCGCTGCACTTGATCTCCCTCTTCCTCACGCCCAAACCACAGGTTGCAGAACACTAGGAGACAAGACAGGATGTGTAAAAGTGAAGACTACCAAGGTCAAATCTTCTGAACAGATGCACATGAAACAGGAGGGATGGGATTACACAAGGTCAACCATACTCACTCATCGTAAAGATACAGCAGCCAAGTACCTCATGTTATAGGTAAGGAAACCAAAGTTCAGCAAATGGAACTCACTTTCCCAAAATCACATAGATCATTAGCCTCATGAAACAAAAAAGGGACCTTGAGATGCCACATGGGTGTGAGATGGAGTCCAGAGGGAGAAAGGCAAGGTGGGCAAAAGGATTTCCAGGTTTAGGGTTACACACTTACGGGTCCAGATCTACCTAAGGCCTGGGGAGTTAGGAATCTGAGTTGAGGAGGGTAAGGGCCAGACGAAAGGATTAAGAGCTGAATGGGAAAAACCAGTGTACAGCAAATAATTACCCTTTAAATTTACCCAACCTCTCACACATAGGAGGTAACATGACGAGGGTCAAAAATAACCTTTTAGGCTGGGTGCAGTGGCTCAGGCCTGTCATCACAGCAGTTTGGAAGCCCGAGGCAGGCAGATCACTTGAGCCCAGGAGTTCGAGACCAGCCTCAGCAACATGGTGAAACCACATCGCTACAAAAATTAGCCAGGTGTAGTGGTGCATGCCTCTAGTCTCAAGTAGCAGATCACATGAGCTAGGGAGGTGGAGGCTGCAGTGAGCTGAGATTGCGCCACTGCACAGTAGGGCAACAGAGCAAGACCCTGTCTCAAAAATAGTGTCACCCAAGGCCCTCATGATCTTTCCACCCCATCCCATGTCCCTTCTGTACTGAATGTGCAGTCACCTGTCATCACTCCTGAGGAGAGGTTGCACCCTCTGTCTGGCACAACCTTCCCCCCAAATCCCCTTTTGCTTTGATTCCTGCTCATTTTTCAGGCCATGCTCCCTAGAAAGGTCTCTTCTGATAAGGGTTCTTCCCGAAGTCCAGTGTGGGTGAACCTTGAGCTCTCCCATAAAATTACAGACTTCTATCAAGGCACTTGGCATACCTTATCCATGTTTCTCTATGGGTGCTATACAAAATCTTGCGCCCCTGCTGCTCAGGCATAGGCCTGAACAATGTGGGGGTGTTTTAGCAATGTTTCGTGAAGAAGAAATCAGGAGAGAAGAACTGGCACGTAGCAGGCGTTTGGTATCAATGTGTGCAACAAGAAGGAGTTCTGTGAGCCTAGATGCTAGCGGGTCAGCTGAGCATTTCAAGAAACCTCCAGCAGTGAGTTCTAAACCATACCTCGCTCCATGAAGAAGCGACCCACTGGAGCCGGTTGTTCTTAGGGCATCGTCCAAGCACGCAGCCCTCCTGCAGCTCAGGTCTGGGGAGGCTGGTACACTGGCTCTCAGGGAGGGTTTCTGCGGCAGAGCCCTTGCACAGGAGTTCACGCCTCCTCACTCCTCGTCCACAGGTCTTGGAACACTTGAGAAGGAAAAAAAAGTTCTATTTGCATTCCCCTAAGGTTTCAGTAGCCACATTAAAACATAAACAAAAACACTAAATATATTCCTGTGAAAGGTGGGATGAACTCCATGAACTAAAGCTCTTTTTATGAGGTCTACTTAACCAACCCCATTCCCATTTCCCTTTATCCATACCTACCATATAAACAATTATTTGAATTCTTTTTGTAAATTATATTCCTTACTGCAAAGAAAGAGACTAGACTCAACACCATGTACTACGTAGATTTACCCTCTGCTATAAAGGAATATATTCTCTCATTTGAAAGAACCCCTAAACAAGCCAAAACATACTCTCTCTCCCTCCTGACCCCTAATTCCCTAACATAGCAGACTCCAATGTCTTTGGCACCAGGGACAGCTTTTGCAAAACACTGTATTTCCATGGACGGGCAGGGCAGTGCTTTTGGGATAAAACTGTTCCACCTCAGATCATCAGGCATTAGATTCTCATAGGGAACATGCATCCTAGATCCCTCACCTGTGCAGTTCATAAAAGAGTTCAAGCTACTCTGAGAATCTAATGCTGCCACTGATTTGACAGGAGGCAGAGCTCAGGCTGTGATGCTGGCCCACTGCTCATCTCCTGCTGGGCGGCCCAGTTCCTTACAGGCCACGAACAGGTACTTGTTCATGGCCTGGGGGTTGGGGACCCCTGTGCTAACAGATATGTCCTAACATTAAAAAAAAAAAAAGCCTTACTCTGACCTCTGGTAGGGGATATGGTAGTATGTTGCTGAAATTAATCAGAAAGCAGCATCCTCCAGCATCTAACATACCCTAAAGGAAAACACAGTAGAACTGTCTTCAGTAGCTGCTACCTGGCTTCATAGTTCAGATGGTAAAACTCTTGCCTTTTTTTCATTCTTCCCTAAAATTTGTTTGCCAGCCATGATTGAGCAGCGGTTGAGCTATCACTGCAATAACTGCTTCCAAAGCAGTTATTGTGAAAGGTAGACCACCTATGGAAGCCATGGATCAATTTCAGAACCAATAAGATAAGTTGTTCTAATTGTTCTTTGATGGATCCAGAGGCTTATACTAATGTGATCCAGATATAAGGAATCACATTTAATCATCCTACAGTTCTAGAAATACACTCCTGCCTCTGCATGAGAAGAAATCCACGTCACTTTAAAATCTGCACAATTCACTGAGCCAAATTTGTTGGGATTTTAACTATGTATCAGGGACTCTCGTAAGCATTAGGATTGGAATGCTTAGGGCAGGGCTTCTTCCCTTCAGCACCACTGACATTCTGGATCAGATAGTTCTTTGTTGTGAGGAGCTGGCCTGGGCTGTGTAGGACATTCACTCCTACCTCACTAGATGCCAGGAGCACTCATCTCCCTAAGTGGTGACAATCAAAAATGTTCCCTGGTAGGCAAACTTACCGACAGTTGAGAACCTTTGCTTTCGAGGGAATTCTGAGCTGTGAAGGACAGGTAGCTCTATGTCTCTTCTAACTTTAAAATTTTGTATCTTTCACCGGGAATTTGTGACCATAGCAAACTCTATGCCCTACTTTTCTCTGTATTCTTCTAACTTTACCTCTTTCCCATTGAAGCAAGAGTTAAATATCTCTTCTATGCTTCATTCTTTGTATTTGTGTTTCCCGTTAGCTTTGGAGAATTCCATAGCCAGGTCTCTATGCCAGTCTTCTGACACTGGAATCCTTTCTAGCTGTGCTCACAAGTCTGGCCTAACTGGCCCCCACACTCCAACTTCTGGTCCTCTGAGGAGGATCCTAAGCTCTGGGAAAGGCATGCCGACACTTCAGATTTCATAAGGTTCCCTAAAGAACATTAGCAGATTCCCATGAAGACGTAAACCGCTAAGAGCCCCTCGGAGAGCAAAGACACCTGTACCCCACTTGCCTTCATGGGGAACGAGACCAGTAACTCCCAAGTGTTCTCCTGTTACCTGAGACCAGGGTCCAAGGCTCCATTCTGGAGGGCAGGCGTGGCTGTTGCAGGCTTGGACCTGAGTGGGTGTGCTCACTGGACAGAGAGAATGCACTACTGCTTCCTCCTTCTGGAAGGGTTTCTTTTGCACACACTGGATCTTTCGGCTCTGCTGGCCTCCAGCACAGGACTTGCTGCATGTACTCCATTCACCTGGCATCCAGCTTTCAGTGCAAAACAAATATTTCCAATGAAGCCAAACTTTGTACAATAACTTCCAAAGCAGTTATGGTGAAAGGTAGACCACCTATGGAAGCCATGGATCAATTTCAGAACCAATAAGTTGTTCTAATTGTTCTTTGATGGATCCAGAGGCTTATACTAATGTGACCCAGATATAAGGAATCACATTTAATCATCCCACAGTTCTACAAATAAAATCATCTATTTTATCTACAAAAAAAACCATCCCACAGTTCTACTCCTGCCTCTGCATGAGAAGAAATCCACGTCACTTTAAAATCTGCACAATTCATTGAGCCAAATTTGTTGGGATTTTAACTATGTATCAGGGACTCTCGTAAGCATTAGGATTGGAAAAATTAAGGCAGCAGCACTCTTTCCATTAAGGAGCCTATAACACAGTAAAGAGGTGGATATGTGAACAAATACAATACTTTCCGATAAGTGCTGCCATGGAAGTCAACATAAAATACAATGGTGAGGCTCATGGAAGAGTGATCAATGAGAGAGAAAGAGAGAAAGGTTTGTGCAGGAGAGAAGGGTACATTTAGAGAACATCTCACAGAGGATACTTTAAGTGGGTACTTCCCCAAATTACTTTTCTGATTACCCCTGAATTTACTGATGAGTTAAATACATACCTTCATTTTCTTTAAAATTTGCCAGATCATTTTTTTAATAGCTATCTCTCTGAGATTTGGTATATATTTGAATGGTTTATCAATTGAAACTTTGTGAGATGGAATCTTGATCTTGGCTCACTGCAACCTCCGCCTCCTGGGCTCAAGTGATTCTCCTGCCTCAGCCTCAGATTATGACAAATGCACTATTATTTGCAAGAAAAAACGAGTATGTGTGTGTATGTGTATGTATATATATACATATGCACATCTTTATATATAAAGATTGTGTAATACGATTGCATCACCACAAACCAAACACCACTTATTAAGATGATATAAAACATCGGTGAATACAACACTGCTTTAGAAGAAACTCTGTTCATTCTATATAAATATATTTGGCAGAAGATAAATCACATAAAAGAGACTCCATTTGACTGGGAAGATTACTTAAAATTAGTCTTCAAACAATAGTGTGGCTAAAGTCAATCCAAGAACAAACTCACTGAGCTCCTCCAAGGCTGCCATCATCAGCAGTGGAGTTACCACTTGGCCTATACCCCATACCCCATTCTTTTTATTTTGTGTCTTGCTACTGTGTAATTTTGCATTTGGGGTTTCATGGCCTGCATAATATTATGATTTTTAAATTCTTGGACCATTTACATAAAAGTTAAGCACACAACCACATGCAAATTGAACTAATTTAGGATTCTGTGTTATTTATGTATCTGTCTGATTCCATTCAGAGAAGAGGAATCCCTATGCAAAGGTTAAAAGAAAAAAGCACCTCATGCCTGTAATCCTAGAACTTTGGGATGCTAAAAACAGGCAGATCACTTGAGGCCAGTAGTTCGAGATCAGCCTGGCCAACATGGCAAAACTCCATCTCTACTAAAAATATACAAATCAGCCAGGCGTGGTGGCGCGCACCTATAATCCCAGCTACTCGGGTGGTTGAGGCACAATAATTGCTCAAATCCAGTAGGCAGAGGTTGCAGTGAACTATCATGAAGCCTGGGCAGCAGAGAGACTCCATGCTCTTCCTCCCCTCCAAAAAAAGGACACCTTCATATCCCAAGTAAGCTTGCTTTTAAATAGCTTTATTCCTGGCTATCAAGCCAAAGTCAAGTGAGTACCAAAAGTAAATTTGTGTTTTTCAACTCATATGTAAACTTCAACCATCTTCTTTTTAAAAAAAAATTTTTTTTAGAGACAAGATCTCACTCTTTCACCCAGGCTAATATGTAAGTGGCACAATCATGGCTCACTGCAGCCTGGAACTCATGGGTTCAAGTGCTCCCTCTTCAGCCTCCCAAGTAGCTGGGACCACACACGTGCCACCACACCTAGCTCATCTTCTTCTATTACTTTTTAATGTATTGCATCTACCTTTGAATCACTTTCCATTAGCAGGACTGACATTGGGCTTTCATCATCTCATAAGAACAATGAAGGCATACAAGTACAAAAGTAAACAAAAAGACATTTCTAAATGACTTACTAAGCCGGGCAGGAGAAAGCGTTGCAGATTTTGGGTTCAGTTACTGGCTTGCTTCTTGCACTGCAGAATGAGGAATTGACTTGAATATTTTGATCACGCAAGCAAATGGCCTTTACATTTATGTAACCTGGTAAGACATCAGAAGTGACAAAGTGAAAATTACAGATTATTATTTCAATTTGGTTTCTAAGTTTAGCTTCTGATTTACCAGCATTGTGATATTTTATTTCAGATATGGAATCCAAATATTTTGTGGAAGCACCTCCTTTTGATGAAATCTGCAACTAATTTGAATTCCATTCCCTTCCCTAAAATAATATATTTTATATTTTAGTAATTTTAACATGTAAATTATTGGTTTTCAAGACTGATGTGGATACTAGAACCATAAAGTGATAAATATAACCTTTTGAAAACAGAAAAACAGAATGACTATAAAGGGAAACATCCCAGGCATACTTTATTATCAGATGGATAATGTTCTTCAGAGAAAAACCATTAGTGAATTATGTGTGGAAACCCTAAGATTTTTGCCTTACCATGAAACTTCTCATACTTCCCTAAGAGTATGGGGCACATAAAAGCAAAGAGTAGAACTCACTAAATATGTATTAAAACCCGTCAGCCAAGGCTCTGCTTTTTTTTTTTTTTTTTTTTTTTTGAGATGGAGTCTCGTTCTGTTGCCCAGGCTGGAGTGCAGTGGCGTCATCTTGGCTCACTGCAACCTCTGCCTCCCAGGTTCAACTGCTTCTCCTGCCTCAGCCTCCCAAGTAGCTGGGATTACAGGCATGTGACACCACACCCAGCTAATTTTTGTATTTTTAGTAGAGGCGGCCATGTTGGTCAGGCTGGTCTCGAACTACTGACCTCAAGTGATCTACCTGCCTCGGCATCCCAAAGTGCTGGGATTACAGGCATGAGTCACTGCACCCGGCCTCTGCTTTTGCTTCCTTAGTGGCAATCCACTGCCTTGCTTTCAACGGTAATTTCAGGACTTCTGATCGGGGCATACATTTTTTTAAAAAATGTATGAATAATTGAATTGTGTTTTTTATTTCCATTGGAACTTTGTCTTCAAATGTAACCTGAGAAAAAATGAGTCACTCCTGCTATAATGATTAGCAGTTAGTCCAGCTCCTGGGGCTGAAGCAGATTTGCTTTCAGGAGGCGCTTAATGAAAACCACATCAAGGCCAGGCACGGTGGCTCACATTGATAATCCCAGCACTTTGGGAGGTCAAGGAAGGCAGACTGCTAGAGGCCAGGAGTTTGAGACCAGCCTGGGCAAGATGGCGAAACCCCATGTCTATAAAAAAGAAAAAAATGGGCCAGGCATAGTGGCAGGCACGTATAGTCCCAGCTACTTGGGAAGGTGAGGTAGGATCGCTTGAGCCCCAGAGGTTGAAGCAGCAGTGAGCCATAATTGTGCTACTGCATTCCAGCCTAGGTGACAGAGTGAGACCCTATCTCAAAAAAAGAAAAAAGAACAACAACAAAAAAATCAACATTCCTTGAAGTTAACTGTTGACTTTAATAGGACTTATTCATCTGAATTTTTTTTTTCTTGGATATAGGACACATCAGAGTCTGTGAATCATGGGAAGGGGTTGCTAAGTCAGGGCAAGGCGAGAATTCCGCAACTGGCTTCCTCTGCATCCTCCTCTTGGCTGGATTTAGTTTCTGTAAATGGAAAGCAAATCAAACTTCTCTCCTTCCCAAGGCACTGTGCTCTCCCTGGAATACCAGAAAGCTATTGGAAATGTTCTCAAGAAACATTGGATATAAGAAAAACCTCATAATCTATGACTAAATGAAACAGTGTGAAGAGATGTCTGTAACGTGATTTCAGTACAGAGGGATACAAATGATACTCATGGTATGTGAGTCTGTCAAACACATGTTTGCTTACATGTACATACGGGAAAAATAAAATTATATAGATCAAACTATTAACATTGGCTATTGCCTATTTACAAATTATGGGGATTACCTTTCTTCTTTATAGCCCATTGCCTTTAAAATGTGTATTACTAGAAAATGTATTACTTTTCAATTATTTTATGTATGTATACTTAAAAAGTATTTTTTTCATATTTTGTTAATTAGCATGGACCTACAGATAGGCCTTTCAGATATAAGAATTTCTTCATTTTCTGTGTCTTTGCTCTGTCTCCGATTCTAAGAAGGCTTATAATGCTTAGTGGGATGTAACCAGTAGGAAGTCTGTCACCAGGTGCTGTGAATAATAGGAAATGACAGACCAACATTCAGGCTTTGGTGTCAGGAACTTATTTTGGGGCACTTATTCTTCCTCCCCAATGGGCAAGTGTGACAATTGTTTAACCCCCAAATATGTGACACTGTTCACATCTAAATAAAATGCCTGCCTTCTACTCACCAAATAGATGGTTGCTGCTGTTCCTTCTTTACAAGGGTTGTCTCAGATTTAATCCAGTCCTCTAGTGAGAGAGCCTTTGCTGACCTTACCCCTGAGGGGATAGCCATGTTTCGGATAGACATCTTAAGTTTGCCATGTTTGTGTCCTCACTTGCCTTGACCCTAGCTTTTACAACTTCCAAATGGAAGGTTTATAACAACAGAAAACTCAAGACTGGGGGAAACTAAATTATAAGCTGAAAATTTAAAAAAACATATATACATATAATATAAATATGCTTATATTTGTAAATAAGTCAATATATTTTATATGTATTTCCCATCAGTTTTAGATGTGTAAGTTTTGAGCCTTGGTTGTGGTTGATTTGAGCTTTCTGAGAGTTGATTCCTTACCACATAGGAAAATCCTTAACTGATGCCATAATATTTGCTTTTATGGTGACGGTTCTTATAAAAGACAGTTCTTGGGTGGCTTATGTAAACCACGTTATGTTAAAGATGCCTGGAGTGAAAGAACCTGTTTTAGGAGAGACAGACTTGGAAGACAGACTGAGAAAATCATGTACCTCCACCGCAGGAGACGGGGCACTCTGACTGCATGATACTCCAGGCATAGGCAAGTCTTTTTGTGGCTGGTGGAGTTCCATTCATGACCTTGGGAAGTGCATACTTCCAAGCTATCCCTGGATTTTTGCCTTGCATCAGAATCTGGACAGTGTAAGATAAAAATCAGAGATCAAGATACAGGTCAGACCCTGAAATTCCAGAAGTCTTACCGAACATTTTAAAGATATTTACATGACATTTTGACCTTAACATTGGTATACTTCATTGTTCCCAAGTATGTTTTATGTTGACTTAAGGTTTTCCCAGGACACTTTAAAATGTGTAACTTCATGTTATCAAAACTGTGATTTAGGCAGATACTAAAGAGCAAAACACAACTGACATTTGCCATAAGCCCATACCGTATACACAAACACACACACATACACACTCTTTCTCTCTCTCTCTCTCTCTCACACACACACACGTATATGTATTATAATGAAGACAGAAAGGTTATATTGTTGGGTCTAAACCCTAAGTTAAAAACCTACCATGATAAACACACAGAGTGGTGCCTTACAGATAATAGTTAAAATTGAATCTACGTCTATAGGTCACAACTTACAAGCTCTCTCCTGAGTGCTAGTGGAAGTTGAAACAAGGGAAGCACTCCAAAACCCACAGAATCCCCCACTTAGAGTTGCTATCGTCAACTTTAGAATTCAAATGTGTTTCTAATGTAATTTCCTTAGAAAATTTGCCCAAAGAGAATTTGTTAACTGTGTGCAAGGATGAGCAGGTAAGAAAAAAGAAACATGTTCAGAATCAGGAATTGGAATATAGGCATTAGAATAGACTTAACCTCCGAAAAGGCAACAACTTAGGATAAATCTGATCCTATAAAGTCTGACTACTAAAATAAGAGCAATCACATTTTGGGCACTTCCCAAGTGCCCAGCACTCTGCAGGCATTCTTAATGCATCATAAAACATTCTTCTAACAACTCTATAATGTAGCTGCCTATATTTTCATTGGGAAAACAAAACAAAACAAAGCAGAACTTGTGCAAGATCACACAAGTGACTAGGGACTGAGCTTAAATAAAGCCACCAACCAAAATGTGCCTACAAAATGCAAAAATGCATCACCTTGTTTTTGACATAGGCAACATATCTGTCTGCCTTCTTAATGCCCTCTTCACTACTCCTCTTTCTTTTTTTTCTTATTCAAGCTCAAAGCATGAATATAAATAGCTGGTTCTTTCCCACTCCATGAATCTTGTGGAAAATACTTTACCACTAGAACTGGGCATTCATGCCCAAGAAGCAAAGCTGATTGCCAGTTAAAAATAGGAACCCCTGGCTCTGTCTCCGTCTGGTGGGATCCCACCTCCATTAGAGTTTGGTGGGTGGCAGCTGTTCAAGGCCCTTCATTTTACCAGATCACTCTTTAGGATGCTACACAATGGTTTCTATTTTGCTACTGGCTTAAATGTCTCTACAAGTATTATGACTGACTCTTAAGATTCCATGGTGTACACATCACTTTGTAGTGCAACAAAACAAATCTTGATGCCTCCCAGAAACAATCAAAATGTTAATAGATGGATCTGTGTTCCCCCACCCCCATTCAAAACAAAATCAATGCAAAACACAACAGGTATTACCATTACATGAACAAATGCCCAATTATTATCAGTCGCTAATAAAAAAAAAATCTCAAAATCAGTCTTAGGAGTCTTTTAGTTTTGAAGATCTTTCTAGCCTTTGCTTTGCTTTTTTTATTTTTTTCTTTTAAACTTTCACAGCTAAATCATACAACTTTTCTTGGAATTCTGTGTTCAACTTTACACAACATTTCACACATGTTGAATAAATACTATGCTTGCTTTATTTCCATAGTATTTTTGAATAAATAGTATGCTTTCCTGCAGTGTTTCTGTTCATGTTTTCATCTGATATTAAGTAAATACAGAAACTTTACAGTTTTATTCATGGTCAAACCAGAATTGTGAGAGCAGTTTTACATTCAGAAGATGATCCTGATGCCGGTTGATAGTTCAATTTCTTATTCAGATAAAGCAGTATTGTGCTTTTTTTTTTTAATGCAACAAAAACGCAGAGACTTTGTACCAGAGAAAATTATGCAGTGTACCGTATTTACTTGTGTGGCAATACAGTATGAGTGCAATGCATAAGAGTTATGGTGCGCTAAGGCCCACAAGGCAGAATGGTATTGCAATACAAAGGGGTTGCATCACACACATACGCACGTAGTAGAGGCAAGCTTAAGTTTAAGTGCTATACAGAAAGAAATTAACTTATTCATCTCCACTTTCTGGTACCACCCCATTCCTCCCATTCAAACTAGATCCTAATATTTTCTGCCATAGGGGAACAGATCCCCAATAGAAACGCAAAGAAAATATAAAAGAACATTAGTTCTTGCCTTTTGAGCTTCTAGGACTTACGTTCTGCTGATTAAAAAAGTAGTTTGACAGATTTTCAATGGGCATTTCAAATATATTCCCCTTTCACCTTTTAGACAGATTCTGGAGCTTAAGCCATATATGGCCTGTGGTTTCACTGCAAAACATTTTTAAATGTTGCTGTGAACAGCAGGACATGTTTAAGAAAAAAAAAATGTGTTCAAGAAAAAGACTGTGATGATAAAAGTGTCACCAGTATTAAGCAAAAACAACCAGATGTCAAGCTTCCCCAGACCTTCACTCAAGCCAACCATAAAAGATGATCAATGCAATCAACAAGAAGGGAACTCACACAATCTCCCATTGTCAAACCTGTCTCTGCGTCTGTATCCGTATCCTCCTCCTCCTCCCCTGCTGTCCCTCAGGATGCCCTGTCCTGGCTCCAAGTCCGAGGTCTTTAGTACACACTGATTCCATCTGCCCTCATCTCCACCAGGATGTGACCACCATAGATGCCCCACATGTGGCTACTGAGCGCTTGAAATGCACTCGCGTGGTCAAAGTAAAAGGCCTTTTAATTTAACTTTAAATAACCACATGTGACTAATGGCTACCATATTGGATGCACAGCTACGGATGAAGCCCAGCCTCTGACGCCCATCTCCTATACTAGATTGTCTACTTGGCATCTCCACTTGAATGCTTAAAAGTGTATCAATGTCTAACTTTCCTGCCTCTCCCTGAAGGACTGCTCATAGGCAATACCCTTCCAGCTGATGAGGCCAAAATAAAAACTTGGACCCATTTTAGACTTCTCTTCTTCTGACACTCATATTTAATAGATCAGAAATGGTGTTACTTTAACTTTCACCCTCTCTCATATCTTACCACCTCATGTATGTTGCTGCTGCCCTGATCTAAGCCACTATCATGTCTCTTGTGACCTCCACGGTCAAGACAAAAAAAAATGACTTTTGGGAGGAGGAGAAGCGATATCCCCCAGTGGAGAAGATGAGACAGATTCATATAGACAAACAACAGAGTCACAGTTTCTTGGGTTAAAAATCAAGTGCTAGGGCTGGGCGCGGTGGCTCAGGCCTGTAATCCCAGTACTTTGGGAGGCCGAGGTGAGTGGATCACGAGGTCAGGAGATTGAGACCATCCTGGCTAACACGGTGAAAATCCATCTCTACTAAAAATACAAAACAATTAGCCAGATGTGGCGGCAGGCGCCTGTAGTCTCAGCTACTCGGGAGGCTGAGGCAGGAGAATGGCATGAACTCAGGAGGCGGAGCTTGCAGTGAGCCAAGATCGTGCCACTGCACTCCAGCCTGAGCCACAGAGCAAGACTCCGTCTCAAAAAATCAAGTGCTGTGGATCCTATAAAAGGAATTCAAATGGTTTAGTAAATCTGAGGTGGAAGAGGAAATCACATCATCATCTAAAGAAGCTTTGTAGGTATCACTTATTAATAACAAATCTTGGTGACGATTACAGCAAAGAAGCCACAAAGCAACAAAACCTGAGTTTCTGGCCAGGCATAGTGCCTCACTCCTATCATCCTGGCACTTTGGGAAGCTGAGGCAGGAGGATCTTTTGAGCTCAGGAGTTCAAGATCAGCCTGGGCAACATAGCAAGACCCCATCTCCAAAATAAAATTTAAAAGAACTAGATGTTGTAGTGTATGCCTATAGTCCCAGCTACTTGGGAGGCTGGGGCAGAGAGGACTACTTGAGCTCAGGAGTTGGAAGCTGCAGTGAGCTACAGTCGCACCACTGTACTCCAGCCTGGGCCACAGAGTGAGGCACCGTCTCAAAAACAAAAACAATTAAACCCTTCTGTTTTCTTTGAAGATTTCTATTCCCCCTCTGAAGAGGACAAAACTGTTACACTGCATTTCCCACATCCCCTTTCCTAAACTTGAAAATGAGGATCCTCAGCAAAGTAAAATCCTTGAACTGAAGGTAATACCAGCACTGATCAGAATATTAAACAGCAGTAGGGGAACAAATCCATTGCATAATATCATGGTAATATGAAACTCAAGTATCTGGCCAAAAAAATAACACACAATTTACTGTACATGTTCTTAGGAATCTGCAGCTTTAAATTAACTCATAAAATACACAGTAGCTAGTTGTATGCCTGTGTATGTGTGTTACTATTAGTTTTATGGCCAGTAGCATATAGAGCATATTGTTTATAGTTTATTTCCTTAACATATTAATGCATACAATGAATACAGAAATGAAGGCCTCTTAACTTTACAAAATCAAATGATTCAAGGCTTGCCTTTAATATCTGTATAGCTATAAATTCATATGCAGAGTTCAATGTGTAATCATGTACACTGAAAGACAATATTTGTATAAACCAGCAGAAAGCTGATGTAAGAATTTACTTAACATCAGCTCATAAAGGCCTTGAAAAGGAAGTAAAAACTTAAACAAATAAGTACCAAGACCAAATATATAAAAGATAAGTATGTGCCAATTGTAATATATTATTTGCTTCTCAATAACTAAGATGCTCTTTGCCCCCACCTTTATCCTGTGTTGAGAAGAACAGTGACCAAGAGTCTCCTAGAAATCCTCTTATCTCTTACTGTTTGATGCCTGCAAATACTTAAACCTTTGGAGATTGTCTACTTGGCTCATAGAATCTCTGTGGGAAAGTTTCTCTTTCACCCTGTTCTTAAAAAAAAAATCAGAATTTTCTTAAAGAAATCAAATCCACCCTCAAAAACTGCTACATAATTTATAAAGCCCAGTGCAAAATGAAAATTCAAGAGTCATTGTTTGAAAACTTAAGAATTCAAAACAGTGACAGTGAATCATTAAACCACAGGGTCCTTCCAAGCACGAGGTCCTCTGCAGCTGGGCAGGTCCCATGCCCATGAAGGTAGCCCTGCCCGACTAAATCTAGGTGTTCTCACCTGGATCAGTTTTAAGACAAAATTTAAAATTTTTCAAATTCTAAATGACCCTGCAATCTAACAATGACTTCTCTCTCATTTCATGGCTTGAGAATATAGCTCCCAATTTGGTTGCCTCGATTATATCTCAGCATGTGCTTTAGTGTGTCCATTACCATCAACTGAACCACAGACAACCTCTCCCACTGATGTGGGGAAGCAGGACAATCTTGGAGAGGTGTGCACAAAACCACCTGAGATACTAACTTCCTCTAGGAATGCCAGGGAACACATTTTGGGCAATACATAACTTGAAAATGATCATTCCCATTTTTCACATTTATTTTAAAACATTTTTGGTGACCATGTCAAGAGCAGTCCATTGCTTTTCTCAGCATTCCTGCAGAACACAAACACCCTCAGGGCACAGGAGCACTGCATCCCTCCTGTAATGGCACCACATCACAATAATGCCATTGCTTACAACCCCATGCCGCATGTCAGAGTGTATAGCCAAGCCGTCAAATGCACAAATTTGGAAAGACCGCCAGTGATTCAGTCTACTTAACTGGACTTAGTCCAGAGAATCTTCCAGCCAGCTAGCATGGAGTCTCTAATTTACAGCTGGCAAGCAACCTCCTTAAATGCTTCCAGGTCCTCCATAGAGCTGTTTAATGTCTACCTTTAACACACACCTGACTTCAGACACAACACTCAGCAGCTCTAACCGCAGGGTGCAGAGTTATAAAATTTACAGCTTCTTAAGTTGGAAAACCACAGACAGGGGCTGGAATCTACCAACCATTCTCTGAAGGAAGGGGATGCAGTTTCTGTTTAGAGCACATAAAATTAAAACAAAGGACACCGTGAGTAATCATGGGTAAATAATTTTCCTTCTTTTGCCCCCACTTTTAATTTTTAATGTTAAAACTTTTTAAAATTCCTTCAGTCAGCTTTGCATTTGTTTCATTATTTAAGACCTCTTTTTTTCTTCTTCTTCTTCAAGAAGTTGTCCTCATTTTGCCATAAAGGTTATGGATAGATTTTAAAGACTAGCTATTTAATGCATCCTAAGAAACTCAATTCCTATCCTCAATAATGTATTTGATTGCTTTAAAAATAACAATGCCTATTAAGTGCTTATTGTGTGCCAGGCAAAGCATTGTACTTGCATTATCTCATTTAAAATTGATAATGACCTTATGAAGAAGGCGCTATTAATTCCAATAGTGGAGACGAATAAACCAATACTCAAAGTCACACAGCTAATAAGTCACAGCGACAAGACTCGACTGAAGTCTCTGGTCTTGTTTCATCCTAAAACCTCACATCTTCACTCTCACAACATTGCCTCTCAAGCTTTGAAACACCAAGCCCAGGATTCTAATTTAAAATTTTAAAAACTGTGCTAACTATTGGTAAGACAACACTGGGCCTCCCTGGCGTGCTGTGACGTTTACTTTGTGACACTGGGTTTGAACCTAAGAATTTTATTTCTTGAATGTACTGGCATCAAATTTAAGCATATATGATCTCGTCCATCCATTTTCCCCTGGATTTATTTATAATCATTGTTTCAACAACTGAAATATACTAGACTTTATTGGTTGGCCCTTTTTGATAAAGCCCAAATTGCACCTTACGCTCCTATGTCTCATGGAAGGGATGGTTTTGTGGTGGTGTGGATTCATGTTTTTGTAAGCTCCTGTGATTTTTGGAAACTTTTGTGATGTTAAAATTCAGCCAGTTTTCTTTGACTTCTTATTTGCTTCAAAGCTGGAAGAACATGACCAGGTATCATCATTGCTATTATGTGTGAGTGATTGGATTTGACAAGAGACAGTAATACAAAGACCCTGATCAGGGATTTGGAAATGCATCTGTCAGGCAGCTTCAAAGGTGTGGGCTGACACATTGAACCTTGACTACAGTTCTAATTCGACTCATCAACATTCCTCAGAGTATAGTGAGGAGAAATAAATAGTGTTCTCTAACCCGTCACAAAAGTATTTGCCATGAATTAACCGGAGGCCCCCACTTCAAACAGCAAATGGCAAATCTCTAGACAAATGACGTGCCATTGCAAAAGTACCTCTGAATCGTCCTCTCGAGTTTGACTTTTCTATCATCTGTTCTGAATTAATTCTCCATTACTTCTCTGCTGCTTTTGTGTCTTGTGTCTTCACTCAGTCCATGCTACTTGGCTAATATCCCTTCCCTTACACTGATTGTATCTTGAGGCACTTCCTTACTCATTTCAGCCCCTTTACCTTGGGGAGAATTCAGCAGGCAGAGTCACAAAGGAGCTGGATGACAAGGTAATACTTCGTCAATGGTGCTCACACTGTCATCTCATTGATCAATGTGCCTGTCCACCTGGTCCCCACCACCCCATCATCTCCTTTGGCCAAAGAGTGGAGGAAGCTGTTTATTATAGTAATTTTCTTTAGATGTCTCTTCCTGCCTTGAAACTAGCCTGTGGTTAACCTATTTCTCACTCACTGTCATGAGAAAGGCTCTGGTACTTTTCAGCTTCAGGATTCTCCCTTATTACACTAGGAACGGGCTTTCAAAGAGTTAAACACCTTTTTCTTCTGCTAAACATAGAGAAAAAAAAAAATCCTAACATAAACGAGAGCTTTTCTATTTTTCAAAACTTTTTGAAAAAGGAATGCTGTAAAAACACAGGTGGTCATATTTCAGCCATAGAACAGCAACCTGTATTATCATGTCATACTGAATCACTTTGTTTATCAGACAGGGATGAAGTTACTTTATAATGAAACACTCATGATGAATTTTCTCACCTCCACTCCAACTGCATGACAGCTTGATAGAGAATGTGACTCATTCATTGTTGTGTGTGTGTGTGTGTGTGAGAGAGAGAGAGATACAGACAAAGAGACAGAGAAAGATTGAAATGGGGGGAAAGGAAGAGGAGAGAAAGGAGGAACATGAGCTAGTAAGATACCTCATCTCTAGTCACTTCTAGAGAATGTGTCATCTCTAAGTGGACACCTTAGCTAATCGTGAAAAAAATAAAACCAAAACTTGTGTATGTGTTAATTCTTACTGCTAAGGTCTCCTAAAATTGTATGTTAAACAGGCCTTTTCCATATTGCTTAAACAAAGGACAAAGTCAGTGATCTTAAATTACCTACACCTAAACCTCAACATGGAAAAACAATGTTTTCAGCCATACTCAAAAAGTCCAGCATATATATGTCTACTTCAGATGAACTGTCAACAAAGCCTTGTGAAAGTGTCACTCTCATCTTCAGTTTTCACAATTCCATCACTTGAAAAATTAATTTCTTACAACACACACACACTTAATTTAGATATTCGGGGTGAAGAATTAAAATAGATTTAGTTTTTCTCAGTATTCCCAAATGCGTTTGGGAATAAAATAAACATAATGCGGTCACTGATACATAATATCCTAAACTCTATTAAAATAAAAGCTAAATTTAAATCTTCTGGATGACTAACAAGTCCACTAGTTCAATGAGAGATTCCTTAGTCTTTATGCCAGACTTATGTTGTAGAAAATAAGTTGAAATACGTGGAAATGATTTAGTTTTATATTAGCTACATCCATAGTGATCTCAGAAACTATGATTGCTAAATCAATATTTACTTTTATGCTAACGTGTGCATGTACATGACTAATTTTTTTTTTCTGGGAAATACAGAAATACATGGTCAAGAAAATTATCTCCTTTTCTCCAAGTCACTTATATGCATATATTTGTATGTATTTCAAGATCAAAAAGTTGATTGATTTAAATAATGCCTAAGAAATTTAAGACCTAAGACAGTCATACAAATCCTTGGTTACCCTTAGGTATTTCCCTTTGCCACCAAGGAAATCAGTGGGGCCAGCACTGTATACATTGACATCCACCTGTTTCAAATGTTGAAACCATTTAGAGCCAAGGATCCAAGGAGAATGGATGTCTGTAATACAGACTGCATTTTAAAATTGGACTGGCATGTGACTTAGTGATAAAAGTGAAGTTCTGTTTTCTATTTAGCTTAAATTTTGAGCTTCCCATGAAGACATTCTGTAAAGTTTTGACATATAAATATAACCAGAAGCAGAAGACACTTTTATTTGGCATCAAACCATGCACTTATTTCTTGGGGTTAAGTGACAGCAGTCGATTATTTCCAGGATTGTATTATCCTGCCTTGTACTAGAAAATACCAGGAAATAAGTGGAATGATCGGCAAACTCAACACCCTGAAAGGGTAAATTGCTATTCATCTAGATTGAGGTAAGTCCACTGTGAACTAACTGGTCAGTGACTTCCTAGGTTTAAGTTACTCACTTTGGGAAAGCAAGTGTTTTAGGAAGCTCACTGATTCCTCAAATGCATTTTAGGAGATCAAATTTCATTACTTTAAACGCTGTTTGCGGCACTTGACTTTAAACCATATGGTTGTCAAGGCCAGTCTCAAGAGATGATCAAATACAATGGTTTTTAAAATGTGTATTACAGAAGCCTCGGGATCTTCAGAGGACTTCAGGGCTGAAATGGGGTAAGGACAGGCTGGGTTCTCGTCCCTTCACTCCTGGCTTCAGTGAAAGAAGCTCTCCTTTCATTTTATTTTTTGCTTCCATGGAAGATTTCTTCAATTTGAAAGAAGATTGCACTTTTTAAATGGACGAATGAATTTTATCATTGGATGCTGTTCACTCAATACATTTTCTTAAACATCCCACGATGTTCCAGATACTGTGTCAATTGTGCAAGCTACAATGATAACTAAGTCATTGTTTGATAACGCAGGGTTTGGGGGTGCTGTAAAAGGACTTCAGGACAGTGCTATAGGACACAGTGGGAGACATTAGTTCACCTGGGGAAATCATTTCTGAAATGAGGAAACTGGGACTCTGATCATTTCAGCGATTTTTCCAAAGTCACATAGTTTGTAGCAGAACAACCTATATCCCAGCTATTTATGCAGATACTCCTTGTCTAACCCGTGTTGCTTCCTGAAAGAATGGAATCCACGTACCAACGCTTGTTTTTTACATTATTTAAAGACTTAAGGCTATAAAGTTTTGGTGATATAATTTATGTCTTAATCTTTTTTTTTCTTTTTCTTTGGAGACAGGGTCTCTGTTACCCAGGCTGGAGTGCAGTGGCACAATCATAGCTTACTGCAGTCCGCCTCCCAGGTTCAAGGGATCTTCCCTCCTCAGCCTCCCAAATAGCTGGGACTAGTGGCATGCACCACCACTCCCAGCTAATTTTTGTATTCTCATGGAGACAGGGTTTTGTCATGTTTCCCAGGCTGGTCTCAAACTCCTGTGCTCAAGCAATCCACCTGCCTCAGCCTCCCAAAGTACTGGAATTTTTGCACTTGACCCCTCTTATACCTTAAACATTTATGCATCTCCAATATCTAATACAGGGCTGGACAATGAATGTTTAATTTTTTAAACCAGACAATGAGAGGAAGTGAACAGAAGAACATTGTTTTGATAATTACCTACATCAATACACATGAAAGCAGATGAAAATGAAATTTAGCAAGATATGGGGAGAATATGATGTCATACATATGAAAGGGAAAAAAAAGAGGAACATTAATCTCACAGTGCCATCCTCATGCATTTTGGGAAGCATACACTTCTGCTGAATTTTATGTCATCATAAGGACTTAGTGAATATGCCATAATTTTAGGTCACCAAAAGAGAGAGTGCTTTCATTCACAGATTTATTCTTTCTGTGGATGGAACAGCATTTTTCATTTTAGTAGGTTCCCACAGTGATTTTAGCATTTCACGAGATTATAAAAAAGATTTAACATTTTTATATTGGAGTAAATATATATTTGGCTCCAAAAGTATTCATTTTGGCTCAATTCATACTTCTTGTATGGAAAGACCTATGAACTTAATTTAACTTCCTTTAAAGAATACAGCCATGGATCACTTGGATATCAATATACAGTCCAGTTTTGGGAAAATATAATTTATTGCTTATTATAATTTTATGTTTTTAGAATATCTGTGTTCCATCCATTTTGGAGAGATACAAGCATCAGCTAAAAACTGACCAGCAATTTGATGATGTTCTCTAGAGTACAATAAAGTGTAATTTAAATACCAAAGGCATTAACCCAAATTATCTGGAAAGATATCATAAACAAAATACTAGGTTACTGGAGGGGTTTTTTTTTTTTTTTTTTGCTTCAAATATATTTGCAACTTTTGAATGAAACCATAACTCCTTTAAAAATATAAGCAAGGCATGTCCAATTAATCATACAAGTTTCCATCTAGATTGTTTTCAGATAGGTCAGATTCCTTGGACATTAAGTTCTTCTTGAATCTATTGGTAGAAAGTGCATAAGGAAATATTTTGGAAAACAATAAGCAAGCAAATATGACCTTATTCCACTGTGAAGAAGCTACAATTTTGTATTACTGGAGATATTTCTGTAGTTCTTTTATGTAGTAGTAAATAATTACTTTTAAAAACATATGATATATATATCCAATTGAACCTGGGGAAGACTTTGTTTTTATGATTTTATTTCGATCTACTCAACATTTGTCCTTACACCTTATCTTTGTTACTGTTGTCATTCAAGGTGCTGTATTATTTACAAAGAGATAGATTGATGAACCAGATCAATTTTATAGAACTCTATCACCAAAGGAGGCCAATCTTCCATTCCTCAAAAATAACTTTTTTTTTTTTTTTTTTTTTTTTTTTGAGATGGAGTTGCGTTCTTGTCTCCTAGGCTGGAGTGCAATGGCACAGTCTCAGCTCACCGCAACCTCTGCCTCCTGGGTTCAAGCAATTCTTCCTGCCTCTGCCTCCCAAGTAGCTAGGATTATAGGCGCCCGCCACCATGCCCAGCTAAATTTTGTATTTTTAGTAGAGACAGGGTTTCACCATGTTGGCCGAGCTGGTCTCAAACTCCTGACCGCAGGTGATCTACCCATGTTGGCCTCCCAAAAGTGCTGGGATTGCCAGCATGAGCCACTGTGCCCGGCCATCTCAAAAATAACTTGTAACTATCAGGAAAAATCTTACACCTGGTGAAAAATCTAAACGTTTAGTTTTTGTCAGGGCTAAATCATGTAGATGAATGACATATGGAGCTGTGCATGGATTAAACAAAGCACAAATAAAATGGCTCAGCTTGAAGCTTATCTAATGTTCAGTGACAGCATGTCAATGGCCTGGCTAATGTGGTCAACAGACAATGGGAGATTTCAGGGTCTAAAGGTGAAAGTGAGAAGGAACTCCATCTCTGTTTTACACTTTCCATCATTTCTTGTCTCATTCTTTGTTGTGGTTCTCCCACAGATAATATCAGTTTAACACAAAGCTTAAATCACAAACAGAATTGTGGAAGCCTGCTGAATGGTTCTGTGTCTATGAACAAAACTGGAGAGACAAACAGCAGAGAAAATGGTTGTCATTAAGCGGTAAAAAACGTATTTCTCATCAGGAGTGATTTGCACTTTGTTCTGAGTACCCATGGCAGAGATTGTGAGACACATGTGCCCCCGTTTCCCTATTCAGGTTCACTTTCAGCCACAGAACTTGGTTTGTGTACATTTGCTTTGAGGTGGATTGAAGGCCCCTTGGCAAAAATTAATGAAGTCCTGCTCTCTAAAACGGGTACCTTCAAGAACACAATATATCTAAAAGATGACTGAAAAAATCCAGAAATCTTTAATAGGAGAGTTCAACTCCTATGACTTAGGTTTAATTAACATATAATATCAGGGGCTGGATTCACTGTTGAGCTCCAGACTATCCTGGCCATAGTCTATTTTGATTGGGAATTGCTTATCTCTTCCTCTCAAATAAAAATGCTGAGAGGGTTGGGAGAACATCTCCTAATGACAGCTTCTTTCGAGTAGGTGGTATGAGATCTTTGAGGCATGTGATGGGACTAGGTATCTCCAGTTAGAAAGATGATGGGAGTTAACTCATGATCAAGGTTGCAAACTCAAATATCTCCTGGGACGAGAGGTTTTCTTAAGAATTTCAAAAATTCGTATGTAAGAAGTCACCTGATACTAAAGCATTAATCTATTTTGTCCATTTTAATATTATACATGGCTGGGCACGGTGCACACCTATAATCCCAGCACTGTGGGAGGCCGAGGCAGGTGGATCACTTGAGGTCAGGAGATCCCTAAACCTGTTTCCAGTCATCCTCAAGACAATGATATAGTGGTAAAACCATCCTCCAAAACAACCTCCAGAACATCCTCCAAAACATCACTTGAGGTCAGGAGTTCAAGACCAGCCTGACCAACATGGTAAATCCTCATCTCTACTAAAAAAAATATAATAATAATACAAAATGAGCCAGGCATGGTGGTACATGCCTGTAATCCCAGCTACTTGGGAGGCTGAGGCAGGAGCATCTCTTGAACCTGGAAGGTGGAGGCTGCAGTGAGCCAAGACTGGGCCACTGCACTTCAGCCTGGGCAACTTTTGCACTTCTGCCTCAAAAAATACATATATTTATATTTTATATTCAAATATATAAATGTATGTTATATATTTATATGTAGATATATATATCATATATATCTCATATATGATATATATGATATATATTTTGTATAATATATCACTATATATCTCATATATTCTGTATACTACATATTTTATATATCACTATATATCTCATATATTATATATTATATATATATACACATACAATGTGGGCCTAGGGCTGAACTTGATTGTGATCACCAGTTTGCTAAATATGGTCTCAGGTTTCATATATATATAAAATATATGTGATGTACTCAGAGGGCAAAATAATGGCAATAGTAATAAACATCATGGCCTAAGTACTTTGTAGGCACTGAACTTATCTTCAGTTATCCTTATAATGGCCCTAATAATTAGCTGGTATTGTTTGCCCATTTTACAAATACAGACATTACGTGACACAGAGATTAAGAAACTTGCCCAAGTTATATAGCTAGTTAAGAGTCTGTACTCTCAGCCATTCCCTGTGTAGAACATCTCAGAATTTAAGGTTGTGTGTTTTATTTTTAATTGTCTGCTACTCTTCTTCCTTAGTAAATATTTAAGGCTAGTACTACTTAATCACTACTCTTGGGAGTAGAAATGAAGGGAGACTAACCCTTCATTTTCTACCACCACGGCCTAAAAAAAAGTATTTCTGTATTATCTACTAATAGTCCTTTAATGTTACGGAAAATGCTATGCTTCTGAAATCTGAATAATAGATTGCGTGGTCTTAAAACTGTGAAACTGGCACTTAGTGGGTTTTTCTGGTTGCCTCCACAGAGGGTATCAAATGTCATCAAGGGAATAAAGTTGCAAAGCCTACTGTAAACTGAATTTGCATAGCTCTTGTGTATGAGATTCAGACAGATCTAAGATACCTTAAAATCTGGATAGAAACATACACGATTGGAGCAACAGCAGGAAGAACAGCTAGGATGCCATCCCTGTTGCCATGAATGAGGGCATCTCCACTCTCATGTCTGTGGGTGTGCAAGTGCAGGGCACAAATACAAGACTAGATGAGAGATTTGCATCTACATACAAACGCCCTCACATCTGTGAAGATCCTATTTCCAGCACCAGCACGCCTCTCCATGCCAGGTGCGTTCTCCTCTTTATTGGTGGTGTCAACCAAGGCTCAATATTTCTTCACAAGGCACATTCTGGATATTGCAATTATTTGGCTTCTCCCAAGAGGCAGCTTATCAGAGAAAAGTTGGATCCAAGTGCCCTGCTCAGTTAACAAATGATATACTGCTATACTCTTTTAGGTATTTTTAGGAACTGATTTGCATATTCATTCCAAGGCTTTTTTTCATGCATTAAACACATACTCAATTGCCTACTTGACAGCTACTCTTGAATATCTAAGATACACTGCAAATATATGGCGGCTAAAATGGAATTTTCCCTTATCCCTAAACCTGTTTCCAGTCATCCTCAAGACAATGATAGTGGTAAAACCATCCTCCAAATGCTTGGGGAAAAAACCTGAGACTCTACCACATCTTTCTCTCTCAGAGTTCATTTCTTATACATCTCTAGTAACTTTTCTAGCTTCCAATTCTCTACTATAATACACTGCAAACAGATCCACATCCTGCCGCCTTCACAGTCACCACCTGTTTCAGCGTCTGTCACTCCTTACCTGGAATTCTAGAACCATTTTCCTATTTCCCCAGTTTGCTTCTTGCCTCTTAATCACTTATTTACATAGCAGCCTGGTTGAATTTTTTTTTTTTTTTTTTTTTTTTTTTTTTTTTTTTTTTTTTTTTGAGATGGAGTCTTGCTCTGATGCCAGACTGGAGTGCAGTAGCGCGATCTGGGCTCACTGCTAACTCTGCCTCCCGGTTCAAGTGGTTCTCCCGCCTCAGCTTCCCGAGTAGCAGGGACTACAGGCATGCACCACATGCCCGGCTAATTTTTGTATTTTTTAGTAGAGACGAGGTTTCACCATGTTGGCCAGGATGGTGTAAACCACTCTCTTTCTTGAAATCCTGATGTTGTTATTGGGATGAAATCCAAACTCCTTACCATGGCTTATATTAGCTGTGGGCCACCCCCGCCCCCACTATACCCATCTCACACCTCAATACTTTCTTTCCTCACTACGCTATAGTTAGATTCACCTATTTTTTAGTTCTTCTAAAATATTAAGTTGATTCTCCACATGAGGTTTTATTTATTCGGAGACAGTCTCGCTCTACCACCCAGGCTGGAGCGCAGTCGTGCGATCTCGGCTTATTGCAACCTCTGCCTCCCAGGCTCAAATGATTCTCCTGCCTCATCCTCCCAAGTAGCTGGGACTACAGGCATGCACCACCACGCCTGGCTAATTTTTGTATTTTTAGTAGAAACAGCGTTTCACCATGTTGGCCGGTCTGATCTCATAATCCTGGACTCAAGTAATCCACCCACCTCAGCATCCCAAAGTGCTGAGATTACAGGGATGAGCCACCATACCCATCTGGGGTTTTAAATTGTTGCTTCCTCTGCCTGAATTTCCTCTACTCTTTACCTGGCTGGTTCTTCTCATCCTTCAAGTTTCACCTCACATGGTAATTCTCAGATAATTCCTCACCAACTCTCTAATTCAAACAGTCTCTCTCTTTTTTTTTTTTTCTTATACTTTATTTTCTCTCAAAGAACCTACCACAATCTATACATCTGTCTTTGTTTATATATTCATTTGTGTAATGCTGTACTGTACCTTCCAACATTCTAAGTTTCATTACAGCAGGAGAATTTTCTTTTCTGTTTATCTACTACTATACACCCAGTTTACTATCAATGTGAAACACAAGAGCAGCTCAGTGCATGTGACACAGAGGAACGCAGTGATTTCTTTTGTTTGAGACGGAGTTTCACTCACTCTGTTGCCCGGGCTGGAGTGCAGTGGTGCCATCTCGGCTCACTGCAACCTGTGCCTCCCAGGTTCAAGCAATTCTCCTGCCTCCACCTCCTGACTAGCTGGGATTACAGGCGTGCACCACTACACCCAGCTAATTTTTGTATTTTTAGTAGAGATGGGGGTTCTGCCACGTTATCCCAGCTGGTCTCAAACTCCTGGCCTCAAGTGATCCACCTGCCTCAGTTGATTTCTTAATGTATGGACATTTTCACTATTCTGCTTTCTGAAGTTCTAGCAAATCTAAGAATCCATTAGGGAAACCAAGATGTCATCTGATTTCACCCACCATAACTCAACACACAGAATACAAACTCCCACACACTGGGTAAGAGAAATTCATTTCTATTTCTTTCCCCATAAACCACTGTGAGCTGCAGAAGGTCAATACCAATATCATGGTACATGGTATTTGTTCAAAGAATTACCCAGTCCCACCGTGCATGGAACGGAGAAAGATAATAAATTGAGTGCTTCAGTTTAGACAAAAGAAGTAGCTGCCTCTGAAAAACTGCCTTATTAATCACTTATCTGACCAAAATACCCCGAGATGATTGAGGACACAGCATGCTGTCAGCCCAGAAAACAAGCACTATGTGCCTTTCCTCAGCACCAAGAACACGGTAAGTGCCAATAGTCTTACGTGAACTAACATACGTAAGATAGAGGAAAATAAATTATTTCAAGTAAAAATCATTAGACAACTTTATGAACACAATCTTCCTAATAGTCACTTTTCAGATCAACCCTCTAGTTGCCACAGATCTAGGTCAGTGTCAGTCAAAATACACGCATACGTTCTCAGTGTTTTATGAATTCAAATCTGGATGACAGATGTTTCCAAATAGCAAACTCTCTATCCCCCACCTCTAGTAGGCTTTGTACCTCCCACAGAGTTCAAGCATTTCACATTGAGAAAAACCATATAATGACAAGTAGCTGAGCCTTGCCAGTATTGGTGATATATTAGGATAATGGTGTGGGCAAGTGAGTCAGAAAGATTTATGTTCAAACCTCAGTCCTACCACTTACATGTAACACAATCTCTTTAAGGCTCGGTTTTCTCATCTGTACAATGGGGATTAAGTAACAATACCTACATTCCTAAGGTTGTTGTGGGCATTCAAGAAATGAATGCATGAAACTGATCACAGAATGCCTGAACCTACTCTATTATAGTCATAATAATAATGATAATAATAACAGTTGCATTGATCTTGATCTTATGTTTATTTGAGAAGAGAACAGTAATCTGAGTGTTACACAGATCTCATACTCCTGGGTGGAAAATATTTTGACTCCACTTCAGCTCTGTTTTTTTCCTGGTTGTATGAGATAGGCAAGTCTTTTAATCTTTTTTCACACTTGATTCCTTATTTTTCTGGTTAGTGAAGTCCATTTTCTACCTCGATTTCACAGGTAAGAAACTGAAGCTTAAAATGACTCATCAGAGTACCTGGATATGTAAGTGCTCAGTATCATTTCTAGACAACCTAAAGCAAATCACTTGCCTGTAAGAGCCAACAGTCAGCCCCATTTTACAAACAGAGAAAAAGCACTCAGAAACATGATGAGGACTAAAAAAAATGTTTCTATGATAACAACCTTGCAGGTCATTTCCAGATATGTTGGTTCTTTTAATTATCATTTTTATTACCCTTTTTTTCCTTTTCTTATCTATGGGGAAGCTACAACCTACAAAATCATGATAGTTCAGTATGACGAAACTCTGCTGACACCCAAGCAAGCATTTTCTCTACTATTAATCCCTTCTCCTAGTCCAGTTGACCTATGTTATGAATAGCTACAATGGAGCATCCAAATGGCATACATAGACAAACCAGAATAATATAAAAAGTATTCTTGCTACATTCTTTGGCATTCTTGAAACCCAAGCATATTGGTGAAAGGTTGGCCTCTAAATATGAAAATCTACCCATCCTCTTAGAGGCCCTTTGGGTTCCTGTCCTCTTCCTCCAAATGGAATCACTGTCTTCTCCCCATTACTTTGTAATTTAGCCTATTAGGAAACACTTTTCTTCTTGTTGTGTTGAAATGGAGTCTTGCTCTGTTGCCCAGGCTGGAGTGTAGTGGCATGATCTTGGCTCATGGCAACTTCCACCTCCTAGGTTCCAGCAATTCTCCTGCCTCAGCCCTGACTAACAGCTGGGATTACAGGCACCTGCCACCACACCTGGCTAATTTTTGTATTTCTAATACACACAGGTTTTCACCATGTTGGCCAGGCTGCCCTCGAACTCCTGACCTCAGCTTCCCAAAGTGCTGGGATTATAGGCATGAGCCACTGTGCCCGGCCAGGAAACACCTTTGAACTAGAAGGATTGGAGTTCTTTAATCTGGCTCAAATTGCAGTCATCGCTATAAACGTAGCAAGAAGCACTGAGAACTGAATACACAGAAGGGGCTTACCTCAAAGACCAGCGTCTCATTTGTGGGCCCTGGTGCGTACAGACGTTCCGGGAGGTTGAAGGAGCGCTGGTATTCAAACGTGGTCCCAGCGAAGGGGAACTCCCCAGGCCAGTCTATGCTCCAGCCCCCGGTGAGGTAATACTTTTGACTGAGGCTTCGAACTGCGAGGTAACTGGAGGAAACCTGCAGCTCCTGGATTTCAATGCTTCGGGCACCAGCTGGAATGATGACCACCGGATAATATTCTAAATGGAAAGAAGAGAACACGTCTGAATTCTACCCTATGCACTGCTGAAAGGGGACTAGAAATGGCCCTGACATGTAGTGTTCATTTTTATAGAGTGAGGTTTTTGAATCACTAGCTAAATTCATTTTTACTCTATGAAGCAAACATGATCAATGATTTCATTTTCCAAATAGTAAGAACACTAGAGAGAAAATGTATGTGGCTTCCCAAAGCCTTCCAAGCATATTTTCTGTGGACAAGAAATACACTCTTCTCCTTCCCAGACCAAAAAAGGCCACAAAATTCAGGAAGATTTTTAAAAAATCTTCCTAAGACCAAAGTGGGCGGATCACCTGAGGTCAGGAGTTTGAGACCAGTTTGGCCAGTGTGGTGAAACCCCATCTCTACTAAAAATGCAAAAATTAGCTGGACATGGTAGCAGGTGCCTACAATCCCAGCTACTCAGGAGGGTGAGGCAGGAGAACTTCTTGAACCTGGGAGGCAGAGGCTGCAGTGAGCTGAGATCACACCACTGTACTTCAGCCTGGGTAACACAGCGAGACTCTGTCTCAAAAAAAAAAAAAAACAAAAACAAAAAACAAAAAAACTTTCTAGAAGAAACTTGGAGCCATGTATCTTCAATGATGAAATTCAGAAAACAGGGATCAAAAGTTTAATTTTACTCAAGATATTTAGATAATTGCTTCAAATATTCATTTAACACTGTGAGTAGAGTTCACCAAAGTTTCACAATGTTTCTTTGCTTAACAAATGCACTTGGACATACAAGGGGCCTGGTTGGCATACTAAAAACGCAAAGCAGAAAGGCATTTATTTAGTATGTTTCTGCGAGGTAACGAATTGACGAAATTCCTCACAACTATCCTCCCTTACTCTTGCACAAGTAACAAATGCCACCATCACTAGTGTGTCCAGTGAACTAGTAAAAGGCTCAATCACATTTGGTGTGACTCAAATTTGTTCAGTAGCAAAAGTTGTATCTCATTAGAAATAACAAACAGCAGCATCTCTCACCATTTGCTTTATGCTGGTTGAGGTACAGGCCTTTATAAAACTTGCAAGTTGAATTATCACCTTTGCAAACGCCACATGCATCTGAAACTGCTTTAGAGCCTAGTTCATGGTCACATCCCACTAGCTGTGACAAAAACAAAAAACATGAGAAAATCAAAGATCGGAGAAGCCAGAAACTGGGAATAATTAAGAGATACATGGTTCTCTGCATTTACAGAACATTAGAGAAGCAGTACAGCTTATGGTTAAGAATCATAGCTTCAAGTTGGACTCACTTGGGGTTGAAATTCCTACGCTGACATTATTAGATGACTGGGCAAGTTATATAACTTATCTAAGGCTTAGGCTCTTCACTGATGAAACTGGAATAAGAAGTCACCATTGCTACTAGTATCAGCTGAGATTATTCAGGCCAGCTGTGTGACTCCAACATAAAAATGCTGGACAATAGACACGCATGCATGTGTACAAACACACACCCTTAAAAGATCAAAGGGCTCAAACTAAAATTAAAATGGAAAAGAAAATGAGCAACCAAAGTGAAAGGAAAAATAACTGGGGACAAATAGTAGTAGTATTTTAAAATACATTTGTGAAGTTCTCATCGTGTAGTAAAGGTACTTAGTACACATGCAATAGAAGTTTATTATTTACATTTATTTTTTTGAGGTGGAATCTTGCTCTGTCCCCCAGGCTGGAGTGCACTGGAGCCATCTCGGCTCACTGCAAGCTCTGCCTCCCAGGTTCACGCCATTCTTCTGCCTCAGCCTCCTGAGTAGCTGGGACTACAGGTGCCCGCAACTACGTCCGGCTAATTTTTTTTCTATTTTTAGTAGAGACAGAGTTTCACCGTGTTAGCCAGGATGGTCTCAATCTCCTAACTCCGTGATCTACCCATCTCAGCCTCCCAAAGTGCTGGGATTACAGGCATGAGCCACTGCACCTGGCCTAAGTTTATTATTTACATTCTTATTTCATTTTTACAACTCCTATGCAAAGTAGGATATAGCATCGTCTCCTTCTATATATGTGCAAGTAGAGTGAAAAATAAACTAAAATAATTGGACAAGGCTCATGCAACAAGTAAATGAGGAATGTACATATGGTGCTCGGCCAGGCGTGGCAGCTCACGCCTATAATCCCAGCACTTTGGGAGGCCGAGGTGGGTGGATCACCTGAAGTCAGGAGTTCAAGACCAGTCTGGCCAACATGGTGAAATCCCGTCTCTACTAAAAACACAAAATCAGCCGGGCATGGTGGCATGCACCTGTAATCACAGTTACTAGGGTGGCTGAGGCAGGAGAATCACTTGAACCCAGGAGGCAGAGGTCGCAGTGAGCCGAGATCGCACCATTGCACTCCAGCCTGGGCAACGAGAGTGAAATTTCGTCTCAAAAAAAAAAAAAAAGACATGGTGCTCAAATCCAGTGAAACACTTTGCCCTTTCCCTCTATGCCACCTGCTTTTCTGCAGACACACCATCTCTCACACCACTCTTCACAGTACACCTATGATATGATGAAACACAAGCATGCTCATATACTCCAAAGCAGAAACATTCTCTTACTTCACAAACCCCGTCAATACAAACATCATTTTTGTTTGGGGAGCAGGGAGTTCCATCTTTCACTTTGCCAGACATTGCAAAAAAAAATTCAAAGTTCTCAGCCTTGCAGTACAGTTTGCATCGATCTTCCTCTAGAAGCAAAGAGATCAAGATAGGAAATGGTCAAGAGGAAACTAAGGAAAAATGATACAATTGCCAAAAGGATGAATTAAATTTACTGAGAAAGCTGTCATGATGAAAATGGAAAATGTTATGCACAGTGTTATATGCATATGTGCATGTGCGTATGCACATATAAGCCCATATTATGTGACTTCCAAAGCATGAGTCTCATTTAACAATCCATATAAAACTAATTTAAGAGTAATATGTAACAATTTTATTTTTCTCATCCTTAGGGATAGTCACCATACACATGATCAATGGGTTACTATCCAGCCTCCCTGGATAGTAAATCTTTCAGGTTTCAAAGGCCTGATGGTCAGCCATTGACAACATAGAAATGAAGTAGTGTTGTTGTGTTCTAATAAAACCCGATGAAACAAATACACACCAGATTTGGCCAGCAGGCCATAGTTTGATGACCTTGATTTAGGGCATGGATTACTTTAGATATTTACTCAGTCTGTTAAGAGAAAAGGTTTTAGGCACCAGGGAGAAAAGTCATATGGTTAGTCATGTTTGTAAAACATATATAGAAAAAAAAAAAAAAAAACCATGTCATAAAAATGAAGAGAAAGCAAATAAACTCATCCCGAAAGCTACAAAATGGTAACTTCTATTGGCCCTTAAATCCCTGAGACGTTTCTGATATCAGAGGCAAAAATAAAATATATATATATATATTTATAGAGCTCTTGTTATCAGAAAGGAGTTCCTATGCCAATTTCTCAAATAGAAAGAGCTCTTCTTGGCCAGGAATTCCAGATGATGTTTCTCCCAAGAGACCTTCTGTGGGCGATATTGAGCGATATCCCCTAACAACAGTTTTACAAATGTGTCAACAGTTGGCAAATAGTGCTTCATAAAACCTCTCAATAAAAGACAAAGTCAAAACTCAAACATGAAAGGATTTAAATTATCACAGTTCAAATATGCAGATATGTGGGTGGGTTAAAAGTTTCTCTCTCATCTATTTTTTTTTTAAATAGCAGCTTTATTTAATGCCTCCTAGTTTCTGCACATGAGATTAAGGAGTTGGATGACCTATATGCCCTTTCTTTTCTCTATCATTTCCAGGAATTAACAAGTTTTAGAAAGTTCCCTTTTTTTTTTTCCTTTTAGCACAGATTCCTGGGTGAGTTTATGAGTCCCTTAGAAACACAGAGGAAAGAAGGGAAAAAACTTCACTCCTGTAGCATAGAGATTGGCCACATTCATAAACAAAGTCTTCCTTTGTTCTTTCTTAACTGCAGAAATATTGCAAGACCTTAAAGTCATGGTCAGTCTCCCCTGATGTAAGTATCAAAAGGAGACAAGGAGAGACTAGAAGGCCTTAACTTTTCTGTCTCCCTCCATTGAGAGGTCAGATCCTAAGGCTGGGAGTCTATGTTTGATTCAATGCATTCTCCTATGCATCTAGCAAAGTGTCTCCTACACAAAAAGAGCCCAGTAAACATCTGTCGCATGCATGAATGAAATTGCATGCTCCCTACTCAGTGAAAACTGCAATAAAATTAGTGAAAGAACTTTGAAACCAGCAAACACTTTCTAAATTGCAAAATGTATTTGTTTAACTTCCTCCTTATATCTTCAACACAGAATTTATTTAAGGGTGATAACAGGACCGATTGCACAAACACTATATTTAAATGAAAGACGTAATGTGATAAAGGCCAAGGAATATCCATGAAGCCAAAGCAAAGAATAAAAGAGGAAGTAAAAGGAGGGACAACAGAGTCATGGAGAAAGAACCACAGACAGGAAGCATGGGTTCGCAAGAGTATACAACCAAGAGAAAGGAAATCTTCCAAGTTTGGAATTGGAAGCAACTGCAGCATCTGCTGGGACCTGCTGTATAGCATCCTTCCTTTGAAATCACTCAGTTCCTGGTAGAATGCCTCTAGTGATGGGGAGCTTATTACTTACAGAGGGAGTATATTTTCATTTTGGACAGTTAATATTTAGTTACTTATTCATTCATTTCAAAAATTAAAACCATTACACAAATATATACCAAATGCTGTTCTTAGATGCTGGAGATACAAGCAAGCTCAAGATAGAAAAAGCCTTAGTCCTTGTGGAACCTAAATTCTTGTTGGGGGGAAGATAAATGACTAGATAAAAATACATTCATGCACTGAGAAGAGCTATGAAGAATAAAATGGGGTAAAGCGTTCAGAGAACAACATGAAGGAAGAATATTTTGACAGGCTGTCAAGGAAGGTGTCTCTGAGGATATAATATGGCTAGATTGTTCTCAGCCCTTGAATTAATTCTGTTCTCTAAAGCAATTTGAAATAAATCGAACATCCTTCCTATTCAATAGCTCTTTGAAGTTTTGAATGTAACTCGTTTCTCAGTAAACCTCTATATGTCCCTCATTACTTCCTCCTAAGACACAGCTTTGAAACTGTCTCTATCTATGCTTTATGGACAAACAGTCATGACCCAAAACCACATCAGTGCTCCTGAAATGGCTGGGCTGATACTGAGCAAAGCTGCACAATCCTCTCGTTTGATTTGGAGGCTCTACTTGTTATAATGATGCCTGTAATTATATAAGCTTCCTTTATGATCACTGATTAATATAGGTTCATGTTGAGCTTGTGCACAGAACAGCCCATTAAACTTATTATCTTTCCAGTCTACACATGGGCGGTTGGGATTCGCATACAATCCTGTTTCAAGACAGCATGAATAAGTTTTGATAAATCAAATGGATAGAAGTAATGAAACAACTAGAATGATGACAGCTTATTCTACACAGGCAAAAGCAACTACATTAAACTGTTCTGCTGTAACTAATGTTTCATTATTCAGTCAAAATAAAGACATATTAATTTAAAAAATAAAATACAAGCCATAATAACTTTAAGTATAGTAAGTACCAAGAACCTAGTATAATTTTTATTTATGATTCTGTGTGTGTGTCTGCATGCATGCACACACTTTACAAACAGGCCTTCCCATGCTTGTAATTAACTGACATGTCAGTTACTGTGTATGGTGCCTCTGTGGGGTATATATGGTTTCATGAGTTTTTGGTCTGGACACTTCATACCCATTTCAATTAAGATCCCTGGGAGACTTAATTGCCAAAATGTCAAAGGTAAGTTGAGAAACATAAGTACATTCCAAACATATGAAACCTTGGGTTTACAGATGTGGGAGACAAGAGGTATCTTATGGGAAAAAATATATATAGTGGAAAAATAAACAAAACCCATGGAATGAAACACTGGGCCAGGATGGGTCTGGGGAATGAAAGGTAAACATGGAAATTCTTTGATACGGGCAACAATTTCTTCTGTATTGTTCAATCACATTATTATCCACATAGAGACTTATTTGAATGTCATAGAGACCACATTACCTTCCACTTTTGTATAGGGTTTCCACTGGTAGAACCATCCACGGAAAGGTTTGCTATTATATTCTGCGCACTGTTGAGCCCGAAAATCCAAGCTATTTTCATTACAAGGGTTAATGTTGCACAGCTGATAAATACGGCTAGAACCTGGACAGAATTTGCCACCATACTGAGGCCTAAAAATGAAATTAATGAACTTTAATGTTAGCAATCAAAGGGTTCACTGTTAGTCACACATAATAATAGAGAGGCAATCAGGATGAACATTGCCACAGTGTATGCAAATGCGCACAGTCTATTACAGGAATGCAAGTACATAGCATACAATTTACCACCTTCTTTCTTGAATCTAGGCTAGACAAACTAATCAATCAGGGAATCTTTTTTTCTAGTTCTTTTCTTTACCACTGCTCACTCATTAAAATTGGCATGCTAAATCAAATTTATTTGCCATCACCAATCTAATTTTTACATTCTGTCAATTTGCCTAAACACTGTTGAAATAATATTTACTTTTTATTATTTTTGAGACAGGGTCTCACACTGTTGTCCAGGCTGGAATGCAGTGGCATGATCTCGGCTCACTGCTGCCTCCCCACCTCTCTGGCTCTGCCTCCTACCTCAGCCTCCCAAGTAGCTGGGACTAGAGGCATGCACTACTACACCTGGCTAATTTTTGTACTTTTTGTTGAGATGTGGTTTCACCATGCTGCCCAGGCCAGTCTCAAACTCCTCAACTCAAGTGATCCACCCCCATCAGGCTCCCAAAGCGTGGGGATTACAGGTGTGAACCACTGCATCCAGCCTGAAAGAATATTCTTTTGTTTTTTAATTTAAAAACTTTTAAAAAACTTTTATTTTAGGTTCAGGGGTACATGTAAAGGTTTGTTATACAGGTAAATTGCGTCTCACAGGAGTTCGGTGTACAGACTATTTCATCGCCTAGGTAATAAGCATAGTATCTGACACATAGTTTTTCAATCCTCTCCCTCCTCCAACCCTCCACCCTCAATGTCCGTTGTTCTCTTTTTTGTGCCCATTTGTACTCAATGTTTAGCTCCCATTTATAAGGAAGAATATGTCATATTCAGGTTTCTGTTCCTGCCTTAAGTTGGCTTAGGAGAATGACCTCCAGTTCTATCTGACAGCAAAAGACATGATTTCACTCTTTTTTATGGCTGCATAGTATTCCATGGTATATATGTATCACATTTTCTTTATCCAGTCTACTGTTGATGTGTATTTAGATTGACTCCATGCCTTTGCTATAACGAATAGTGCTACAATGAACATATATGTGCATGTGTCTTTATGGTAGAACAATTTTTTAATTTCTAATTTTATTTCAATAGGTTGTTTGGTTACATAAATAAGTTATTTAGTAAACATTTCTGAGATTTTAGTGCACCCCTCACTCGATCAGTGTACCTTGTACCCAATGTGTAGTCTTTTATCCCTTGCCACCTCCTATCCTTTCCCCTTGAGTCCCCAAAGTCCAATGTATCATTCTTATGCCTTTGTGTCCTCATAGCTTAACTCCCACATATGAGTGAGAACATACAATATTTGGTTTTCTATTCCTGAGAAACAACACAATTTGCAATTGCAAAAATATGGAACCAGCCCAAATGCCCATCAATCAACAAGTAAAGAAAATATGGTGTATATAGATCATGGACTACTACTAAGCCGTAAAAAGTAATGAAATAATGGCATTCACAGCAACCTGGATGAAACTGGAGACTGCTGTTCTAACTGAAGGGATTTTCTTGACCCTCATCATATTAGCTCCTCTGTTAGGGAAATCTGTAAACACACCTAAATGTTCTTTTACTGTATATGTGTGCTTGCGTGCTACCTGCACACACCCTATCTTTTGGCATCAAAAGCTGTTCAAACGTGGACCCAAGCTACCTCTCCAGCTTTCTCCCATTTTCTAACACTCTCATTATCTTCCCACACTTTGCCATGCACCTGCTATTGCAGAGAATGTCAGCACATTGGGGAGAAGGAACAGAAAGCACCATTTGCTGCTCTCCCCAATTCAGCTGTCAGTCATTGAGATATTTTGATTATAATATGACTGTTGTGTGTTCCTTCTGATTGATTCTGAACCCAGAGGGAAAACATTCTCTTGTTTTCATCAGCATAATCACTTCTCAGCTTTGCAGGTGGCCTACTCCTTTCCTGCCAAGCACAATGGGAAATGGATTTCCAGAGTAGGGAATTCCATTAGAACATAAATAATTATGATGTAAAGGCAAGCTCTTTAAGATCTTGGTAGGCAGAGTCTAATCTGCAAAAACCAGAAAGCAAAATAAAGGAAAAAAGAGCACCACCACATTGAAAATTACCCATATCATTGTATCCAGCTTCCTCTGTGCACAGAGCTGTGGTTTCTTTTCATTCCTCCCATTTGGAGTTTTCTCTGAAGGCCAAAACTCAACTATGGATCATCTTGTATAAAGATTTGATGCCAACATGTAACATGAAAGGCGGCTCCAGGTTAATAAAGTTATGTGATTAAAATTCCTTGTCTTTTTAGGAAGCACAAGTATGCTCTAAAACAGCCCTGGAATTGCTTCAGCATAATTTATCCAGTCCTCCTATAGCTGCATGCTAAAATGGATTCAACAGGAACGGGAAATGTCACACTGCCAGAGTGAGAGTTTTATGCTATTTCAAAACACTCTAGAGCAACTACTTAAACATGCAGCAGCCATTGTGATAAATCAGATCCCTAAAGACTTCTTAAATGATTATCTAAAAAGCACTTAGAAAAATCTTAAAGTGCTCTATCATAGCCTCAATATTCCTGGTCATCTTTACAAGGCGTATTTAAAACTAATTTCTCAGTTTAAGACTCTCTGAGATTTAACAAACCTCATTTGGACCCTATGAAGTTAATGAAGGGAAAGAGGACTGCAAGGTGTTACTTTATCGACTTATAGAACTTGTAACGTGGAAAAGACCACCAAATTCATACAGCCATTGTCCTCCTTTTATAGATGAAGTGGGAACCAGCTGACAAGAGCTCACAAAACTTGTTGAAGGAGGGTCACACAGCTAGAAAGAAACAGAGACGAGCTCAAGCTCAGGCCTGTGGACTCAGTCCAGGATTTTTTTCCTACTTAACTATGCCTGCATTTAACTGAGTTCTTAGGCCATGGGGCCAGGCATGGAAAGAAAGATGAATAACGTGCAATGTTTAGGGAGCTGGCCTTTTACAATGAGGCAGATTCTTTTTTTTTTTTTCTTTTTAATTTTTGATACAGAGTCTTGCTCTATCACCCAGGCTGGAGAGAAGTGGCACAATCTTGGCTCACTGCAGCCTCAAATTCCGGAACTCAAGCAATCCTCCTACCTCAGCCTCCTGAGTAGCTAGGACTACAGACATGTGCCACTATGCCTGGCAAATTTTTGAAATTTTTATAGAGACGAAGGTCTGTGTTGCCCAGGCTGGTCTCAAAATCCTGGCCTCAAGCAGTCCTCCTGCCTTGGCCTCCCCAAGTGCTGGAATTACAAGTATGATCCATCAAACCTGGCCAGACCCTGATTTAAACACAGTATTCTCTGCCTCCTCCCAGCTTAACTTTAGGCGATTTTATTTAACCTCCTCATTTGCAAAATAGGAACAACTGTGACAATTAACTGACCTAACCTTTGTAAAGAATGTAGGGCAGTACCTAGGGCAGAGTTAGAATAAATTATAACTATTTATAAATGCCTTATGCTTTTGTATTGAGTACCCACCCTGTGCTGAGTATTATGTGATCTGATTTTTATATACTATTACATTTCATTTTTAATTATGGGATATGGTCAAAGTGATCAAAAGTAATTGCTGGCAAGCATTTGGGCATTTCCATAAAAATATAGACAATATTTGTTTGCACCTTTGAACATGAGTGTTAGCCTAACTTAACAGAAAATTCTATCATGATATGTCTTGGTGTAAGAAGTTCTTTAATATTACAAAGAAACATAGAAATAGAAAACAAAAACCTAGGCACATGATTTTGTCCTTATATTAGACAGCTATAAAGAACATACCAGCATTTGCTTCTGCATCATTTATCAAGTCCTGACTACAAATATTTACAATGGTGTTGCTTGGATAAGTATTAAAATCACTTAGAGAGCTCTGTTAAACTATATACATATACAGATTCCTGGGGACCTCCACCCACTTTCTCAATAACAGTACCTGATATGGAAGATCCAGAAATCAGTATGTTTAAAAACACACCTGGTGATTCTGATAACCAGCTGAGCCTCAAAATTACTGGTTGGAAAATACACCACCAGTTAGATTCAATTATTCTTCTGGGGCCATGATTTTCCTCCTAACTCCATGTGCTAAGCTGCGTTAGAGTTAGCAGACAATTCTTTCTCAAATAGACTCATGTTTTAGGAAAGTTCTAGAACACCTTACCACATCACTAATAATTTTCTTGGAGAGTTTATAGAAATTTCACTAGGGCTCCCTTATGGGGTGATAATTTAATAAACAAATAACCAGAAAAAAACGAAAAATGTCAAAGGATTAAGACTATGGGATCTTAATCTGACTCTGCCATTACCAGCATGGGGACTTGAGCAAGAGTTGCTGCTCTGAATGGGGCCCTCTGCCTCCCTTGGTTACTCATCTGTGAAATAACTGGATTAGGCAGCAGGTTTCAACTCATGTGTCAGTTCTAACCTGATTTGGAACAAATGCCTACAGAAGGATATTGGGAAGGTCCCTGAGGCATAGGAGGGCTCAGCGAAAAACAGGGCTTCCATCAGTTAACATTGTTTACCACTTACATGGGACAAAGGACGTCCCTGTGTGCCTGGCATTGGCCATTCCAGAGCCAGATAGCCATCAACAAAAAATTGGTAAATCTATGAATCAGCCAAGAATCATTCATTTTTTATGAAATAAAATCTGTTCTGGGAAAAACACCTTTATATGAAACAGAAACCTCACACTGCTTCTTGGATGAGACAATGAAAATGGCTACACTGAGCGATATTAATAGAACCAAATACTTAAACTGAAGCAAGAAAGAAATCCATAACTTGAAACAGGGAGAAAAAACCAGCATTACTGCAACAGAGTGAAATAAGAACAGAGAGAGAACAATTAATTCAATTGTCTCGGGATCACCTATCATCTACTTATTTTTGGCTTCATGCATAAAGTAAACAGTATCCTGATTTATTTTTAATCTTGTTTAAAATGATAAAACTGCACTGAATGAAAATACATTAGTGATTAATTCTTCTATTAGGCATCTCTAAATTACAATATGTTGTTTCCATGAACAATGCCCTATTATAATGAGAGCTCTCAATCCTACAGATATGAGAGGTTTTAATTTAAATCTCAGGGGTGTCATTCATGCATTTTACCAGCAGAGCTATTGAATTAGGTAATCTATGTCTTTCTTGGGAAAATATAGAGATTGTAAAATGTTGTAATGTATGAAAACCAGATCCATGAACTATGCTTCAAAAATGCAAAGTAATATGATGATTTTAACAATTCAACTTAAGACATGCTTGCATTCAAAGTATCAGGAGGGTAGAAACTACCCTCCTGCTTAAACCAGGAGATACTGAAACAACATCATTAATTGTTTTAATATTGTTACTAAAACAATAACTCGGTATAAGTTGCAAATGCATCACCAGCCTCCTTATCATTATATTCAGTCACTGGGTCTGATTACATCTGTGAGTCTCAATCAGAGATGATTTTGTCTCATATAGGACATTTGGCAATGTCTGGAGACATTTTTGGTTGTCACAGTTTGGTGGGTGGGTGGAAGAAGAGTGGACCCTACTGGCATTAGTAGGTCAAGGGCAGGGATGCTGCTAAACATCTTACCATGTCCAGGACAAACCTCCACAACAAAGAATTTTCCAGCCCATGTCAATAGTGCTGAAATTGAAAAGATCTATTTTAGCCTGCGATATTCCAAGTAGCACCTAACACGTGATGGTCCAAGTGTCTCCAAATTCTGCTTTATATTTTGGGGAAAAAAACTGACTTTTTATCTAACTCAGACTGCTGATTCAAATGAAGTACTATTCATTTTTTAAAAAATTTCCTTTTGCTCTAGTGTCATTATTTCTCAATTTACCAAATAGTTATGCAATGTTAATGACATGTCAAACCCTTTTCTAAGGCACTTTACAAACATTAACTCAGTTGATGTAGGTGCTATCATTATCCCGTTTTTATAAATGAGGAATCTGGAGCAGGAAGACTAAGTTGTCTATGGTCATAGATCAGAAGTGTTAGGGTCAGGATGCAAAAACGGTCTGTCAAACTTCAGAGTCTATGTTCTCATCCTCTTCACTATGCTACCAACTTAAATCGTGTTGTAAATTAAATGTTTTCCAAGGTTCCATCACATTCTTCTCACCCCATCACATTCTTCAAAGGTCAGTGTCATCAGTAAAGGCTCTGCCTCTCCACGCTCCTTTGGTAGGTTGACCTCTGTGACCCTGTCCTCCCGGTGAGCTTGGGATGAGGATGATAAAAACCACACAGATCCCAGAACCTTTTGTTGAATGCCCACGGAATGTTCCCCAGTCTGTCAGGCATCCTACAGATGCAATATCTAATCCTCATCCAACCTTCCAAGGTTATCTGCTACATTTTTTTGTACATAAACCCAGGTCAAATGACTTTTACAAAGCCACAGAGTTAAGAAGTGGCAGACACACGGTTTAGAGTCTTTCTATCTATCGCCAAAACCTGGGCTCTCTCTACATCATCCTGCCAATTGGAAAATCTACATCTCACATGTGTTTCATGTGGGAGTTAGAGCATATAAAAGTAACATAAAACCGGCCAGGCGCGGTGGCTCAAGCCTGTAATCCCAGCACTTTGGGAGGCCGAGGCAGGTGGATCACGAGGTCAGGAGATGGAGACCATCCTGCCTAACAAGGTGAAACCCCGTCTCTACTAAAAATACAAAAAATTAGCCAGGCGTGGTGGCGGGCACCTGTAGTCCCAGCTACCCGGGAGGCTGAGGCAGGAGAATGGCATGAACCCAGGAGGCGGAGCTTGCAGTGAGCTGAGATCGTGCCACTGTACTCCAGCCTGGGCAACAGAGCGAGACTCCGTCTAAAAGAAAAAAAAAGTAACATGAAACCACCTTCATGTTCACAGAGCACAAACTGCAGTTCAGATTCCAGTATGACCAGACCAAAGAGCGCCCACAGGTGACCACAGGCCACTTTCAATCCACAGCTGATCGGACTAGTTGTCACAGCGGGTTTTTTTGTCTTTAAAGAAAATTGAATTTGCTGTTAATATTTTTAAAATTGGGAAATTTCACATGCAGCATTTTTCCGTATTTCTGGTTTCTCTTGAAAAGTCAGGCAGATCTGTCAACACATGTTGATGTACATTCCTGCAAGGCAAAAATCAGCATACTTTCTGCAGTTCACCCGTTTGAGAGACTCACGAGGTTTGCCGGCCAAACTTTTCTGTTCTACAGTATCACAAGTATTTAATTATATGACGGTAGAACCCTAGTTTAGATGAATAGAGTAGCTCAGAGTCTTACTGGATCATCACAGTCCGATAGAGAATGACTCCTTTGCTGTGTTTTGGTTTCTGCCCACCACACCTTCCCTCGGTGCACATGGACTTTACATGCGAACAGTACAACTCTGGTTGATTGTTACTAACTGGAGGGAAGAAAATGGCACTTTAAAACAGTGTTTTCTCACACCAGGGCCTGTCGGGGGGTGGGGGGCAAGGGGAGGGAGAGCTTTAGGACAAATACCTAATGAATGCGGGGCTTAAAGCTTAAATGATGGGTTGATAGGTGCAGCAAACCACCATGGCACATATGTACCTAGGTAATAAACCTGCACGTTCAGCACATGCATCCCACAACTTAAAGTAAAATAATATAAAAAAAGAAATACCAAAAAAATAAAACAGTGTTCTGTTGGTGGGAATGTAAATTAGTATGGTGGTTCCTCAAAAAAACTAAAAGTAGGACTACCATATGATCCAGCAATCCCAAAACGAAGGAATACCCCAAAGGAAGGAAATCAGTGTATAGAGATATCTGTATTCCCATGTTCACTGCAGCATTATTCACAATAGCCAAGACACGGAAGTAACCTAAGAGTCCCTCAATGCATGAATAAATAAGGAAAATGTGGCACATATACATAATTGAATAGTGTGCCATGTTTTCTTTATCCATTCATCCTATTAATGCTACTAGATAGTATAGATACTATATATTAATACTATTATAGTCTTACATATACGATATAGTATTGTATATGCTATATATGAATAGTAACTATATATAATATAGTATAATAGTATTATTCAAATTAATAGTATTCAGCCTATTATGATAGTATTAATCCTATTTCATACTATGAATCCTATTTATTACTATTCAGCCATTATAAAAATGAAATCCTGTGATCAACGTGATGGAAGCTTGGAAAACATTTAATTTAATTTAATTTACAACACAATTTAAGTTGGTAGCATACTGAAGATGAATGGAGCTGCAGGACATTATATTAAGTGAAATAAGCCAAATGGAGAAAGATAAATATTGCATTTTCTCCCATGTGAGAGCTAAAAAAAAAAAAAAAAAAAAAAGAAATTGAACTCAGAGCTAGAGCTAGAGAGTGGATTGATAGAGCTGGGAAGGGTAGTGGGGAGGGAGAACGGTAATGTTGGGATGGTTAATGGGTACAAAAAAAAAGTTAGAATGAATAAGATCTAGTATTCAGTAACACAAATAGGGTGACTATCATTAACAATAATTTATTGCATATCTTAAAATAACTGAAACCATGAAATGTGCCTAATAAAGAAATGATTTTGGAATTTTTTTAATAAAGAAACAATAAAGCCTAGAGGTGATGGATATCTCATTATGCTGATTTGATTGTTCCACATTGTACACCTAGCATCAACACATCACATGTACCCCCATAAATATGTATAACTATGATGTACCCAAAATAATTAAAAATTTAAAAAACTTATTAAAGTATGAACAAGAAAAACCGGTGTGTGACAGGCTGAAGGTTAATGTCTTGCAAAAACTATCTTTCTGCTGGAGCCTTACTTGGGGTTATTGCAGTGTCTCTCCTGGTACTTGACTCCTCCACCACACGTCCGGGAACATTCTGACCACTTCGACCAGGCGGACCACTGGCCATGGATGGGCCGGGGCCCCAGCTCCCCAAACTTTACGCACTGGCCTTGCCGACACCACTGTGAAAAGAACGTTTAAGATGGTTCCTGTCAGACACCACCTGGGAAAGCACAGGGAGTTGCCAACACCTGCACAGTAACAGGAAAAACAGGTCTGTTGGGAGAAAAGGAAAATGCCTGATACCTTGATAAATTCCTTTGCTGGGCTCTAAAAACACTCAACTACTCTGCATTGACCACATACATTCTGAAAGGCTGACATCTGTAGAGAAGTAGCATTGCTCACCAACAGGCTGAGTATGATACGCTTTGTGAGCTGTAGAGGTGACATGTTCAGATGATAAGATTTCACCTACCAGCCAAGGGAGTCAGTATAAAGTTACAATGAAGCCTGCCTTGGCACTTAGAGACAACGCTACTGAAAGAACAATTGGGAGCACTCATCCAGGAAGAAACAGTTAAGATACTAACACAATTTATCATTCTGAATAAACAATTAGGATCACTCATTCAAGAAGTAACAGGTAAGATATTAACACAATTTATCATTCTGAATGATTATCTTATCATAAAACAGATACAATTACACAGACATTATATTTTTGTTTATTCCAAACCCATCACTATAGAGCATTTCTTATGAAACTAAACAAGTCAGTCTATACAAATTGTTCTCTTCAGACAGCATCCTTTTTCCTTTTGTCTACATAAAAGGTGCCCACTTCAGATGCTCTGATGACTTTGAGCTCTTTCAGTGTCTTTGATGAATTAGCCCAGGGATTTTCATTTGCCCATGATCTGTACAAGCTAGATGGAGAGCTATTTTCTGTACTAACCTTTCCATTTTAGTTCTCCTTTGTAACAAATTCCCGGCTTTCCTGGTCATCTCTCCCCAGGGGACGCATTAGCCTCTGGTAGTGTTTCTTTAGTTTTTGTTTTGTTTTTTTTGTTGTTGTTACCTACCCCCCACCCCCGACCCCTGCAGTGCTTTGATTATGAGCAAGTTCTGCATGACTTAGCATAACTGCTCTTTTCTAAAGGCCTCTGCAATTAGATCCAAAGGGCTGGGGTTTGGACCATGCCAGGTTTTGCTGAGGAATCGGGGGATCGGTTACAGAATTATGGGAAGGTTGTTTTACTTTCAAATCTTCACTTTTCCCCTGTGAGACATTTGGCTTCATGACTGTTTATTGTGTGGTTTGGTTGCTAGTGCACTTTGTCTAGGTTAAGATATTGCTTCCTTTCTTCAAATTCTTGCCATGTGCTGATTAATTCTTCTGGTTTTCATTTTTCTTTTCCCTGGCTTAATTGCCATTTCAGAGTTTGCATGAAATCATACAACACTACTGAGAACTTTTTGGGGAAGGCAATTGGTCATTTGAGGATTTTGTCTACCATAAGCATGCATCTTTTCTACCAGGAATCACGAGGACTCTACTGGACTGAGTTCAGCGGCTGAGACAAAATTACAATAGCCAATAACAGTAACGGCGGCAGCAGCCACAGGTTATCAAGTTGCTCCTATGTGCCAAAAATGGTGCAGACAGCTTCACATGCAGTATCTCATCTAATCCTTGCAAAGCACTGAGTTAAAAACCATTTTTCTCAGTAAGAGAAATTTAGCAAAGAAATACTAGCTAACCTGCTCAGAGTGACACAAACTAGCCAAACAGAGCTATTCAAGTAACTATGCAAGTATAAGAGACTGGATTTAACTCAGTAGCCAGAACTTCTAAGCAGGACACTTCTACTTCTCATCTTGGAGGCAAATTACTGACCAATGTACCTTAATTCTAATCTAATTTCTTTTTGGAAAATGTGTTTAGATCTCTTCCAGTCATTCAATTAATTTGATGTTCTATTACTTCAGTATTCATTCTAGTATTAGGTTAGGCTGCTATCAGATTGTTTCCCTTTCGCTTTTTAATCAGTGTAGAAATCAGGAATATATAGGAATGTACATACAGATTTGCACACATTCACATGTATAGGTATAATTCTACATAGAAAATGCAAATTTACAATATGTACACCTGTAAGTTTATCCATCTTTTTTTTTTTTTTTTTTTTTTTTTAAGACAGAGTTTCACTCTTGTTGCCCAGGCTGGAGTACAGTGGTGCCATCTCGGCTCACTGCAACCTCCGCCTCCCAGGTTCAAGCGATTCTCCTGCCTCAGCCTTCCAAGTAGCTGGGACTATAGGCACCTGCCACTACGCCCAGCTAATTTTTGTATTTTTAGTAGAGACGGGGTTTTACCACGTTGGCCAGGCTGGTCTTGAACTCCTGACCTCAGGTGATCCACCCACCTTGGCCTCCCAAAGTGCTGGGATTATAGATGTGAGCCACTGTGCCCAGCTCCATCTTTTCACACATACATATTTTTCTTTTCTTTCTTTCTTTTTTTTTTTGTTGTTTTTTTAGACAGGTTATCACTGTGTCACCCATGCTGGAGTGCGGTGACACGATCTCGGCTCACTGCAGCCTCCAACTCCCAGGTTTAAGTAATTCTTCTGCCTCAGCTTCCTGAGTAGCTGGGATTACAGGCATGCACCATCATGCCCGGCTAATTGTATTTTTGGTAAAGACAGGGTTTCACCATGTTGGCCAGTGTAGTCTCAAACTCCTCACCTCAAGCGCTCTGCCCGCCTAGGCCTCCCAAAGTGCTGAGATTACAGGCATGAGCCACCATGCCCAGGCCCAGCATACATATTTCTGGCATTACATCTAATTTCCAATTGAATGGCCATGACTTGGGCCAGTATCTTTTTATAGACAGCATGTACAAACCTGTCTTTCCGTGTACACGTATCTCTAGATAAAAAAGTAAGTGGCTTTCATACTGCCACATGTTGGCTGAGTATTCACAGTACAAATAGCGCTGAAGGACAAAGGACTAGAGAAGGAAGAGGAAGGACAGAGTTGGGTTCCAGTTACAGAGAAACAAATGAAACATTGAGTACCTGCTACTGTGTGTCAGACACTCCAGATGAAACAAGAGTAAAACCAGGGCACTGGCCCTCATGAAATTTACAGTCTAACAAGCAGCCAGTTATATCTCCTGGTGAAGGAAGAATCTGAGGAACCCATATATGAGTGTAATAATTATTTCACTGGAGTGATGATGGATGGAACTTATTAAGATGCTTTCTGTTGAGCATGACATTACAGTTAAGGGCTTTTCACCAGTATATAACTGTAGCCTGGTGTTTTAAAATAACGTGGCGAGGCAGTGATATCAAGACATTTGCTTTCTTACTTCTGACTTTATCTCATGTTCTGTTTACTGAAGCCTAACACAAGTACATTTTACTCCCCACGGAACGTAGATACCTGAGGTGCTTATGTAATCAATCTTTAGACCTCAGTGATGTATCACTTATTTTTCTCATTCATTATTTTCCTGTGTATCCCTTATAGGTAATACAATTGCTTTTTCAATTAAAAAAAACAAAAAAAACAAAAAGCACTAATCCTCAAGTTACAAGTTCTAAGTTGTAATGCCTCAAAAGTCAAAATGACTTGAGCAGTATTTATATTTTAAATTATTCCACTAATTCATTGTTTTGTATCATCATGGCCATAACATTTCTATTAACATTTTCAAGAACAGTCCTCCTTGGGATTCCCTAAGACCACTATCAGATTAAAAATTGCACATAACTCCTCAATTTTTAAAATGTTCATTTTCTTTAAAATAAAGAGTTAAAAATTACAAACCTTTTTAAGAGATAGTGAATAAGCGTCCTAATAAATATCAGAAATCTGTGCCTTTGCCTCTGATATTGGTTTCTCTCTGAAAAGTCCTTTCTATCATCCAACTGAAGAACTTTAACCCAAACTCCAACAACCATCTTGATGCACACACTTGTTGTGGTTTATTTTAAGTGCATAGCTAATCTCAAGCAAGATTCAGCTCTCATTTCATCTGGGCCCTGATAGCAACTACTGCTTAGAGAAGGTGTGTTTAAAGAGAGAATTCGTTATTTGCTTCTGTATGTGTTTCCCCTACTAGACTGTAAATTTTTATTTTTTTAATTTATTTTTGAGAGAGTCTCGCTCTGTCACCCAGGTTGGAATTCAGTGGCACAATCTCGGCTTCCTGCAACCTCTGCCTCCAGGATGCAAGTAATTCTCATGCCTCAGCCTCCCAAGTAGCTGGGATTTCAGGCATGCGCCACCGTGTCCAGCAAATTTTTGTATTTTTAGTAGACACAAGGTTTCACCATGCTGGCCAAGCTAGCCTTGAACTCCTGACCTCAAGTGATCCACCCACCTTGGCCTCTCAAAGTGATGGGATTACAGGCATGAGCCACTGTGCCCCGCCTGGACTGTAAATTTTTAAAGAAATACAACTGTGGTTTATTCATCTCTATATCCCCAGAGTCTCCTGTTCCCCATATCTAGTAGTCAATAAATTATTGTGGAATGAAATACCTTTTTTAGAGACAGGGCCTAACTCTGTGGCCCAGGATGGACTACAGTGGTGTAATCACAGCACACTGCAGCCTCAAACTCCTGTGTTGAAGCGGTCCTCCTCCCTCAGCCTCCCAAGTTGCTGGGACTACAGGCATGCACCACCGTGCCTGGTTAATATTTTGTAGAGATAGGGTCTCGCTATGTTACCTGTTCTTGAACTCCTGGCTTCAAGCAATCCTCCCTGCTCAGCCTCCCAAAGTGTTGGGATTACAGGTGTGAGCTATCACACCCAGCCTTGAAATAACTTTAAACAACCAATGACCATTTTTTTCTGTATAGGTTTATACTGCCTTGAGACAGAGTCAATAATTGAGATCAGCAAACCTGTAACATCTCATTATCTCTTGTCATTCATAGCTCCTCTTTGATTGGTCTTTCAAATGAACTCCCCAAATCTGGATCATTTACTAGTAGCCCAAATGCAACCTGCCCTCCCTCCAAACTCTACTGGGAAAGAGGAAGAAAAATAGAAATATATGAGAGTTCTTCATTCAAAATATTGAGATCTCCCATAATCTTTCAAAATCGAGGTGGTTCTCTGGGTAGAAGATGCTCACCAGTGAAAGGACCTTAGGTACACACTAGGTGGAGGAATCTCTTACCCTTCAATAGGAAAGTCACTGTACATGATGGGAATCTATAGGGCATGTCAGAAGCTCAATGACAGGTCCTGTGAGTTGAGCTGAGTAGCAGAAGCCTTGGTCTGGAGGGACAGTCATTTCTTGACTAACAAGACATCTGATCCCTGAGACTTTTTAAATACCACAAGTTTAAAAGGAAAATGGTATGTAATGAAACCTGTTAGCTCACTGAAATAGAGATATTTTGAGCCAAGCCACTATCTAAAACAGTAAGACAAAGAAAAAAGAAAAAAAAATCTTCTGAAACAATTGAGCTATCTGGGTTATGTTAGCATTAAGCTTTATAATTGCTCCTACATAATGTTGGTTAATATAAAGAGGAGTCAGAGACATAAAATGCCGAAGCATTCCATCCTAAGATCACAACACAAACACTTTGAATTCTAGGCCTTATCAAATTTCTGGAGCTAAAAACTAACAAGTATGCAGTTTACCATACTCAAGCCACAAACGGTCCCTTCCGCTGCAGGCATAAACTTGGTCTCACACCTGTGGCCTACTCGATGGCACCAAAGGGATTTGCAAATGTCCTGAAAGAAAAAAAGGGGCTGGTAAGGGTGATATACAATAAAAACAAAAATATTCAAAGATGTTGTATACAATATTATGTTTTGGGGTAGCAGAAATCAGAGAAATTATTCAGAAAGTAGAGGCCAGTGAAGTTGGTAACACCAAAGTTAATATGTTTTAGCAACTATGTAAGTGAGGGGTTTCTACAGTATCCAGATATGCATGCGTGTTTAGTAACAGCAGGTAGGTAGCAACAGTTAGAGAACACTTGGCTTGGAAGTGATAGATCTGGTTTCTCATGATAGTGATAATAATAACCATCGTGCAGAATACATCAAGATTAGAATAAAGCAAGTGTGATTCAAATCCTCATCCTGAAATGCCTGGTTTCATGCCCTATGGACATGTTATGGAATCCCTCTCAGTTGCAGTTTTCTCACCTGTACAACAGTGATCAAATTAGCACTTGACTCTATAGACTTATTCTCAAGGATAAATGAGGAACTACATGTAAAGTGATGGTTTTGCCTAGCGCATGCAGTTCTACAAAATATATCATCATTACTACCTTTTTCATCTTTTCAAAAACTGCTTTACAGTTGCTTTTTCAAAGTCCTGTGTGTGCTTAACTGAAGCATTTTCTATGAGTGCTGTTTATATTTTAGTGATTAATTGTAGAGACACATTCTTGCTTTGTTGCCCAGGCTGATCTCAAACTCCTAACCTAAAGTGATCCACCCACCTCAGTCTCCCATGGTGCTGGGATTACAGACATGAGTCACCAGGCCTACCCATCTTCTTCATCTCTATCGCAATTTTCAAATATATAGACAATTAAATTCTCAAACCAGACCTATGAAATAATTTCATTCTAATGCTAGACTGTGGTACACAGAATAATGGCCCCCAAAGACATTCGCATCCTAATCCTGGGATCCTGTGAATATGTGAAGTTGTGTAGCAAAGGAGAATTAAAGTTACGGATGCAATTGAGCTCATCATCAGTTGAAATGGAGATGCAGAGACTGTCCTAAATTTTCCACATGGGCCTAACATAGTCACAAGGGTCCTTATATGGGAAAGAGGAGCTTAGAAGAGAACCAGAGAGATTACAGCTTGAGAAAGACCTAGGAGAATGTTGCTGGCTTTGAAGACGAAGGAGGAGCCATGAGCCAAGGAATGCAGGCAGCTTCCAGAAGGTGAAAAAAGCAAGAAAATGGCTTCTCCCATAAGGCCTTCAAAACCCTGCTGACACGCTGATTTTGGCTCTTTCTTTCTTTCCTTTCTTTTCTTTCCTTTCTTTCCTTCCTTCCTCTCCTTCTTTCTCTCGCTCTTTCTGTTTCTTTCTTTCTTCTTCTTTTTTGAGACAGGGTCTCCCTCTGTCACCTAGGCTGGAGAGCAATGGTGCAATCTCGGCTCACTGCAACCTCCACTTCCTGGGTTCGAGCGATTCTCCTGTCTCAGCCTCCCGAGGAACTGGGATTACAAGCATGCGCCACCACATCCGGCCAGTTTTTGTACTGTTAGTAGAGACAGCGTTTCACCACATTGGCCAGGCTGGTCTGGAACTCCTGACCTCAGGTGATCTGCCCGTCTCGGCCTCCCAGAGTGGTGGGATTGCTGGCATGAGCCACCACCATGCCTGGCCTGATTTTAGCCCTTTCAAATGTCTACTTTCAGAACTATAAGATAATAAATGTGTGTTGCCTTAAGTCACACTAAGTTTGTAGAAATTTATTTAGATAGGGAACTAATACTTTTATTACCATTTTAGTGGTGGAAACTGAACTAATTCTTCATCTAAACCCATTTAGCCGAAAAAACTGAGCAAGCTTCTGATGCTGTTGAAGCTTTAAAGTCACAGAGCTGGCCAGGAACAAAGACAGGCCTCAAGCTGGCCTGATTTCTGAGTCTAGTAACTTAACCACTACCCTGGGCCTGGAGTTGCCATTGATGGGTATTGGAAGGCTGTCAAATTCTCCAGGCCTCAGTTTTCCAGCCTATAAAGAAATGGAACCAGATTACTTTCAGCTCTAACAGTTAAAGTTGATATTCAGAATTACGCCACTAATGGAATGTCGTGAAACATCGGGAAAGGTCAAAGTGACTCCATTTTGGTGGCCACATTCTATTTCCTAAGATAGAAATGTGAACACGTACATTTTGTGGAAAATATAAACAACCAGAGAGGAGGAAAAAAAAATTTTGTCGTTACTTGTTGTAATCCTGAAAATTCAACGAACCAGGTACCTAATTCCTCAAACACTCCATTTCATGTAGATTTTACAGTTAGAAAATATGGCAAGCATATGCTTAGAAATATTTCAGAAACACTCAAAAAAAGAAAAGCTTTCCATGGGACTGAGAAAAGAAAACATAGGGAAACCAGAGAGATATATATATATAGTAATTTTGGTCTTGTAGACCATAAAATTCTTCCCACAAAAGGAGAATGGAAGAATATTAAGGACACTACTTAGAAACACCAACACCACCAGCTGCCTCAGATATGGGCACGTGTACCATTCCCAACTCTCAATACAGCTCATAAGCTAGAATATATCTTCCCGTGAACCTGCCACCGACATTAGCAGAAAGCATATGGCAGCCTCCCAGCAAACTGAATGAGGGTCATCATTGCTACCTGTTGTTGTATTGAGTCACCCTGGGTTTGAGGGAAATCAATCAATGTGGGTAAGAGAGCCGCTTATGTGAAATGGGAGCATGAGAGATAGCACTGAAACGATTAAACCTACACTTAGAAAGCCTTTCAGAACTAAACTGTTTTTCTTCTTACAGCCAGGAAAAAGCCATAACCCATATCCAGTGCCTATGTGGCAGCCACCAAAATGGCCCTAGGGCAGACCAAAGAAAAGGAGGGCTAGCTGTCGTAGCCAATGCCAAGCCACAGGCCCAAGAGAAGGGGCAGCTGGAGAGAACCAGGAAAACAAAGCAAAACAAAAAAAACACAGGGATTCCAGAGTGAAATAAGACAGGCTGCATGAACGTGTTATTTCTTCTGTGGTGGGGCGCAGAAGTCAAGGGTAATTATAGCCAACTACATGCTCTGACGACCATGAAAGCCCCTTGAGAAGGCTCCCTTTCAAAATAAACGCAACTCAGAGTTTGAACTTTTTTTGTTTGTACCTCCCCCTCTTTTTACCAGCATATTCAAATAACTTTCCCTTATCTATAATTCCCTGGACTTAAGTCTTAATTTAAGGGAAAAAAAAACATAACCACAGAGACCCCAAGGTCTCATGTTGCCTGCATATGATTTTTTTGAACTAGGCAACATTTTAAAGAGTCCCAATGCTATCCATTATTCTGTCCTGTCACTTGCTATGACCTCCAGTTATATTCCATAGGCTGGATACCCCTTCAAGTAAAACCCGACATGCTAAAAATGTTAATGACTTTTGCAAACCAAATTTCATGAAGCATTACAAACTGAACACATCCACAATAAAAGTTCTTCATCGGCTCCTCCAAACCTGTCTCATGTTTCACTGTCCCCATCTCACTCTATGACACCTCTATATTCCCAGTAGTTCTGGTCAAAAATCCGAGTCATCTTTGACTCTTCTGTTTCTCTCACATTCTATCAAGAAATCTCCCACTAGGTTATACACATTGGCATTGCCTTCAAAATATTTCCAGAATCTAAACAATTATGGCCACTTCCATTTCTACCACCCTGTTCCAAGCCACCTGACACACAGCTCACTGCCAGGCCCTCCTCACAAGCCTTGAAGGTCTACTTTACCCACACCCTTACCCAGTTTATTTTTAACACAGTGACTAGAGCTGTATTGTCCAATATGATAGTCACTTTCTACATGTGGCTTGTTAAACCTGAATTTACATCACTTAAAATCAAATTAAGAATTCACTTCCTCAGGCATACTGGTCACATTTCACGTTCATGTGTAGTTTGTGCCTACCATATTGGATAACAGAGAACATTTGCACCATTATAGAGAGTTCTGCTGGACAGCACTCAGCTAGGGAGAGCCTTCCAAATCAACTGAGTGTCGGTCAGCTCATGGCACTTTTCTGCTCAAAACCCTGTTATGTCTTGTCAATTCACCATGAGAAAAATCCAAAGTCTTACTTGTCATCCATGAAGTCATATGCCCCCTTTATCTCCCTGACATTGTATGCTACCAGTTTATGCCTTGCTCACTCTGGTTTAGCCACACTGGCTTCCTGATGCTCTGCAAACACTCAAATCTTGCTCCCACAGTGGGTCTTTACACTGGCTGTTCCATTTCTTCAACTATCTGCATCTTTCTCTCTCTTACCTCCTTCAAGTCTTTGCCTAAATTTCATCTCCTGTGACCTTGCTATTAAAAAATTTAATCAGCCACCACCCAGTCAGTCTCCCAATTTTCCTTATCTTATTCCAAACTTATTTAGCACTATGTGGCTTCATTTACAACATCATTTAGTTATTTATAAAGTTTATTGTGCTTTGTTTTCTCCCCAACTAGCCACAAGAGCACAGAACTGTGTTTTCTCTCAGATATATCCCAAGCACCTAAAACAGTGCCTGGTACAAAGTAGGCTTCAGTAAATATATTTTAGTAAATCAATACATGAATAAAAATGACGGACTTTATGATTTAAAATAGTCTTCATTTGTAATAAAGACTCTGGAATTTTTAAGGGTTTTCAAGAATTAAAAAAATAATAATAACATGAAAGAACCTGGCAAACAGTATATGTGAAAAAAACTGGATGATGAGTTTTCCATAAATTATTTCATTGTATCATCATTGTGGCCATGTGAGGAAAGTGTGACTGTCTCTTCAATGTGCTCCTGAGAAAATTGAGACTCAGAGAAATTAAATAAATTCTTCCAACTTCCTTTAGCAGGTAAGTCTCTAGTTGGCCTGGATTTAAGCCCATGTATGTCTGACTTTATTACCCTAGCTTTTAAGCTAAGCAATAATTTAAAAGTAAAGTTAACAATTTACAAGTAGGAGTCACCAAGAACTGCCCCAATGCCATTAAAAAAATCAACTTTATAGAGGTATGATTTATACAATAATATGCATTCATTTTAAGTGTAGTGTTCTATGAATTTTGGCAGATACACCACTATAAACACCACCACATTCAAGGCAGAATATTTCCATCACTCCAAAAAGTCCCCTTGTCCCCTTTTGCAGTCAATTCCCCTCTTAGGGGCAAGCACTATTCCGATTTCAGTCACCAATAGGTGAGTGCTGCCTATTCTCTTAAATTTCATATAAATGGAACCATACAGAATGTACTCTTTTGTTCAGCATGTTTTTCAGTCATCCATGTTTTTGTGTATATCAGTAGTTTGTTCCTTTTTATTAATAAAAGGAGTTCCATTACATGAATACAGCAAAATCTAATCTGCTTGTACATTCACCTTTTGCAGGACATGTAAGTTGTATCCAGTCTTTGGCTTCTTATGAATCAAATAGTAGCTAAGAATATTCTTGGACAAGCCCTTTTATGAACACAGGCCTTTATTTATTTCAGGCAAATACCCTGGAGTACATTTGCTGGGTCAGAGGGTAACGGTATGTTTAACTTTCTACATTGAAACAGCTCTGCCAAACCATTTCCAAAGTGATTATGCCGCTTTATGCACTCATCAGCAATATGCAGAGTTCCAGTTGCTCCTGGTCTCTGGTATCATTTGGTGGTGTCAGTCTTTTTAATATTCCCCATGCCAGTCAGTGTACAGTGCTGCCTCATTGTAATTTATTTTATATATTCCTGAGAGTGATTGATATTGAGCACCATTTCATGTGTTTGACTATGTGTATGTCTTCTTCTGTAATACATTCATTTAGTATTTTGCTCCTCCCCTCCTTTTTGGGTAAGGGGGTTGGCACTGGTACCATTTTATGTTTTTTCTAGGTAGATAATATGAGAGGCAGTATAGTATAATGGTTAAGAGAATGTGCTACCCAGATCCAATTTTAGTTCTACCATTTGCTCATATAAAGCTTAGTAAAACATTTATTTTTATGTACTTTAGATTCCTTATTTAGAAAATGTGAATAATAGCACATGCCCCAAAGATACGGAACTATTAATATGTATCATGTGCTTAAAGTACTATTTGATACATAATAAGCACTGAATAAATAGTAGTTATTATTATAGGATGGAAAGAGTATTTTACCCTCAATTTTCTATGAGTTCATTCACATATAGATATCATTACAATTTTGACTCTAAAATCTGGGCCTTTTGTTTTCCTGTGTACTAACACTTTCTGCCTAATCTTGATCAGATTATTTAACTTCAATTTCCTTTCTGTTGGATTCAGGGGGGACAATAAGTAATGTTCCTGTCTCTTCCACCACTAGATAAATAAGACATTGGAGTCTAAGAAATGGAAATATAGATAATAACCTTATTACTGATAATCCTGAATTGGGGAATGTGGCTGAGATTTGTGGCCAGATAGGTCTTCTAACACTATCTCCACTGCATTAGACTAACGATCCCTTCACACTTGCAGGTAGAGGAGGCAGACACAACTCTCCCATCCGAGGCAGGCAACCTCCAGGGTGGCAGAAGAGAAGTGTGTATCCTGCAGACAGGCAGCACAAGAGAGAAGATGCTGAGATGGTACCGTGGCATGCCTGCTCGGAAATAGTCTTAAAATGGTCGATCAGATAAGTCACTCCTGCTTTCTTGAGGAGAGATGAGAGAAGAGGGAGAGGGGACATCTTCTACTTTATGGAAATGGGAGTGCTAAAACATGTGAGCTTTGGTTACCACTGTAAGCCCAATAAATAATACTGAGTATCTGATATGACATCCGGCACATGCTAGGCATGGCAGATACTCTCCATCAACGAAGGCAACAGATGTGTATACACAGTTAAACTGTATCACAAGTTTATAAAAGTGACACATAAGCTAGAAGTGGAGCCCAGAGAAAGAAATGTTTAAATCTCCCTGAGGAAATAAGGGGATAACACTTGAACTGAATCTTTAACAACAATAAAAAAAAAAAAGATTAAGCATCAGCGGGTGGCCACACAGCATACTAGAATAAGAAACATATGCAAAGACTTGTAGACATGAAAAAGGAAATATTTGGAAAACACAGAAGAACATCAACATCACTGGAGTGTAAGTGCATTGGGGAAAGTTAATAGAAGTTAAAACGTGACGCAGTAAACTTGGTATATTACAAAGTAATAGTATAACACCATCAAATAGTATGATTCCATACTAGGAAGTTTCTAGTTATTCTCCATTCATTAATCCTGATGTCATTTCTTGAAAGAAGTGTGAAAAGAAGTTGAAAGTTAAATTTTGGGGCCCCAAACTCATTAAGCCAAAGAGAAAAGTCAAGCTGGGAACTGGGTCACACAAACCTGTCTCCCCCTTTTGGTTCCTAAATAAGATGGCTTCAAGATGAAAAACTACATGCCTCTGCCATATTTTGCCCACAAGGAAATTCCTGGAGAGCTATTAAAGTTTCACCATGGCAATCAAAATTGATAGCTTATCTTTACAGGTGCAGTCACCCCAGCCCACCAGACACAAATGTATATCTGATTGATCCCCTGCCCCATTGTGTCTATATTTATCTTATGTAAAATGCAGTTTCACTGCATTTCTCCTCTGCCCCGTTTGTTTTATGTCATTTTATGTAAAAAAAAAAAAAATTGCAGGTTCTCTGAGCCAGACAAAGGCATGAATAACTATGAATAACTATTGTTCCCTGCCCTGCTCTTATGTGAAAATTGTGTACTTCTCAATTTCCCGCCCTTTCCCCTTTAAATTTGCAGTCCTCAAAATCATCTTCAGAGAAAGGCATAGACCAGTCCCCCAGGTGCGTCCTTAACTTTGGCAGATAAATCCCCTAAAACGCTTGAGACTTGTCTTGTCATTTTTCTTGATTGACAGAAGAAATATACATGGATCCTGCTATCCTTCCAATACAATGCTCTCTAGAATGATGGGCCTGAGAACATTCACAAGAATTTAAATATCTCCCCCCACAGTTTCTACTCAGCTTCAAACTCTCAGTGGGTCTATAAAAAAAAACATTAAAACTGAGTTCCTGCTATGTGATAGTGACTGCTGGCTACTGAAGTACAGGGTCAGCTAAAGAGGATTCATTTGATCAGCTGCTCACTTCTAGCTTAGTAAAATAACCAGCACAGAAGCTGTCAGTCTGTGACAGCACTTGGGACCCTCTGACAAACAGCATCAGTTCACTCATGGAGTTGGTAAGCATTTCTAAAGTGCAGAATAATCAAATGGGTGCTCTCTCCACTTGTTACAAAGGGAATCCTGCTTTGAGTCTTTCCAGATAACACAGAACCATTAGAAAGATTAGCAACTCATTTTCTTGAACTCTTTGGATGAGAACAGAGATCAAGTCTGGCATGCTGAAGACACAGAAAACTCATGGCTGGGAGAGCAGGGGAAGATGGTGATGAGTGATCCAAAAGAGCCAGCCCCAGAGCCTTTACCAGGGCAGCTACTGAGGAAGAAGAGACAAATGTGATGGTGGCGATGACGCTGAAGACATAAGGAAGAGAGTTAGAAGCAACCGTATTGTTTACCGAGTGATGCAACTGTACCAAGAGATGTATCCTCACAAATGAGCCATGGAGGAACTATTATAATCTTCACCTTTCAAAGGTGAACTCTAAGGCTAAGGGAGGTTGAGTCATTTCCCCAAGCTTGTAAGAAACCTCAGAACAAAATTTAAACCTAGGTCTATGTGACTCCCAAATCCAGAGATTTGTGTGGGCAAATGTGTATGTGTGAATGTTCAAAATTGAAGACTGTCGGCCGGGTGCAGTGGCTCATGCCTCTAATCCCAGCACTCTGGGAGGCTGAGGTGGGTGGATCATGAGGTCAGGAGATCGAGACCATCCTGGCTAACACAGTGAAACCCTGTCTCTACTAAAAAATCCAAAAAAAAAAAAAAAAATTAGCCAGGCGTGGTGGCGGGCGCCTGTAGTTCCAGCTACTCTGGAGGCTGAGGCGGGAGAATGGTGTGAACCTGGGAGGTGGAGCTTGCAGTAAGCCGAGACCGCTCCACTGCACTCCAGCCTGGGTGACAGAGGGAGACTCCATCTCAAAAAAAAAAAAAAAATTGAAGATTGTCTAACTCAGTGATCCTCCACCTTGATTGAGCATCAGGGTCATCTAGCGCTTTTGTCAGAATGTGGGTTTCTGGGTCCTAGCCCCAAAATTTCTCATTCCTTAGGCCTGGGATGAGATATTTCTCACAGGTTTCAGGTCTTGCCAATATACTGCACCTGCTGGTTTGAGGACACTTTGAGAATTAGTTCCTTTTTGTTGTTGTTCTTCTTCTAATCACTATGCAACCCTGCCTTTCTAGGAGGCATGGAGGGGGAAAAAAAAGTAAAGTGAGGAGAAAAGATTAGAAAGTAACAATGGGACAATAAAAGCCCTGAAGACAAACTTCACCTCTTTCCTGCGTTGCCAGAGAGGGTCTAAACTGTTTCTACTAGACAGGATGAATAAGAAATTTTGTTGTTTTGGAAATTCCTCTTGGCTAGAGCCTGGCAATATTTATGATCCTCATAGGTGTGGCCATGGGTTCAAGTTATAAGTAGGTTTAACAACAATACCAAAAGCTAAGGTGTGGGGAAAACAATCTACATTCAGAATCTATCAAACAACCCTACCTTATCCATTAACCTCACCACCATCTTCAATCATTTCTCTCTTAAGCAAGTCTTTCTCATCTTCCCTTTCCTTGTTTGATTCAATCTTTTACTTGGAAATTTTCATTTCTGTTTGCTCTGTTTCCCATGAAAGACCAGCAGAATGAGAAGCTGTCTTTTAAAAATATAGTGAGGTCCCAGAAAACAATCTATTATTTAAAAAGGTTGTTTAAGCCCCGCACACTGCCTGACACAGACCAGGTACCCCACAAATACATACTTCTGAAGGAACAATAGTAATTTTAGGAACCTCCTTTGTATTTCTAAAGAAAATCATACTTATTACCAACTGTGCTTTTGCTGCATAGCATGTAATAAATTTGTAATTAATAATATAATGAATCCTTTAGAATAAAGTGAACAAGAGGCAAATCAGGATACAAACTTTTTCAACAAAGTAAATGGCTACTTACTTCTGCCAAAACCATCAACTTAACAGGCAAATAGAACAGTCTGTTAGTTTTTTTTTCTTAGAGATAGGGTCTCCGTCTGTTCCCCAGGCTGGAGTACAGTAGTGCTATCATCCTTCATTTCAGCCTCGAAGTCCTCGGCTCAAGTGATCCCTCTGCCTCAGCCTCCATAGTAGTTGGAACTACAGGTACATGCCCCTAGCCCAGCTAACTTTTAAATTTTTTGTAAAGAAGGGGTCTCACTTTGTTTCCCAGGTTATTCTCAAACTCCTGGCGTCAAGTGATCCTCCCACCTTGGCCTCCCCAAATCTTGGGATTACAGATATAAGCCACTACACCCAGGCAACTTGTTAGTTTTTACATATGGTTCACCACCATTCGTGAAAGTAAGGTCCATGTGTCATGAAGGATACACCAAAAAAATGTGAATGACATCTGGAAAATATTTTAATAGTTATGCACTGAAACTGTATTAGAAACAATATGTAATCCCATATCAAACCTATGATTTGATGCATATTATTTCTTAGGACTGAAGTTATATTTTGAATGTGAATTGGTTTCTAGAAAAGCAGTAAGTGAATAATAATATAGAGATAACACAACTAAAGAAGGTAGTTATTAATGACTGAATATTAATCACTGAAGTTTAGGAAACACGGGTAATAGTGACTGGTACCAGTCACCGATGAAAAGGAGGAAATTTCATGTCAATGTGTGTGACTTGTTTTGTTAAATTCTACCATTTAAAAGTTTGTGGCTTTGGGCAAGTTAAATGTACTTTCTGAGCTCCAGGTCAAAAGTGGTAATAATTCTTTTTTCTTTTCTATTTTTTTTTTTTTTTGAGACGGAGACTCGCTCTGTCACCCAGGCTGGAGTGCAGTGGCGCGATCTCGGCTCACTACAAGCTCTGCCTCCCGGGTTCATGCCATTCTCCTGCCTCAGCCTCCCGTGTAGCTGGGACTACAGGCGCCTACCACCACGCCTGGCTAATTTTTTGTGTTTTTAGTGCAGACGGGGTTTCACCGTGTTAGCCAGGATGGTCTGGATCTCCTGACCTCGTGATCCACCCGTCTCGGCCTCCCAAAGTGCTGGGATTACAGAGGTGAGCCACCGTCCCTGGCCCAATATAATTCTCACTTGAAGGGTTTTTGTGAAGATTGAGGTAACGTAAAATAAATCTTTAAGTAGAATGCCTTATGTGGGGCACAGGCTCACTTAGCAACTACTGGAGATGATAGTAGATGGTGATGGTGATGGTGATGGTGATGGTGGTGATGGTGATGGTGGTGTTGGTGGTGGTGGTGGTGGTGATGGTGGTGGTAGAGAAGGAGGAATAGGGAGAGAAAGAGGAGGAAGAAGAGGAACAGGAATAGAGGGGGAAAGAGGAGCTATAAACCTCCATAATTTCCATGCATTTTTCAGTTACTTAGAACTTCCATATTTCTCTTTGGATATTGGGAATAAACCAACTTAAAAATGATTCTATTTTTTAGTAAAGTTGAGACTGTAATACTACTGTCAGTAAAATGTCATTCTTGACCAAGCGGAACAAGGTGTCTCTCATTTCTATAACCTGGACTTTTGTACTTTCCCAATTATCTTTTTTATAATTTATAATTCTTTGAAGACTTGACAGAATAATCTTACTAATGTTACTCAAGATATACCTTGAATTTATATAAAATTTAAAAAGCTAGCTGCTAATAATAGTTTTCCTATATTATAAAGGGCATATAATGTATTTTGGGATGGTGATGATTTGAAATGTATTAAATTAAGAGGGAATAGGATCATATAGAGAAGAGAAGCAGTGATCAGCAGTAGGTACAAACTCGTGTTCCCAGGTTTCCTAGTAGGGATAGAGTCTTCATTTAAAGAGAAATAATTTTCTACCAAGTGGTATTTAAAGCAGGCATGGTCTATGTGGATAGGCCTGGATAATTCATTGACAGTAAAATTGCCACTTAATTATCATGCCAAACAACTGACATGGTAGAGATAACCCAGACCCTAACCCTTGGCCTTGGCAAACCAAATGTTTACACTTCTGTTAGGGACACAGACACATTGCAGAGTCTTAATGTAAGTTTGAAATCACAAGCAAACATACCTTCACAAAACCAAGGCTGCATAACTTGGCTTTTGCTCCAAATTGCCATTTACACTGTGTGTCAGCATCATAAATCTGTCCTGGTAGTTTGTCCGGATATTTATACTGTCCTGCTTGCTTGGGCTCATCCACTAGACACCCGGCCTGAGGTGTGCTGTAATGACAATACATGCTTATTAATTACTCTGTTGATCTGTGATCTTTCCATATACGACAACACACTTCTGAATGCATTCACGCAAAGAAAAATATAACATGGTTTGAGAAACAGGTATATGTTTAAAGTTCAAATCCATGTTTATGCCAAAGAGTGAGTCCTGTCTAAGAGGATGGAATGTACACAGCCAGGCAGGGTTTTACAGGATGCTGAAAATTCTAGCCATCCAAGTGATTTGGCTTGGGATTCGACGGGAGACGGGGAAGGTTAATATATTTGAAAACTCCCATCAACAATCTCATTCAACAACATCTGACAATTTGTACTGAGTCCCTGCTCTGTGGCAAACCTTAGACAGAGCACTAATGGTACAAAACAAACCAGACAGACACAGTACCTGTCTTCATGGAGTTTTAAATCAAGTATTTTTGTTTTAACAGATAATGGAGCAGAGGTCAAAGATGTACTTTAACTCACAATAAGCCTTACAGACAAAAATAAATAACATTCCTAAAGAATCAAGAGGAATAATGAACTGGGGCATGAGGCAGAAAAATTTCCTTTAGGTATGTTTGATGGAACCTGTTGAGAGCAAAAATCAGTCCTGATGGCATGGATATTCTTAGCACCTTATCTCCACTTACTTAAATAATTAAAATATGGTACCATTGAGAGGTTAATTAGCATGGTGGTTAAGTGTAATTTTGTAGTGAGATAGACGGGGGTCCTAATCAACCATGCAATCAAGACCGAGTTATGTAGCTCTTATACAGCGCATGAGTGACAATGACTCTCATAAAGGTTGTTACACAGTTCAAACAAGAAAATATAACATGTTTAATAAAGCATAGTAAGTAAAGTTAGCTGCTGCTGTTATCATTATTATAACATTTAACTACAAAAGCATTTAACTACATACTAATGGAAATTCAATCTATGTTAAGTAGATCTTAATATCAATACTTATTAACTGCATTCTTACATGAGTTGGAAAAAATAATTCTAGTCACCAAATCATGAATTTAAAACTCACAGGAAAATCTTCATGGCAAAGCTCACTAGCAAAAAGTCTGTTGATTTTTTTACTACCCTTTGGACATATTTGGTTACGTATCTTTAAGCTTAATATGCTTTGTGTATATATCTTACTAATTCTTTAAACATCTGCAAATAATATACAGTGGTATGGGTTAAAAATAAAGTATCAAGAATGTCAATTCCCAAAGATATTTCACTAACATCTGGTCAAACAGATATGGGAATAGCATCTGAGTGTCCTAGTGGGTCAACATAGATTAAAAAGGTAGGTATGTGTATATGTGTGTGTGTGTGTGTGTGTGTGTGTGTGTATTTCAAATTTGGGTTCATTGTTTAATATGAATAGTGCAAATTTCCTAACTCCTACTTTTACTAATGCAACTTAAGGGTTCTGTGTTATTAAAAGCATTTTATATAGCTACCATCCTGCTTGGCTATCACTTGGACATAAAGCTAGCTCCTGGCCATTTCAGACACAATAGTCAAACAAGAAAATGCTCTATTCATTAAAACACAAACACACACTCATACCATGTGAGCATTTTAAAAATACTCTATGACACATTGATTGATAAGATTGAAATAATTAGTCACAGTAAAAAGACAATATACCTAGCAGCCTCTGGAAGTCACAGGGAAGAGACGGTTGAGTACACATCCTAGAGTCACAACAGATCTAAGTGTGAGTCTTCTCTCTGCAACTTACCAGCGATAGTACCTTAAGCCACACAATTAACCTCTCTAAGACTTGATTTCTCAACTCTAGATTGAGGATAACAGTATTGCTGTGAGGATTGAAAGAGGAAATATGTGGAGAACATTTAGCACAATATTAGGCTTCAATCTATTTTTTTAACAACAATAATGTCATCATCATCATCATCATCATCATTTGTCTTTCTGTTTATTGAGAGATCAAAAGGTAATTCCACTGAGGATTTGTTTTCACGTCTATGGAGCACAATTCTGTCACCACTCCAAACCTAGGAGCACCCCTGGATTTAACCTGTCATACCTGAGGAATTTCTTGAGATACTGTCGGCTGCAGGAAGACCATGAAAACACTCCATTGTTTCCGGTCAGTGTCGGAGACATGATATTGCCTTCAGCCTTTCTGCAGGGATTGCCTTCTCCATCATGAATCATGCCAAAGCTGAAACAGAATGAAGAAAACAAAATCCTGCTTTGTGAACCCATTTTCCTGAAGGATAATCTGAGGAAGAAAAAAGATGCCTTGATCATCAACAAAACCAACTGAGAGACAGAGTTATTAAAACTGGAACAGAGAAAGACAAATTACTACAGACTATTATAAAACTCACGCAGAAAATTTAAAAAGCGCTGAGGGCTTTGTTATACTATTTCCTGACCACAGAAGCAAAGAATGGTCTAGCTGCTACATGTTGTATGGGCTGGAAAATGTTGGCCAAGTTAAATTTACGTATAAGCTAAGCCAAAGTGATGGACCAGCCAAATTATTTTATTTCAAACAGTAAAATTCTTTTCTTGTCACCAAACATGGAACTATGGTAAAGAAGTTCAGAGTGAGTAGGAAGGAGGTGTAGAGAGATGCTGATTCTAAGCTGTCTATGAACTGTTCATACATAAGCCTAGGGTGGTATAAAAACTTCTCTCCAACTATGATAAATTCATTAGCTGAAATCACAAACTCTGATTATAATTAAACTCTCTTATAATAAACATTTTTTAAAATGCTTGAACCCCTTTATTGAAGGCTATTAAATCTTGACCGTTACTGTTATCTTTCAGATGTATTATATGAGAAAACTTTAATTTGTTCCATTTCATCACAGAAGGGTCTAGTAATTATAGAATAAAAATTTTAGGGCCGGGCACGGTGGCTCAAGCCTGTAATCCCAGCACTTTGGGAGGCCGAGACGGGCGGATCACAAGGTCAGGAGATCGAGACCATTCTGACGAACCCGGTGAAACCCCGTCTCTACTAAAAAAATACAAAAAACTAGCCGGGCGAGGTGGCGGGCGCCTGTAGTCCCAGCTACTCGGGAGGCTGAGGCAGGAGAATGGCGTGAACCCGGGAGGCGGAGCTTGCAGTGAGCTGAGATCCGGCCACTGCACTCCAGCCTGGGTGACAGAGCGAGACCCCGTCTCAAAAAAAAAAAAAAAAAAAAAAAAAAAAAAATTTTTGGTGGTCTACTCAATAGGAATCATGCATATTATACCTAAAGAATTCTCCAATATCCTGACAGGTAGAATAAATGTTACATCAATGTGCATACCCACATAGGATACATACTATAAAGACAGAGCTTACTTCAGGCTATATTAAAGTGGTAGAAGATGGAGAAATAAGAGTCTTCGATCTGCTCTAAAAAAATCCGGTGCAGAGAAAAGTCTTTTCCGGTTCTTTTTTTTTTTTAGGAATGCAGAGGATGGAGGGATATAAATATGAATTTCATCATTAATTTAAACTGTTCTTAATCTCATTATTTAAAAGAATAAAACTTGTTTCTTAGACCATATATTTATAAGGCAGATATGATTCCTATGTAAATAAAAATGTTATTCTGATATAATTTCATTTATAGAGTTAGCCTTTGAAAGTCGTCTATACCAAATAAATATGTTACAATAAAAGATATGACTTTTTGTGACCCATGTCTATAACATGGCCATTTTTCCAGCATTCCTTCTAGTTTGTCAGGAAAGTAGTAGCAGGGCAGCCGTATGCTATGATCCTATCAGTGACTTCCGTAGGTATTCAGAGGTGACCACTCAAAAACAGGTATTTAATAACCTCAACATATACTCACTGAAAGCATTTTCTTATCATCAGCTTTTCCCAATTTAATTCTTCTTCTCACCTAACCAAGATCTTAAGGGGATTTGTTTGGGAAACACCCTTTCTAAATATATTTGTGAAAGTCAGAAACAGAAAGGAACCTATAAATAAAGCACCCGAAGTAAAAAACAGAAAGAAATCTATAAATAAAGCACAAGAAAAAAGAACAAGAATCTCAGAAACAGAGATGGGGTAGGAGAGATTGAAGCCATTACGCTAGAGGAAAAGAACTTACTTAGAACTTCAGTGGAATTTTATGTGCATAAGAAAACCAAGTTGGAATTTAATCTTGAACTTAACATTCTTAAATTTACTTTAATAGCATTTTAGAAGATGATAACGTATTTTCTTTAGCACGTGCCAAATGCCATATAAATATCTTAGGAATTGTCTATTTCAAAACTTCATAAGGCCATGTTATTTAGAACTTAAGTATGTATTTTATTTTACATCTCTCCTTTCTCCAACCTCTGACTTCTCTCCCGCATCCTACCTGAAGAATATTTTCTGCTTTTCCTTATCTAAAATGTTGGATTTTGATTTTGGATAATTTTAACGCATACACAAAGAAAATTAAATTTTTCAATGACCAGTATTTTGAAAAGTGAGATCAGTTCATTTGGACTTCATGCTGGTAAAACAAACTTAGACATACATTTGATATGTACATATATTTTATTTCCTGCTTTGCATGAGAAACATCATTCTTAATGAGCATTTTTGCTTCTCCATTTACAATTTTAAAAATTGGCTTATTCATATCTAAGTGTGTGTGGGTGTCTAAGTGTGTGTGTGTGCGTGTGTGTGTGTATAGTAACATTGGAAATTTGTTGGATAACAATAACAATTGTCAAGATTTAAGTTTCCTAGAGATAATAAGTGTAGCTCATAGAAGATACCGGCACTGGCCGGGCCTGGTGGTTCACACCTGTAATCTCAGCACTTTGGGAGACCGAGGCAGGCAGATCACCTGAAGGCAGCCTGGCCAACACGGTGAAACCTCATCTCTACTAAAACTATAAAAATTAGCCAGGCCTGGTGGTGGGCACTGGTAATCCCAGCTACTCAGGAGGCACAGGCAGGAGAATCACTTGAACCTGGGAGGCAGAGGTTGCAGCGAGCCGAGATCACACCACTGCACTCCAGCCGAGACGACAGACCGAGACTCTGTCTCAAAAAAAAAAAAAAAAAAAAAGAAAAAAGAAAGAAGAGAAAAGATACCAGCACCAACATATAAAAATATCAACTATGGTTACTGAATATTTGCTTTTTAAGTCGAAAATTAACTAGATGCTTTAAAAATATATGAGTTATTTCCTGTATGTTGAATAAAATATACACACATGCACACACAAACGTTCCTAAACGGGTATACCTGAAGAGTACTACACATTGAAATCATTATTTTGTAAAGTAGTATACTTGCTCCAATGCAGCTGCTGTTGCTCAAATGTTTGAAAATTCTCTATAGCGTTGTCTCCATCATAAAAGGAAGATTTAGTAACACCAATTAAAAGAATATTAAGTACATGCAATGTTACCAACTAAAAGAATATTCAGTACATGCAGCAAAAGTTTTTTTAAAAAGTTGTGTGCCATTTTACTCTGGGAATTAATTTTTCGCCATGATTACTTCCTGTGCATAAAGAATCAGCTAGAAGTGTCTCCATTGCTGCAAAACATGAACAAAAATAAACAAATGCCTAACAGCCTAGAGACTCAGTTAAATAACTTGCAATCCGTGCACACGAAGGAGTACTGTGTGGCCATTAAATGCTGTTGTTTAAAAAGAATGAAATCAACAATAACTAGCCTTTAGTGAGCCCTTTGTATGGCCAGAAACTATTCTAAGCTTTACACAAGACTGATCCTCTTTGTTCTGCCTAAGTCAACAACGGTTAAAACGCCAATGAATCATCCAACTAGTTTTCATATAAAGTAGTAGGTCAAAGAGCCACTTACTTGTGCCCCGACTCATGAGCGATGGTGAAGGCAAGGCCAAGTCCTGTGTCCTCATTGATGGTACAACTTCGGTACTTAGAGCACATTCCACTGATGGGGGCAAACCCTATTGAAAGATCAGTTTCAAATGTGAATCCAAAGGTTGCACACACAGATACATGATAATTTATATCCTCGAAATGTTCTACATAGTTTTAATCAATGCATTCAATGTTTTTGCAAAAAAAAAATTACTAATGATCTACAGTTCTTTGTCCTGTGTAATGATAATATATAAATGCAGCATTTCCTATTTTCTTGCTTTTGTTACATATTGTTATCAATTGATCCTTGTAACAGCCCTGTAAGGTCAGTATGAGTACTGTAATTCCCATTTTACTTTTAGTACAGTAAGTCACAGAATATTTATATGCCTTGTCTGAGTTTATCATTTGGGTCAGAGCAACGGATAGAATGATAGCAAAACCAATGCAAAATGCTCACTGAACAGTGGCATTCACGTCACAGCTCAGGGTATATTTTCCAAGAAAAAACACACATCCTGGTCTTTTTCTAGAGCAGAAAACATGAAAATGCCTAAGTAATGCATGCAGATTAAATTAATTTTTCTCTGGTTCTTTATAATGTGGTAAGTGCTTCTGTTCCCAAAGTTACCTCCTCTAAGAGCCATTATAAAAGTGTCCCAGCCAGCTCTTAAGTCTATCTTGAAATACAGTGCAGTGTGTGAGAACATCTTTCATTCCAGTTTTGGTCCTAATAATCACTAGAACAAATCTATGTACCCATCTAATATTAAATGCATGCTTGTGAACTGATTGTACTCACTTCACTGTCAAGATAGAAGGGAGATCAGCTGGGAAATCTAATATAAAGGCACAAATAAGGGGTAGCATCATTATCATTACTGCCATCATCATCGTCACTAAATAAATGGTTGCCAAATTCACACACTCTGCTATATGTCTATTATATATCTGTGTGTATGTATTTATAGCTTAGGAAACCAAACCTCAGAGAGGTGAATTAACTTGTTCAGGATCTCAGAGTCATAAATAACAGACTCAGGAATCAACCACAGACATATGGGAAGTCAAAGCCCATGCACTTTGCATTAGGACATACTGCTTAAAGTAAGTGACCTTTTCGACAAGTGGTGGAATTTCTGGCGTTTTGTTTTTTCCAAGCCTTTTCTTACATTTTGGTCTCTGGATAACAGATAACACTGTCTGCTTCTCAGAATCTTCAAAACATCAACAATGCATTGGATTATCATATGTCACTTTGCACATTCCAAACCCAGAATATGAATGGATGTATATCGTTTTTCATTATAAAAACCCTTTCTCTGGAACAATTTCCAAAATAGTTGTGTTTTTGAAGACTGTGATTAATGGCTAATTGTTAAAATAAACTTATTTATAGGACATAACAGAGAAACTACAGAGAATTTGAGAAACATAAAAAATAAAATTTCTGCCCTGGCATGGTGGCTCATGCCTGTAATCCCAGCACTCTGGGAGGCTGAGGCGGGTGGGTCACTTGAGGTCAGGAGTTCGAGACCAGCCTGGCCAACACAGTGAAACCTGTCTCTACTAAAAATACAAAAATTAGCCGGGCGTGGTGGCGGGTGCCTGTAATTCCAGCTACTCTGGAAGCTGAGGCAGGAGAATCACTTGAATGCAGGAGGCAGAGGTTGCAGTGAGCCAAGATTGCGCCACTGCATTCCCGCCTGAGTGACAAGAACAAGACACCATCTCAAAAAATTAAAAAATAAGTAAAATGTCTTATGAAGTCCAACATACTATTATCTTTAATGTATCATAAGGGATTATAAAGTACTTCGAGGAAAAGTGTGAGAGAGGTACATCACATAAGCTTTTCTCAGCTCCACAAAATTCTACCATTCGTCTGGACTATTAGTTGTATCAGCAAACTATGGCTCCTGTGTTCTGTTTTTGTAAATAAAGTTTTATTAAAACACATCTGCATTCATTTTTTACATATTACTTGTGACTGCTTTTGAAACAATACAGCTGAAATGGCTAGGTGCCACAGAGACCTGTGGCCTGCATAGCCTAACATACTATCAGGTCCTTCACAGAGAGTTTGCTGACTCCTGATTTGGACAACCATTCATCAACTTTTAAAAAATGTTGTATTCCTATTATGTGCAATGGAATATACTGGAATATAGTATAGATATAAAAGATGCAATTCTTGCTATCACTGTCCTGTACAAACTAATATGGAAGAACTGAGCACTTGAAAGTCAAGTAACTTTCTAAAAGAGGCACTGCTACCTAGTGGCACAGTTAGGTACCATGGAACCCAGTAAAATCTTCAGCTACCTGAAGATTTTGTGGTCATGATGCTTATGGAATAACCTACATGTTTCTAGTTAAATAATGTATCTCACACCTCAGTGATCATCAGTAGGATCAATCAAGAAAAATACAAGCCAGGTGAGGTGGCTTAAGCCTGTAATCCCAGGACTTTGGGAGACCAAGGCAGGCAGATCACCTGAGATCAGGAGTTCGAGAGCAGCCTGGCCAACATGGTGAAACCCCGTCTCTACTAAAAATACAAAAATTAGCCAGGCATGGTGGCGGGTGCCTGTAATCCCAGCTACTTGGGAGGCTGAGGCAGGAGAATTGCTTGAACCCAGGAGGCGGAGGTTGCCGTGGACCAAGATTGTGCCATTATACTCCAACCTGGGCAACAAGAGTGAAACTTCAACTCAAATAAAAAAAAATACAAAATGAATAAAGTAAGTGGGCTCCCTACATTCTAAGTTCAGTTAAAAAGAACAATAGTCTCCAGAGGGTATGGGAGGTTACTCCACAATTTAAATATTATGTCTTTTTATTAAGGAACATAAGGGCTATCCATCATCCATAGAAAGTTTGCATACTGTGTTTTCAGCTAACAGGTGTGTGTGAAGGATCTGTTCATACCATACCTAGAGTGTCACATGGTTCATTCTTCCAAGAACAAATATCAAATCCCGTGAGTAAGATGGCATGATCATGTCTCTTGCCATTCTTTCCAATGAGGGCAGACTGCCATTGACAAAAGCTATTCAGAGACTGGTCTGCATGATGGTTGATCAATAATCCTCCCTATGGGAAACCCACACAAATCAAAGTGTGAATTTGTCACAGAGATGAGAATGCTGAATCATTCCATTTGTACAGGCAAACACAGAAACTTATTTCTAGGGAAAAAGATCACTAGAGGAAAACACTTGAGCTAAGGTAGGAGACGGGAAAATACCTATTTTAGGTAAATGCTCACAATATTTAAAGCAACTACAAAGTTTCTCTAGTGTGGTTTATGATTGATTATAGTTCTACAAAAAATAACCTGGCATCACTTAGAACACCTTTGTTCATCTCATCTGGTACTACCTTTATAAAACCGTTACAACTTTTAAAACAGGATAATAAATTAATGGTGATGAAGTTCAATGGCTTTTCCATAAAGCCTTATCATTATTTCCATAGATGTCGAAATTCTCAGCAAAGCGTCTGGCACATCATAGGTTATAGTCAATCAATCAATATAATGAAAATCAATATAATGAAAATTCACAGAATGAATAAACAAATGATGATATGATTCCAAAGGATAAAAGAGGACCTACCCTTAAAATAATCATCTGTCAAATGTTTGCTTAGTTGAAACTATTGACTTGCCCAAGTTGAAAGTTGACAGACAAGATCTTTAATTATCAGTTAATTAGGATGTGGCTGGCTTCAGTGTCCTTGGGCAACCTATTAGTAGGCTAAAGACAAAAGTGTCTCCTGATCAGCACGCATCCTTCCTATCTCTCTAAAATTCCAAAAACCATTTGACAAGCTGTTAAGTTCTGTAGCTCTCCACAGCTGGGCAATTAGATCAATTTTTGTCTTGTCTGTGTCTTCCTGCTTTTTATGTTTTTTATTGGGGTTACAGAAGAAGAGGAAGAGCCTCGGGGGACTTAAAAAAATACCCATTTGAATGGTAATCAGTATCTCAGAGAAACAGAGTTTAAACATCAAAACACTACAAAGCAGTGAGTACCATGTAATTTAACACTTTATTATATGTTCCGGTTTTCAAAATTTGCCCCATGTTTGTCTCTTGCATCTCACTGTGATCAATTCAAGGGCAGCTAAATATCCCTTGTTTATTCCCTGTATTACCTAAGATGGTACTGGGGAGACAGTAGGTTTACTACAATAATTTTCTGATGCCTTATTTTCAGTATATTTTTGAAATATCCTTCTGCGTCTACCAGCAATTACTCAGCATACCAAACTTGCAAAATCTAGCTAATGCTTAAATCTATGACCAAATTCACCTTCTTTGTGAAGCCTACATAACATTTATATTTTTATGTAACATATTTATGTTCCATATTTTTATTTATATTATATATTTATATATTTAACACTTTATGTACCATTAATTATGTATATATATGCACATATAATATAAATACATTTAAATATGAATATTTTTCTGGTGCTTTAGTTTAATTATGTGATTACACAATCTTTTAAGATTGTACCTTGAGGAGACTCAGCCTAGCTTCAAATTTAAGGAGCTAATAACTAGTACATGGATTAGTGAACATAGTAGGTATTCAAGAAATGTATTCTGAATGGCAGACTGAATGAAGACATAAATGAAGTTTGCCACTTACAGGTTCTTGTTCCAGAAGAATTAGGCTCACCACAACCACATTTATGTCACTTCCAATAGTCCCATCTTTAAATAGGCCAGAAACCTGTTGGAACAATGGAAGTCAAACAAAATCTCAAAATGTTCAAAACCTTATGGGGGAATCAATCAGACATACTGACTGAAGTACACAGGCTTCAATTTTAACCAATATATGTACATATAAAGACAATTTCCTCAAAACTCAACTTAAAAAAATAAAACCACATGTGTAGCTATTAAAAGTAATGGCAGAAACTGCAATTACATATGCACCAACCTAATACATATGCTATTCAACCCATGCAAGAGAATTCTATGACTTCTATCTTCTTTAAAGAGCCAGAAGGTTTGTGACACCCCACCTTACCATGTTCATTACTGTGAGAATGTATGTGGTGACATTTCCCTTGCCATGCTTTTCCACCATTTTCTTGTCTGCCACCACAAGGGTTTCCACATTTAGGCCCTTTTGTGATTTTCCAGCTGATCTCCTGGGTCGCCCAGAGCTCCCATATTCATCAAACCTTAGATAGGTGTCCTCTGTGGGAGGCTTGGGAGCATCTATGATGAATATAAGAGCATTTGGAAGGGATATTAGAGAATATCTAGATAAGACCTGTTGAAAGAGAAACTGAAACAAGGGAAGAAGAGAAACTATGTAATCAACACTCCACCAATCCACTAACAAGTGATGCTGCCAGTGCCTGCCCGGGTGCCTTGCATCTAGTATGTGGTCAAGAAAGACCTACTCAATAAATGTTTGGATGCACGGATGGGTAGATGGATGGGCTGGACAGGATGGATGGATGGATGTGTGGATGGATAGATGGGCAGATGAGTGCATGGATGGATGTTGGATGGATACATGGGTAGGTGGATAGAAATAAATGGATAATGGATTAATTCAGTAACTCAAAAATGCTCTAAAAAGTTAAAAAAAAAAACGAAAGAAAAAGAAAAGAAAAGAAAGGAAAAGAAAAGAAAAGAGAAAAGAAAAGAAAAGAGCTCTAAGCCAGGCGTGGTGGCTCACGCCCATAATCCCAGCAATTTCAGAGGCAAAGATGGGTGGATCACTTGAGGTCAGGAGTTTGAGACCAGCCTGGCCAACATGGTGAAACCCTGTCTTTACTAAAATTACAAAAATTAGCCAGGCATGGTGGTGCATGCATGTAATCCTAGCTGCTTGGGAGGCTGAGGCAGGAGGATCACTTGAACCCAGGAGGTAGAGGTCTCAGTGAGCCAAGATCACGCCACTGCACTCTATAAGGAAGTCTCTCGTTTATGTCCTCAAAAGAAACACCCAACCACACCTATGCATTTACCTTTGAGATACAGTCTCTGGATGACAGAGTGAGACTTCATCTCAAACAATAACAACTAAAAGAAGCTATAATTCTAGTTAGTAGAACAGATCAACAAAAATCAATTTTGTGGGGAGAAACTTTGAAAGTAGAAAATGCTCATTTTTCTACTCAAAAACTGCAGAAATAGTGTTAATCCTTTGGCTCTAAATTTATTATTTATGAATTCATTAAATATACCACTTCATACATTATTTTCTAAACAAAATGTAAACAGCTCTAACACTTTATACATCATTTTCTAAATAAAATGTAAACAGCTCTAAAATACTGGTCATGTCTGAAACTCTCATTTCATCAACACAGACTTTCACATAGCACATAAGAAGTGGTCAGTAAGAACTCTTTGATGTGATATTGGCTTAGTTATCGGGGAAACAGTATAGTCGGGGGTGATATTAAAAACTGTATTAAACACTTTTCATAACTGGTAAAGTGTGGACACCAAGTTAACAGAATGGACACTGGCCACAGCCATTGAGCAGAGACCTAGAAGTGCCTGCTGGGCCAGACATGATGCCTTTAGTTAATGGATAGCAACAACTACGCGCATTCCTGGGAAGAAAAATGGCATCTGGAAAGTTCAGGGAAGTACCTGTGTACTAACTAGTACGGAAATATTTTAGTACTATAACACCGGTCCAGCCATAACAGTGAAGCTAGCTCTCTACAGAGTAAAATTCAAAGATCAAATTATTTAGAGTTAAATTTAAAAACTCAGGTTGGCCACTTACGATCACAGTGACCTTGAGTCTCAGTTTCCTTATCTATGAAAACAGGTGACACCTGTTTATAAGGTTGCTGTAAAGATTTGCTTTGATGTCTCATATCAAACATGTCTTACCACTATAAACATTATTACTATCATTAGTACAGGTTAAATTATTACTGTATACATGCCCCTTAATGAGGATATTTCAATAATACCAAAAACTCAAAAACCAGTTAAAATGATAGAAACTCTTTCATTATTCCGCCTGATTAATATCTTAGTGATACCAGTTCCTCTTCTACATGAGAATAACCTTTTTCCGGCTGTGCTATACAACTTGGTACACACTTTCCACGTGTAGCTATTGAGCCACAGAAGAATTTAAAAGTTTAAAAAGCAATACTTGATTCAGGTATTAAAAGTCTTTTGGCTAGGCTCAGTGGCTCATGCCTGTAATGCTAACATTTCGGGAGGCTGAGGCGGGTGGATCACCTGAGGTCAGGAGTTTGAGACCAGCCTAGCCAACATGGAGAAACCCTGTCTCTACTAAAAACACAAAAATTAGCTGGGTATGATGGCATGTGCCTATAATCCCAGTTAGTGGGGAGGCTGAGGCAGGAGAATTGCTTGAACCTGGGGGATGGAGGTTGCGGTGAGCTGAGATTGCGCCACTTCACTCCAGCCTGGGTGAAAGAGTGAAACTGTCTCAGAAAAAAAAAAAACAAAAAACAAGCAAAACAAGAAAAAAGAAAATGTTTTAAGTATGTCCCAAACAACTTGAGTATGCAAATCTACTTTTTTGACCTTAATTTTATGCAAGTTAAATGAAGATTAAGTATTTCCAGTAAAAATTTATCATCTGAATTGACAGGTTTAAGTGCTGTACGTTTAAAATAAACACTGGATTTCCAAAACTTATTAGGAAAAAATAATGTAAATCTCTCACTAATCATTTGTTATACTGATTACATGTTGAGATAATATTTTGTATATGTTGCATTAAATAAAATGGTATTAAAATTCATTTACCCTTTTTTTTAACTTTTAAAACTTGTGGCTATTAGAAAATGTAAAATTGTATTTAGGGCTTGTGTTACATTTCTATTGGACATCGCTGGTCTGGAAACAGCTGAAGGTTGTACCAAGGTCACAAACCATGCTCAAGGATACCTGTGTTTCACGGCTACCTCCCTCACATGCTAATATTCTTGTTTCTGGAAGTCTCTCAAAAGAGACATCCAATCACACCTAGATATTTACCTCTCATTTCTTTTGTCATTGGAAATCTAGATACTTTTCTTAGGAGCACAGAAATCAAGATAAGATTGGGATCTATGGCATGAAAGTAGGAGATACTAAAAGAGTAAAAGAGAAACCATATCTAAATATTTCCTAGTTTAACCTAGATTAATTGATCATTCAGCATTTGCCTGAGAGAGATCATTACTGGTCCTACGCCAAGACAGATGCTCAGGGTAGCCCATTTTGACTTGCAAAGCTTGTACACCCAACAGCTCTCAGGAAAACCCGTCGAGGCCCACATAAGAACAGAACAAGAAAAAGTTTCCTTACATACATTTCTTGCGTCGTCCACAAAAATGCTGCTTTTGCAACCTTCGATGGTGATACTCTGTCTCTTGACTCTGAGATGCATGGGGAATGTGACTTGGGGAGTAACCAGGATAATTCCGGCCGGAGCTGGGGTAGCCACGGTACCGCTGGACCTTCTCCTCTGCTGTCCTTTTGTACAGTACATGAGGATGGTGACCCGCAGGGGAGCTGTAGTTGTGTTCCTGGGCCAGGAGCTGAGGTAACGGCGAGATGAGGAATTCATTTTTTCGTGTCCTTATTAAACCTGACTAAAAAGCCAAACACAAAGCAAATAGTCATGATTCCATGCCTCCCTGTGCCAAGGGTTGGTTTTCAACAGCTATTTCCTGACTAATTCCTGTATGTGGGCACAGGAGCTAAAAGCTTCACACATATTGCCTCATTTTTATCTGCATCATTACAACAAGTTGCTATTATTACTGAGACAGGGTCTCACTTTAAAACCCAGGCTGGAGAGCAGTGATGCAAACACGGCCCACTGCAGCCTTGACCTGCCAGGCTCAAGTGATCCTTCCAGCTCAGCCTTCCGAGTAACTGAGACTACAGGCACGTGCCACCATGGCCGGATAATTTTTATATTTCTTATAGAAACGGGGTCTATGTGGCCCAGGTTGGTTTTGAACTCTTGGCCTCCCAAAGTGCTGGGACTACAGGCATGAGCTACCGCACCTGGCCCGACAAGTTGCTATTATTATCACCCCCATTTACAAAGGAGAAAACTGAAGCTAAGATAGTAAGTAGGAAAGCTAGCATGGGCACCCAGAGTTTTCTACTTTCAGAGGCAGGGCTCACAACCACTGGGCTGTCAGTCCTGATGTTTGTGCTTGAAGGGCTGAGCCATGGACATCCAGCTACATCTGCATTTATAAGCTGGCAGATGCCATGCTCACCACTGGATAGAGTGATGAATATAAAAACACCTCTACTGATTCTCAAGAAGTGGTTCACACTTGATTTCTTTTCTCTCTCTCTTTTTTTTCTTTTTTCTTTTTTTTTTTTTAGATTAGGTTTCATTCTGTCCCTTAGGTTGGGGTGCAATAGCACTATTGTGGCTCACTGTAGCCTTGACCTACTGAGCTCAAGCAATCCTCTTGCCTCAGCCTCCTGAATAGCTAGGACTACAGGTACACACCACTACACTCAGAAATGGGGTCTCTCTATGCTGCCCAGGCTGGTCTCAAAGTCCTGGCTTCAAGCAATCCTCCTGCCTCAGCCTCCTAAAGTGCTCAGATTACAGGTGTGAGCCACCACTTCCAGCCCACCTTGATTCATAATTGCTAAACCAATTAAAAAAAACAAAACTAGCAAGGATGGCAGAGGAAGGCATGAGTGATGATCTGCAAGTGGGAGTCTAGAGAATCTGATGAGCGGTGCTGCTATAATGAAGAGATATATTTACCAAATCAAGAAGAAAGGGGAGACCCTGGGAAGCCCATTCAATCACAATTTTGCTTTCCAAGTTGATGGCACAGTGTATATCTTCATATCTGATTTTGCAGCCATGATGCACTCTTGTCTTTCTTTCAGCAAATGCTGTACTCTATCTTCTCTAGATATCAGAGTTATCTTCTCTAGATATCAGAGTTCCCTGATACCCAAGACCCTGCTGGAGAAGTGTAGTCTGCAGACCAGTAGCTTCAGCCTCACCCAGGAGCCTGTGGGATTCAGAATCACGGGCCTCACCCCAAACCTGCTGGATCAAAGTCTGTGCTTTATTGATATCCTCACATGTTTATGAGATCCTTTGTATTTCTGTGGTATCAGTTATGTTGCCTTTTTCATTTCTGATTTTATTTGAATCTTCTCTTTTTTTCTTCATCTAATCTAAAGGTTTGTCAATTTTATCTTTTCAAGAAACCAACTTTTTGTTTCATGAACCTTTCACATTCTTTTTCAGTCTATATTTCATTTATTACTGCTTGGATCTTTATTATTTCTTTCCTTTAGTTAACTTTGGGTTTAGTTTGTTGTTCTTTTTCAAATTCCTTGAGATTCACTATTAAGTTGGGTTATTTTGGGGATCTAAATTTTTTATGTAGGTTGGTTAACGCCAATGAATTTGAAACCTTAGAAAGAATAGAGAAATCCTGGACAAATACAGCTAACAAAACTGAATCATGAAGAAACAGAAAATCTGAACAAACCAATAATGAGTTAAGGAAATTGAATCTGTAATAAAAAGTCTCCTATCAAAGAAAATCCCAGGGCCTGATGGCTTCCCTGCTGATTTCTACCAAATTTAAGGAAGAACTAATACCAATCCTTTGCAAACTATTAGAAAAAAATTGAAGAGGGGGTAGTTTTCCAAACTCATTCTACATGGCCCGCATCACCCTGATGCCCAAACCAGACAAGAACTAAAAAGAAAGCTACAGGCCAATACACCTGTTGAAAATAGATGTGGAAATGCTCAACAAAATACTAGCAAACCAAATTCAACAGCACATTAAACAGATCATTCACCATGATCAAGTGGAATTCATCTCAGAGTTTCAAGAATAGTTTAATATACATTGATCAACAAACATGATGTATCACATTAATGGAATCAACATTGAAAAACATAGTTTTAATAGAGGCAAAAAATGCATTTGATAAAATTTAACATCTCTCTTCATGATAAAAAAACTCTCAACAAATTAGGTATAGAAAAAGTGCACCTCAACACAATAAAGGCCATATATGACAGACTCCCAGCTAGCATCCTACAGAATGGGGAAAAGTTGAAAGAAAGCCTTTCCTCTAAGATCTAGGACAAGACAAAGATGCCCACTTTCACTGCTTCTATTCTACATAGTACTGGAAGTCCTGGGTAGAGCAATAAGGTAAGAGAAGGAAATAAAGGGCATTCAATTTAGAAAGGAGGGAGCCAAATTGTCCCTGTTTTCAGATAACATGATCTTATAAACAGAAAACCCTAAAGAAACCATCAAAAAACTATTAGAATAGAGGAATACAGTAGAGTTGTAGGATGCAAAAATCAACACAAAAAATCAGTAGCATTTCTATATGCCAACCGTGAGCTATCTGAAAAAGAAATCAAGAAAGTGCCCAGGTGCAGTGGCTCACAACTGTAACCCCAGCACTTTGGGAGGCCAAGGCGGGTGGATCACTTGAGGTCAGGAGTTTGAGATCAGCCTGGCCAACATGGTAAAACCCGGTCTCTACTAAAAATAAAAAAATTAGCCGGGCGTTATGGTGGGCATCTGTAGTACCAACTGCTCGGGAGGCTGAGGCAGGAGAATTTCTTGAACTCAGGAGGTGGAGGTTGCAGTGAGCAGAGTTGGTGCCATTGCACTCTAGCCTGGGCAGTAAGAGCAAAACTCTGTCTCAAAGAAAATCAAGAAAACAGTCCCATTTACAATAGCTACCAAATACATACATACACACACACACACACACACATATATGATCTAGAAATAAATTTAACCAAGGAGAAGATCTCTACAATGAAAACTATACAACATTGATGAAAGAAATTAAGAGGATGCAAATAAATATGAAGATATTCTGTGTTCATGGATTGAAAGAGTATTTTTTAAATGTTTATACAAGGCTGGATGCAATGGCTTATGCCTATAATCCTAGCACTTTGGGATTTGAGACCAGCCTGGGCAACATAGTGAGACCCTGTCTCTACAAAAACTACAAATATTAGCCAGGTGTGGTGGTGCATGCCTGTTGTCCCAGCTTCTTGGAAGGGTGAGGTGGGAGGATTCCCTGAGTTTGAAAGGTAGAGGCTGCAGTGAGCCTAAATCATTCTACTGCACTCCAGCCTGGTGACAGAGCAAGACCCTGTCTTAATAAAAAAAATAAATAAATAAAAAATAAAACACAATCCTAACATTCATATGGAATCACAAAAAGACCCTGAAGAACCAGTGCAATCTTGAGCGAAAAAGAACACAGCTGGAAACATCACATTACTCAACTTTAAAATATACTAGAAAGCTACAGTAACCAAAAAAACATGGCATAGGAAGAAAACAGACACATAGAACAACAGAACAGAAGAGAACCCTGAAATAAATCTACTCAACTACAGCCAACTGATTTTTTAACAAAGGCATTAAAAACATACAGTGGGGAAAGGAGAGTCTCTTCAACAAATAATGCTGGGAAAACTGGATATTCATATACAGAAGAATGAAACTTGACTCTTACATCTCACCATATGTCAAAATCAACTCAAAGTGTATTAAAGGCTTAAGTTAGAGATCTGAAATTACTAGAAGAAAACATAGGGAAAATACTTCATGACATAGGTCTGGGCAAGGAGTTTTTGGAGACAAACTCAAAAGTACAGGAAACAAAAGCAAAAATAGAGAAATGGAATTATATCAAACTAAAAAGCCTCTGTACAACAAAGGAAACAACCAATAGACTGAAGAGACAACCCACAGAATTGGAGAAAATATTTGTAAACTATGCATCTGATAAGGGTTAATATCCAGAATATATAAGGAACTCAAACAATTCATCAGCAAAAAATAACAATAATGATCTGATTTTTAAGATAGCCAAAAAACCTAAATAAATACTTCTCAAAAGACATGCACATGGCCAACAGGGGTGTATGAAAAAAATGCTCAACATCAGTAATTATCACGGAAATGCCAATCAAAACCATATGAGATACTACTTCACACCAATGAGAATAACTATTATCAAAATGACAAAAAAATAAATGCTAGCATGGATGTGGAGAAAAAGAAACTGTCACACACTGTGGGCAGGAATGTAAATTAGTATAGCCATTATGGAAAATAGTATGAAGATTCTTTTAAAAAATTAAATATAGTTCTACCATATCATCCAGCAATCCCGCTACTGGGTATTTATTCAAAGGAAGTGAACTCAGTATGTTGAAGAGATATCTGCACTCCAATGTTTATTGCAGCACTAGTCACAATAGCCGAGACACAGAATCAATCTAAGTGTCTATCAACAAACAAATAAAGAAAATGTGGTATATAGACACAATGAAATACTATCCAGCCATTAAAATCATGAAGTCTTATAATTTGTGGTAACATGGGATAGTCATCTTAGGAGATGTGGCATCGATATGATGTCTAGAGCCTGAACTCAAAGACAGAGTCTTCATTCACAAGCACATGTTGGGCACCTGAGTCCTGGTCTTGTTCTAGGCATTGCCATCAACAAGAGTGGTACACAAGAAGTAAGTGAAATGGTTCACATTCATGGCCTTATGGATATTATGGGACAAGAGAATCAATAGGCAAGATAAGTAAAATCTCACAACCCTAGAAATCCTTTCCATTATATCTTTAGGATATACTTCAGAGAAGCCCACCCTTCCAGATCTAGCACAGGTCATTCTGGTAGACGCTCGCATCTCTTATTTGGACACTTTCTATTAACATCCCAAATTCCACCTGTCCTATCCAGTAGGGTCTCCCAACATCAGCCAGAGTCCTCATCCACCACAAATCAACTTCTTCCATTTACTCTAGTATTAATCACAAATTCCTGGCCCACTAATCTCTGCATCATCAACTCCCTGCAGAACCTGCCCGCTTTATCTGTGCTCTCTTCCTCTTCTCACACCATTCTAAACAGGACACTGCTTTCACTTTTTGAACCTAAGAAGTTCTTTGATACTAAATGGCATTTTCACACATTTTTTTTTCTTTCCCCTACAGTCTTCTCCTATCAGTTCACTTGGCTTTCTGGTGCTCATGGCTGATGTCTCAATTTAAACACCATCTTCTCAGAGAAGCTGTACTCATGACCCTATTGAAAATTATCCTCTCAGCCAGGCACAGTGGTTCACGCCTGTAATCCCAGCACTTTGGGAGGCTGAGGCGGGTGGATCACAAGGTCAGGAGATTGAGACCATCCTGGCTAACACGGTGAAACCCCATCTCTACTAAAAATACAAAAATTAGCCAGGCATATACTCCCAGCTACTTGGGAGGCTGAGGCAGGACAATCGCTTGAACCCGGGAGGCGGAGGTTGCAGCAAGCCGAGATTGCACCACTGCACTCCAGCCTGGGTGGCAGAGCAAGACCCAGTATCCAAAAAAAAAAAAAAAAAAAAAAAAAAAAAAGAAAAAGAAAAGAAAAGAAAGAAGACAAGAAAAGAAAGAAACTTACTCCCTTTCATGCAAAGGCATAAGAATGACGTAATGGATTATGAGGACTTGGGGGAAAGGGTAGGAGTGGTGGTGAGGGATAAAAGTGTACGAATTGGGTACTGTGTATACTGCTCAGGTGGTGACGGGTACACCAAAATCTCACAAATCACCACTAAAGAACTTATGTAACCAAACATCATCTGTTCCCAAAAAACCTACAATATAAAGAAAATTATCCTCTCTCACTTCCAAATAATCTCAGGCCATAGCTAACTGACTTTATATCAATCTTCGATAAGGAAACAAACAAAACGCAACCCTCTCCGCACCATCTCTCCCATGCAGTTTTATTGCACACTCTGTGACAGCAGGGGTCACCTCAGTATCCCTGATGCATGCCACGTGTTATCAGCTAGTAAATATTTGTTTCTCAAGGCAGGGCATGGTGGCTCACACCTGTAATCCCAGCACTTCGAGGAGGCCAAGGAGTGAAGCTCACTAGAAGTCAGGAGTTACAGACCAGACTGGCCAACATAGTGAAACCTCACTGCTACTAAAAATATGAAAATTAGCCCGGCATGGTGGTGGGCACCTGTAATCCCAGCTACTCAGGAGGCTGAGGCAGGAGAATCGCTTGAGCCCAGTAGGCAGAGGTTGCAGTGCGCTGAGATTGCGCCACTACATTCCAACCTGGGCAACAGAGTGAGACTCCATCTCAAAAAAAAAAAATTGTTTCTTCATCCCCAGACTTTTATCAGAATGGAGGTGATACTGAAGGCATGCCAGTATCAGAGAAGGAAACCAGACATAGGAAGTGACAATTTCAAGACTATAACGCACATGAACTCATCTGTATTTCAGACATGAAGCCATAAGCATTCAGTGCAATACCTTAACCTAACCTCACACTCCCTGGGAGGAAAACCCAGCAGGAAGCACAGGCGGAATTCAGGTCCCTCATTCTCTGAGCAGGACCCTCTCTTCCAAGCCATGCCCTCACCTCTTTCAAGCTCCATGCAGACAAAAAACCCCATTTAAAGTCCCTCACTGAATAGAAGGAAAAAAAAAGTGAATTATCCCTGAAAGCCCTCCAGCCTTACTAACTTCCTTACTTGGCTCAACTAATATCAAAGGCTTAAGCCACTTAAGTGCTTTAACTGGACTAACCGGTTTGGAAGCTTTCTATTTTCTCCCTGCTACATGCAAACTACAGACAACTCAAATGCACAGAGAAAACTTCCACACTGAGAAAGCAATTTAAAAAATAGTAATAATGGGCATCCTATGTTGAGACAAACACTTTGTCTCACATAGCCTGTCATCTTCCTATTCAGAGTGACCAAGATAAAAATTTAGAAGAATTCTTTATAATACAAGAATTTTACAGTGCTACATATTAAAAAAGAAAAGTATTATTTTTCTGCTTTAGTTTGATAGAAAACCTTGGAATATAACCAAATAAATACATTTTATTGCATAAAAATATAAACCCAATAAACCCCAAAGAAACCATCTGTTTATTTGTGGAGCGTGTGAAGCATTTTGAGTTACGGAACACAAGCAACGTTCTGGCTGAGTAACAGTGAATGAGACAGATCTGTGGTCTCCCGTGGCTTTCAGTTCAATGGGAGAACCAGGGACTAAACCAGCAAATATCACAAATGGGAATGAAATATTATTCCTCTGTATAAAGTGTGAAGAAAAAGATGGGGTTTCACCACGTTGGTCAGGTTGATCCCGAACTTCTGACCTCAGAGGATCCTCCCACCTCAGCCTCCCAAAGTGCTGGAATTACAGGGATGAAAACCAGTCTCTCCTAAAAATATAAAAAATCGCACCACCGCACTCCAGCCTGGGTGACAGAGCGAGAGTCCCTTTCAAAAAAATAAAATAAAATAAGTATGAAGAAAAAGAGCAACGTTTTGTGAGAGAAAATAATAGAAGGGGTGAGAGGAGCGGGGAAGCTAATTTTAGAAAGGGAGGTAACGGAACACTTTTCTGAGTAGAGGCCTTTCTTGTGAGACCGGAAGTCCTCTCTTGGTCCATGATGGGGAAGTCCAGATGGAACTGAGAGACTGAAGTCTCAGACCTAAGGAATGGAAAGGGTGGTGAGAACAGGAAGAAAGCAGACACCCAGTGGCCTGCTAAGAAGGGGATGGACTAGGGACGCCCTTAGGCTCCTCCAATAGAGGGCAGGAAAGGCCTGGATTCATCTGTTCTAGCACTGCTATAAAGAACTACCTGAGAATTGGGTATTTATAAAGAAAAGAGGTATAATTGGCTCATGTTTTCACAGTCTGTACAAGAAGCATGGCTGAAAGCCTCAGGAAACTTCCAATCATGGCAGAAGGCAAAGGGTTTTACGTCTTTTTTTTTTTTTTTTTTTTTTTTGAGACGGAGTTTCACTCTGTCACCCAGGCTGGAGGGCAATGGCGTGATCTCGGCTCACCACAACCTCCGCCTCCCGGGTTCAAGGGATTCTCCTGCCTCAGTCTCCCGAGTAGCTGGGATTACAGGTATGCACCACCACGCCCAGCTAATTTTGTGTTTTTAGTAGAGACAGGGTCTCTCCGTGTTGATCAGGCTGGTCTTGAACTCCGGATCTCAGGTGATCCACCCGCCTCGGACTCCCAAAGTGCTGGGATTACAGGCATGAGCCACTGTGGCCGGCCGCAGACACATCTTACATGGCCGCAGCAGGAGGAAGAGAGAGTGAAGAGGTACGTGCTACACACTTTTAAACAATAAGATCTCACGCGAACTCACTATCACGAGACTAGCAAGGGGGAAATCCACCCCCAAGAGCCAATCACCTCCCACCCTTCCTCCAACACTGGGAATTACAAATCCACACGAGATCTGGGTGGGGACACAGAGCCAAACCATATCAGGCCCCAAGGATGGGCTGCCAAAGGATGACGTGGTGGAAGAGCTGCCCCCAACTCTCCACCCAGGAAACCCCTTTCCCTCAAGAGACAGAGTCAAGCTGAGGGAAAGGACTGGGTTGCGCCCCCTACTGGACTGTGTGTGCTGCAGGGTCAGCTCACATTGCTTCTTCCTGCATTGTGTTTTGTCTTTTCCAGAAGAAATGTGACTTAGCTGCTAAAGCTTAAACATTAAATTGATTCTGACTCAGAGTCAACATTCTATTTAAATAGTTTAATGTTTTATTCTTTAAAATAAAATAAAAATAAGTATGCTTTATTTGTGAACAGGTGTTTTCTGTATTAGATATCAAGGGTCTAAATAATTCTTTTTTTTTTTTTTTTTGAGACAGAGTCTCCCTGCAATGCCCAGGCTGGAGTGCAGTGGGACAATCTTGGTTCACTGCAACCTCTGTCTACCAGGTTCAAGTGATTCTTCTGCCTCAGCCTCCTGAGTAGCTGGGATTATAGGTGCCCACCACCACTCCCAGCTAGTTTTTGTATTTTTAGTAGAGATGAGGTTTCATCATATTGGCCAGGCTGGTCTTGAACTCCTAACTTCAAGTGATCCGCCTGCCTCAGTCTCCCAAAGGTCTGGGATTACAGGCATAAGCCACCTCACCCGGCCTCAAGGGCCAAAATAATTCTTAAAGTACTAATGCCAGGTATAAATCACACTTTATGAATTTTCCCTAAAGTTTCCTTTAAAATATACTCCTCATTGGTCTTATCACAGGCTTTAGATTTAACAGAAAAAGGGAGACTGCAGCTTCCAGATGTAACTGACAAATTTAGTGTTAGGATGAGCACACAATTAATTTTTAATAGTTCAGTGTGAAGAGCTTTAAAGATCAATGAAAATTAGGAAGCTATAAATAAGCTTCCTGAAGTCAGGGACCATGTCTTAAGTGATTTGTATCCCAGTGTTTATACCTCTTTAATAATCAAAATTTAAAAGACCTAATGAATGAATAATGTTTGTAACAATAGAGCCAGAACTTCAAATAAAATGATATAAGCATATCTTAAAGAAGTATCTTGAAATAATAATAAAAACAGCCCCATGGGCAGTATCATTATTCTGTTTTTATTTTTAGTAAAGACTGATTGACAGATAGAACAAAGGAGCCCCAGTAGACTGCCTGGAAAAATAATAGCAAAGACATATTTGTGGTCAGCAATAATCAAGTTATTTTTCACTTTTTAATTTTTAATCTATCTGCAACAACTAAAAAATGCTCTTACCTCAGTCAAGATGTCACATTCTTTAACATTTTTTTTTAAATCTAAACAAGAACACTAAAGAATAAGTCATTGATTTGTTGCCCAACATGTATAAGGATACCCCCAAATGAGAAATCTCAGTTCAGAATAAGGGAAAGACTTAGAGTATAATCAATATGAAACAGAAATTAATGGACCAGGGGTTGGGGTGAGGAAGGAGGGAAAGAAACATCAGAAAAATTAAAGACTAAGAAATAAAGAAAATGCTGAGGAAGTCTTTGAGGAAAACCATTGGTATAAGGATGTTTAGGATTTTATTCAGTAGCAATGAGCTGGGTGTTATATATAGCACATGCCTGTAATCCCAGCACTTTGTGAGTCTAAGGCAGTAGGATCACTTGAGCCCAGGAGTTTATCAGCCTGGTAAACATCGCAAGATCCACCTCTACTAAAATAAAATCTTAGCCAGGTGTGTGTGGTAGCATGTGCTATAGTCCCAGCTACTCAGGAGGCTGAGGTAGGAGAATCGCATTAGCCTAAGAGGTTGAGGCTGCAGTGAGCTATGACTCCACCACTGCTGTCCAGCTTGGGAGACAAGAGTGAGACCTTGTCTCAAAAAAAAAAAAAAAAAAAGCCCTTTACTTAGATGATTTTTAGAGGATTAAATGAGTTAATACTTTTAAAGTGCTAAAAACAGGCTGGGCATGGCAGCCCACACCTGTAATCCCAGCAGGTTGGGAGGCTGAGGCAGGTGGATCACTTCATGTCAGGAGTTCAAGACTAGCCTGGCCAAAATGATAAAACCCCGACTCTACTAAAAATACAAAAATTACCCAAGCGTGGTGGTGCGTGCCTGTATTCCCAGCTACTCGGGAGGTTGAGGCAGGAGAATCACTTGAACCTGGGTGACGGAGGTTGCAGTGAGCCAAGATCACACCACTGCACTCCAGCCTGCGTGACAGAGTGAGACTGCGCCTCAAAAAAATTAAAATAAAGTAAAAAGAAATAAAAGTGCTAAAAACAGTGCTCAGCACATAGATAACACTCAATACATATTTATTAACATTGTAATTATTACATTTGACTATTTGAGGGAACAAGGAGAAGTGTGGCCTTTTTCTAACAGTGTGTTTATATTATAAGTTTTCCCTTCAATCGGACCTGAAATTCTGGGAAGCAGCATAAACATTCTTTCAGTTTCTTGAGAAAAACAATGAAAGAACTAAGCAAGGTTTGAAGACCTGAAAAGACACATATTGATGAAATTCTTACAAAAGTAACTGAAGATACTTAAAGACAGAAGAGAAACCATTAATTTTTCTACCTTGGAGAGATGATCAACCCACGGACTCTAGGTTTTAGTTTTGACCGGTTGGTGTGTTTTGGTGGGGATGGGAAAGAGAAGTGACCAATGGCAAGGGAATTACGAGGCTGCTTCTCTCATGAGGCCCCTTCTTGGGCCCCTTAACTTCACAACCATAAGGTTCACCAATTCAAATGTTTAACTCCAGCCTTCGTCCATTCTGAAGGCTCAATCTCTTATCCTCCTGCTCCACTGAAAAGCATTGACAATCTCTTTTTGATTTGGCTAGCATCATGGGGAGAACACTTGTTACTAGCCTTAAAGAGTAAATGAATGGGTATTGCTGGGAGAACTAAGCAAAGTGGACTTTATGGAGAATGTGGCAGAATAGACTGTGACCATGGACTAGAGTTTTCAGCTTATATGCTGGCCATCTGTTTATTTATTTTTATTTTATTTAGTTATTTATTTCACTTTATTTTATTTTATTTTATTTTTGAGATGGAGTCTCGCTCTGTAGCCCAGGCTGGAATGCAGTGGCACGATCTTGGCTCACTGCAAGCTCTGCCTCCCGGGTTCACGCCATTCTCCTGCCTCAGCCTCCCGAGTAGCTGGGACTACAGGCGCCCGCCACCTCGCCCGGCTGATTTTTTGTATTTTTAGTAGAGACAGGGTTTCACTGTGTTAGCCAGGATGGTCTCGATCTCCTGACCTCGTGATCCGCCTGTCTCGGCCTCCCAAAGTGCTGGGATTACAGGCGTGAGCCACCGCGCCTGGCTATTTATTTTTATTTTATTTATTTTTTGAGACGATGTCTCACTCTGTCACCCAGGCTGGAGTGCAGTGGCATGATCTTGGCTCACTGCAACCTCCACCTCCCAGGTTCAAGCGATTCTCCTGCCTCAGCCTCCTGAGTAGCTGGAACTACAGGTGCGTGCCACCACACCTGGCTAATATTTTGTATTTTTTGGTAGAGACGGGGTTTTACCATGTTGGCCACGGTGGTCTCAAACTCCTGACCTCAAGTAATCCATCCACCTCAGCCTCTCAAAGTGCTGACATTAAAGGTGTGAGCCACCGTGTCTGGCCCTATCTGTTTTAAGATGAGACAGGTAAAGGCCCACCCCTTCCCAGTGAACACCTGAGTACTCCAAGGTCACTCCACAGATGCTCACTGCGTCCTCTCCACCTGTGGTTCATGCAGCTGCATCATGAACAAGCATCACTGGGCAAAGTTGATTTGTCCAAGCAATCCCAATCTCCTAGCTAGGCAGGTAGAGTGATCCCTGTGACTTTCTGAGTCATGCTGATAATGGCAGACTAGAAAAAAGGTTCCAAAAATCTTGCTGTGAGGTCCTTAGAAATGTTTGACTTTCTTCTCTTCCGTCACCTGGGATGTTCAGCGACTGCAAATACTCCAACAGGCTCAAAATGAATTATCCTTTCACTTTACTCACTAACCCAGTGGGGCTCCAGAACAACATTAACTAACATGGCTTTGACTATATACAATGGTTTATGCTCCGGACACAGAGATGAACAGATTCAGTCTCTGTCTTCAAAGCCCTTCAACAATAATCGTCTGTACGGATGTAGATGTCATTCTAGCAGCTCTTAATAGATACTAATAACATATTGATGAAATTTATTTAGCTAATTATAATTTCTACTGAAATAAACACGTAGTGACTTCAACAGCCCAAATCCCATGAGACCAGAATACAGCGTCATGGCTGTATTCACAACTCCATATTGGTTTGGAAAGTATAAGCAGATTCTGTCCAAGTTATGCCTGTGCCTATTCTCAAAAGAGTATGTACCTCTAAGAAACTCTTTTTAAGTTCTATGTACCAATATCAAAATGGTTGATATTAACATCTATTGCATACATTTTAATATAAATTAAAAAATTAAATGTAAAAATGTTAAAATGCATATAGTTTATAAGCAGCCACAACCTATGTTTCAGCATTTATAAATTAACCTCAGTGGTTTAATCATAATCAACAGATGTTGGTAAGTCCCCTTCCCACTTATTCTCCCCGTCTTCCTTTAACACATCCATCTGGGGGTCAGTGTTTCCTACACACCAGACACTACACATAGCATTTCATCTGCAGAATTTCAACTGACTCTCACTGCAGCTCTATTTGTTTTTTGCTGTTGTTATTTTATATTTTATTTTATTTATTTTCTGAGACAGGGTGTTGCTCTGTCACCCAGGCTGGAGTACAGTGACATGATCTCAGCTCACTGCAACCTCCACTTACTGGGTTCAAGCAATCCTCCCTGCCTCAGCCTCCGGAGTAGCTGGGATCACAGATGCCGCCATCACGCCTGGCCAATCTTTGTATTTTTAGTAGAGACGGGACTTCACCATGCTGGCCAGGCTGGTCTTGAACTCCTAATCTCAGGTAATCTGCCTACCTTGGCCTCCAAAAGAGCTGGGATTACACGTGTGAGTCACCACACCTGGCCTTGCGGCTCTATTTGATGGGTACTTTATTAACACCTCTATGTCACGGGGCTATCTGACTCCATGGCCTGCCCTCACTCTTAAAAAATACACATTCTGTTCAGATTCAGGAAAGGTTCCAGAGAGGGTGGGGGTGGGGGCCAGCTGAAATGCTGGACTCTGAAGGCATGACTCTTTAAGAACAAACCAGTTTTGGGCTGGCATAATGGCAGTAGGTCCTAGCCTCCTGCCAACTACCTGCTATTCCTTTCCCCATTTCAAAAGGACCAGAAGAACAAAGAGATGCAAGTAAACTCAGGTCATTCCCAGAAGTGAGGGCTGAGGTTAAGTGACATGAAAATCAGAGAGTCGGCTGGGTTGGGTGGCTCACACCTGTAATCCCAGCACTTTGGGAGGCCGAGGTGGGTGAATCACGAGGTCAGAAGCTTGAGATCAGCCTGACCAACATGGTGAAACCTTGTCTGTACTAAAAATACAAAAATTAGCCAGCTGTAGTGGTGCATGCCTGTAACCCCAGCTACTTAGGAGGCTGAGGCAGGGTAATCACTTCAATGCAGGAGGCAGAGGTTGCAGTGAGCCGAGATCATGCCACTGCATTCTAGCCTGGGTGACAGAGCAAGAATGTCTCTAAATAAATAAATAAATAAATAAATAAATAAATAAATAAATGAGATTCCTCTCAATTTTCACACCAAAAGGTATGAAAAAAGAAAGTCCTGTGTTCAGCAGAGGTACTCAGAAAGCTTCCTGCATGGATCCAGACATAACTGGCTCAATTGTTCTCTGGAACGTGTCCTTACTGGTCATTACCAATCTAGTTCAGATTTCACCCTGCAATGTTCTTATTCTCTCTCGTAGGGTATATTCTATGTACTTCAGGGCAGAACTGGACTACTCTGCCTTGCAACAGCCACGCCACATCCTGTATGCCGGAGATACTCCACATATATTTGGGAGAGACATATCCACAATAATAGAAGATACCGTATCTTCCCCTGAGATAGCCAGATATGCCCTAACAATCAGTTAAAAGGACAGATACCAAAGCTGCATGATCTTTACAAGTGGTTTGGTCATGAAGACTTTCTCAATCTAGGGAAGATGAAGGAAAGCTGTTTGACACCCTTGTGCCTCATAATCCTCTTTGCTCCATGCTTATGAATGTGATCATTTCAAAGGAAGCTTAAGGGTATCATTTGGAAAACACATGACTGCCACAAAGGCTGTTGGTGAACTGTGAATGACCAAGACGACAGCTAGCATGTCTCGATTTAATGGAAACAAGACTTTCCATGAAGTTCACATGGGAACATGCAGCCAGCCTTCCCCCTGGATCATTCCAGGCTTTGTTGCCGTGTCTGCTAATAACACTCCTCTTCACATGTTGGTATCCTTGGGAAGCGGGGGCCTGAATGGCTGGGAGGAGATGATCCTACCTCATATCCATCTAAGTTGTGTAATTTAACATGAATTTCATGATCCAATTTTGTGTTCCCCTCCTCCAATCCTTCTTTGCTCCAAACTGACATTGGGGAATGCGGCATTATGAAGTTAAGAATACCGAAAAATTGCAACGAACAACCAATCTCTTGAGCTGCTCTCTCTGTCCTCCCTGTGTTCTCATTCCAGTCTAGTCATGTATTGCCCCAAGCATAGACTAAGCAGTGGTCTCCTATCTCCTCTCCCTGTTGACAATCTCTCTTCTCCCTTGCTCCAAAGTTATTTTTTCCAAAGCATTGCTTTTAACAGGTCACCCACCACCATGCTCTACCACTACAAGATGAATTCTTGACCAAGAGATAGGGATTTCAAGCCACAGCAGCCCAGTCCCATCCAAATGCAGCATCTGGTAGCTTCTCTAGCATCTTCTACCTCTTATTTTTTCTTTTAACTGAATTCCAGTTACATTCGCTCCATTGCTCCTCTATAAATTAAAAAGCCAAGTTCCCATCTCAAAATCTTTTCATTTGCCATTTCCTGTGCCTAGAATGCTCTTCCCCTAGATAACTCACTTCATGTAGGTTTGTGTCCAAAGGTGACCTCTTTTTTATTTATTTATTTATTTTTTTGAGACAGAGTCTCCCTGTCACCCAGGCTGGATTGCAGTGGTGCAATCTTGGCTCACTGCAACCTCCACCTCCAAGGTTCAAGCAATTATCTGCCTCAGCCTCCCAAGTAGCTGGGATTACAGGCACCCACCACCATGCCTGGCTAATTTTTGTGATTTAGTAAAGACGGGGTTTCACCATCTTGGCCAGGCTGGTCTTGACCTCCTGACCTCGTGATCCACCCGCCTTGACCTCCCAAAGTGTTGGGATTATAGATGTGAGCCACCGCGCCTGGCCCAAAAAGATGCCTGAGAAAACAAGGTTGGCTTTGTTTCGATAGGATGCTTCAAAGGCCACCTGTTCAAAGCATCCTATCGAATGAAACAAAGCCAACCTTGTCATTTTCTCAGTCAGCCTTTTTCCCCCATAACAGTCCTTATCATGACATGACAGTGCCACATGCAGCTGTTTCCTTCATGTGTTTATTGTTCATCCCTCCTATTAGCTCCTTAAAGGCTGGGACTTGTGTCTGTTCTGCCGACTTCCCTATGCCCATTGTCTGGCATCTGGTAGGAGCTCTGCAAATATTTTTGGTATTAATCAACTAAAAATAAAGCAACATGTATAGTGCTAAGGGAGACATAAAAACAAGCAAGACTTCAATGTCTATATTTAAGAACCTCCTCTACTTCTGGAACTAAACACATCCAATTAATCAGATATATCCTTTTCCCAATTCATCATTCTGATTTACATAGCCCCCCACCCCCTTGGCTTCCATACCATTCACAGCACATATCAAGGAGACAATTACTTCTCTAGTTCCTCTCTCATTCCCTGTAATATAAATTCTGGGCAAAGCAGAGTTAATATTGTATTTGATTTTGTGCCCTTAGAACTCAGATGGTACTGCCGTGACACTCAAATCATACTGACTGAATACGGGAATATATAAAATTCTCTAAGTACAAAGTTAAGGCAGACCATCTCTGAGGATAGTGTTTGAACTTTTGTACAGTGGGGGAATGGCTGAAGGTTTTGAATGGAAAAGACATAAGAATCTATCTACATTATAGAAAACCCTGGCTAATACCCAACTTATGGGGCATTTCTACTGCCTGTAGCAGGGAGAATGTACTAACACTTTATATTCTGCCTGGCATTACTGTGAAGTATGACAAAAATTTAGACAAGAAGAGAAACGTATATAGTGTGCTACATTATCTAACATCCAGTTCATCAGCTCTTCTTATACCATTTTTGCTTCAGATTTTTTAAAAAACTTAACATTTCATATATACTTATTAAAATATTGAAATATAACCTCTCCATATGAAATCAATTCAGATAAGGTTTTCTGGTTTGTTTTTCTGAGACAGTCTTGTTCTGTTGCCCAGGCTGGAGTGCAGTGGAACAATCTCAGCTCACTGCAACCTCCGCTTCCTGGGTTCAAGCCATTCTCCTGCCTCAGCCTCCCGAGTAGCTGGGATTACAGGCAGGTACCACCATGCCTGTCTCATTTTTGGATTTTCAGTAGAGACAAGGTGTCATCATGTTGACCAGGCTGGCCTCGAACTCCTGACCTCAAGTGATCCACCCACCTCAGCCTCCTAAAGTGTTGGGATTACAGGCGTGAGCCACCATGCCTGGCCGTAGATAAATATTTTGATATAAGATTAGTATCCCTTGTCACCAAAAGTCTAACTCCCTATTTAAATTATCATTATCCAAATGTATTTGGTTTCTAAGTGGGGATAGTAAGGAATTTATACTTGATTCTCAATGCATGTTTGCTGAAAATAGTGACTTTCTACGAAGGAACAGTTGACTTGCATTCTGTAACTAAGCTGGTGCTGCATAAATAGATAAATAGCATCTGCCACATTTGCAAGACAGGGATTCCAATTTTTGGAATAAGTGATGCTCTCCCTTCCCAAGGCTGCTGGCTGCTGATGCACACTATCAGAAAGACACGTGTTTTTACTTGTTTCTGTGGTGGTAATGGGTTATGTCAAGCTTTCCACCCGACCCTGCCCTGCCTCCCTTGGAACTGGCAGCATTTATTTGTTAAACAGACAGCTGGAGCTGGAAGTCTAGGAATCAGCTGTTAAGAGATGTGATTAAGTACGCTACGTGGCATCAACCCATTGGGTAGCTGCACAGTAGAGCTGGATGATTGACAGGACTTCCCAAGCTCTCCCAGGGGTGGGGTGGAAGAGCCAGAGATGACCACCATGTTGGAAACAGCTGGTCCCAATTTTTCTCAGTTATTTATCTTTTCCTGCCCCTCCTCATCCCCTGCCTTGAGGTAAAACCAAGAAAAATAATCATAGAATTACGAGATGTTAGCAATTGTGCAGTCCATCCCCCTGATTTTACAGAGGAAGGAAATGGGATCTGGGGAGAACAAAGAATTGTCCAAAGTCTCAAAACGGATTAGTAGCAGAACATTTTTGGCTAGCATTTAGTCTTTCTATTTAATGAAGTGATTGGACTTGGTAACTCAGGGGTTATTCCACATCTGAAATTCTATTCCTTTTTCACTTGGGATGTAGGTAACTTGCTGTTATACAAAGTATAATTCCTGCACAAGACAGCAAGCTCCCTTGACAGCCTAGTGTACACTCAGCAGTAAAAGTGTTTTGATGTTGCTGCATAATGTCAGAGCCCAGTTAAGGGGCTCAGAGCTCATCATCAACCTGGCTGAACACCAGGCTTAAAGATGCAAAAACCTGTACCCAACTTGGACTTTAGAATGCACATTTCTAGCGTTTTAAAAGCAATCTTCTAAAATAGACTACAAACCTATACCTGCAGGCCCAACCTGGACTTTGATAGGTTTTGTTTGTTCCTCTCTCTGCTAACTTTTCCCTAAAGGAATTTGAGCCCAATACTGTCATGTCATCCAATTTTTCAAGAGAAGCCAGAAATTCTATTTTGTGTGTAAAACTGCTGGGCAGCAGCTAGGGAGTGGCTGCCCCATAAAGAAGTGGCATAAGCTCTCCAGTTCGTCAAAGCCCTACCCCTTCTGCATCCCTCGTTATATTACTGGTCTGGTGCCCATGAACATTTGACTTTGTGACCCCTGCCCTAATTCAACCTTACACTTGATGCACTTCTTATGCAAAAGCCATATCTTGCTAGCTAGGGCCTTTCTTTTTCCTTCTTTTATAGCTGCCAGATCACGTATCACAAAGCTAAGAAATCCGTACATACCCAAAGATATTTTTTCCTCCTCAATAATTACATTTGCATGTAATTTATTACATGAAAATATGAGAAAACATGAGGAAGGCTGGGATAGAAGCATAGCTTATTTAACTTTGTGAAATCTGTGAGTTTGCAAATTCTTGGTGCCGTCCTGCAGAAACAAACGACAGAAGCCTGCAAAGGGGTAAACACTTCTGTTCAGTGAACTATGCTTGCCTTCTATAGCATCCAAAATGTCACTCCAAACAGATGCTGGGGATGAAGAAGAAAAGTCTGGGGGCAAAAATAGCAGAGGCCATTTGCATACTAATATCCTCCATCCAGATTCAGGTGCAGAAGGACATAGATAAGATAATGTGTTAGGCAAATGCATATGCGGTTAACTCGCTAACATGTAACAGAGAGATTAATGGAACATGTGCAGTGATTTCCAAGTTTTTCCTCCTGCTGTCATGGATTTTCTTGGCTCACCCAACTGCCATGTAAATTCTCTTCCTGTTACAAGCACAGTGTGGCAGGAAGACAAGTGGCTTTCTTGCCAAACTCTGGCTCATTTCCATCTCATGTCAGATAGTCAGGGGTCATGGATCACTTTACAATGTGTTTCAAAATTTAAAATGGCTCAGGTCATCGCTGTCATGGGATAACCTATATTTCATAAACCAAATATGTTTAGGCTTCCAGATTACCAATAAAAGCAGATAACCAGCTTCTTGGAAACAAACTCAAAATGCACTACTCAAGAGTACACACACAGAGGAAGCTCTATCCTAACTCTGGCCACTCATGCCTCCTTCCCTGCAAATTACTCCATATCCATTTTTAAAAATTTTAATGTAAAGCATCTGAATGCAAACTGCTTCTGCTGCCATGTCTTGTAATAAGGCGATTACAAGCTGAGTATCAGTGGCTTGCCATGATCACATTAAGAAAATCAGCAGCTGGATGTTGAGTTTTTTAACTTCTGCCAAAAAAATTTTTAAAAGTTTTGATTCTCCAATCATAGCTAAGGTAACACATAAACTGAGATGGCAGCCAATATCTTCCATTTGTCCATCAACAAGACTGTGAGTAAAGCAACCTTTTCTATCCAGGAGTTTATTTATTTAACTGATGACTGCTGCCCTCATTTGGGTGCTGCAGACTCATCCATGAAGCTGGAATGAGAGAGACGGTGCCTGCTCCTGTATTCTCTGTGGTGCTATCTCTCACCACTACACTGACTCCCAACCCCCATCCTTTACTGCTTCCTAGGATGGCAGAGCTTTCCACTGTTCTTTAAACCTGCTAAACCTGTTTCTGTCTTTCTCTGGTCTACTCGCTCTGCAAGGCTAGATTCACCTACTCAGAAAGCTTTTCTTTTTTTGAGATGCAGTCTCACTCTGTTGCCCGGGCTAGAGTGCAGTGGCGCCAGCTCAGCTCACTGCAACCTCCGCCTCCTGGGTTCAAGTGATTCTCTTGCCTCAGCCTCCTGAGTAGCTGAGACTATAAGCAGCTGCCACTGTGCCCAGCTAATTTTTGTATTTTTATTAGAGACAGGGTTTCACCATGTTGGCCTGAACTCATGACCTCAAGTGATCTGCCCACCTCAGCCTCCCAAAGTGCTGGGATTACAGGTATGAGCCACTGTGCCCGGCCAGAAAGCTCTTCTACGACCAACTCATCAAAAACACTTCTCATTAAGTTGTAATATCAGAAAACAACGTGATCATGCCACAGACTGGAACCAAATGTCTGGGTTCAAATTCTGACTCTACTGCTTGTAAGGCGTGTGACCTTGGATGAGTTACTGACTTTTGTGCCTCCGTGTACTGAACACAAAATGAGGATAAATGAAGGATACAGGCTTGCTCTGAGCACTGAAGGCATTAATATATATAAATCACTTAGAACAAAGCCTGCCACACAGTGAGTGCCTGGTGGGCCAATTTCATCTGCTGCTTCACTGTCCAAAAATGCTGGGTTTCTTGATTGACTGGTTGTTTTCTTCCCCCCAGGAATGTTCAGGGAAGCAGAAAGGAGGAACCTTGTATATTCTGGCCCAGTTTTTTAATCCTCAGATTCCTGGTACCAGGAATAGTATCTCATGCATAACAGCTTCTGAATAAGTGTTTGTCGATTTAATGACTAATGTCCAAATGGTACTTTTGTGTCAAAGTAGCAACTTCTAATGAAGCTGACAGCAGTCAACTAAATGAAGAAGTCATTAGGTGGAGAGTCAGTGATGCGATTCAGTAACAAATAAAAACAAGAGCAGGCTGGGCACAGTGGCTCATACCTGTAGTCCCAGCACTTTGGGAGGCCAAGGTAGGTGGATAGTTTCAGCTCAGGAATTTGAGAGCAGCCTGGGAAACATAGCGGAACCCCATCTCTACCAAAACTACAAAAAATTAGCCAGGCATGGTTGCACACACCTGTGGTCTCAGCTAGTCAAGAGGGAGGCTGAGGTAGGAGCATCACTTGAGCCTGGAAGGTCAAGTCTTCAGTGAGCCTTGATGGTGCCACTGCACTCCAGCCCAGGTGACAGAGCGAGACCCTATCTCGAAAAGCAAAGAGTAGTCCAATCTTTACATGATCTAATTCCACAAAATGCATCAAAGATTAGAGCTTAAATGAGGGGTTTGGTTTTGCTTGTTAGTGTTTTGTTTTGTGGGAGTGGCATAGTATTACGGAAAACTCCTTTCATGGCAGTGTGTGTCCGTCAGGTTAATTCATTCAACAAACATTTGTATTTACAATGGGCCAGGCAATGGAGTAGGCCCTGCGAGCAAGGAATGGAGCAGGGCTGGATGAAGCCCTCAGGACAGTCAGTTTCTTACCAGGAAGACCTAAAGCTGCACAGACATCACAAGACAGCCCTTTTCTGCCTACTTGGAAGACCACTCAAAAGGCACCTGATAAATTCTTGGAAAGGTTTCATAGAAGAAGGGAATCTACGCCTTCCTTAAAGAGGCTAAAGTTAGCCAAGTGAACAGAGAGAGAATGGGGGAAGGAACGCCAGGTGAGGGAGCAGAGGTGAAATAGAGAGAGGAGCTCAGCTGCAGCCATTTGATTTTTCAAGCATAGAATAGATCTGTGCACTGATATGCACAGGCTGTTATGAGCAGAAAGTGGTAGATTGTTTTTACAAGCCCTAAATATAAAAAAGATAATGTGTGCCCACATGTGATTCAAAATAAAAATGTTAGCAAAACTTACGTTCAGCCAACACTGAAATAGCCAGAATTCTACAACTTGGAATAAAATCTACAAAATCTACTATGTTCATTAAAGCTAAGGACTTTGAGCTTTACCCTAAGAAAAATGCAGACTCCTCAGGGATTTTAAAGAGAAGACTGGCTGAGGCTGCATTGTGGAGAATGGATTAAAAGGAAGACAAAAACTGAGAACAGGAAATCAGTCAGGAGCTATTGCCTGGGTTTCTGCAAGAGATAACAGCAATGGAAACGAAGCAATGATGGTAAAGATAAAGTAAACACATTAAAAAAATAAATAAATGTAGATTTACCAGGGTTGAATTACTGGTAATATGTGGAGAAGAAAATTTAAGGAGGGTACTCAGATCTTTTTTGTAGCTAACTGTGTAGATCAGAGAAGAGCCATTGGTCTCACTTTCTATCACCTGTAAAGAATCACCCAGCCCTTGCGGGGCACAGTGGCTCATGCCTGTAATCACAGCATTTTGGGAGGCCGAGGTGGGTGGATCACGAGCTCAGGGGTTCGAGACCAGCCTGACCAACATGGTAAAAACCCGTATCTACTAAAAATACAAAAATTAGCTGGGCATGGTGGTGCGCACCTGTAATCCCAGTTACTCAGGAGGCTGAGGCAGGAGAATCACTTGAACCCGGGAGGTGGAGGTTGCAGTGAGCGGAGATGGCACCACTGCACTCCAGCCTGGTCAACAGAGCCAAACTCCTAGGGGAGGGGAGGTGAGGGGAGGGGAGGAAAAGAATCGAACTACCCGCATGTGTGGTTATTTAAATTTGATCCATGACAATGACATAAAATGAAAAATTCAGCGCCTCAGTTATACTGGCCATATTTTAAGTGCTCAGTAGCCTCATGCGGCTGGCAGCTACCATACTAAACAGCTTGGAAAGTTCTATGGAACAGCATTGCAAATTATTGCCAAATATGTTGGTGATGCTGCCACATCTGATGCCACCATCCTTCCATCACCTCTATCCAATCTCAATTGTGCATGACCCCTTTAAACATTTATATTTTTTCTTTTTAATCTAAAAGACATCAAACCACTTCTGAAGTCAGGAGTGTCTATCTACTTGCAGGCACAAGTTAAATGCATAAATACTTTGGAAGAGAAATGTACCAAATTACAAACCAAACCATTATTAGTCCTTTGTTTCATGTAAGACTAAAAGAGAGGCCAGGCAAGGTGGCTCATGCCTGTCATCCCAACATTTTGGGAGGCCAAGCACAGTTGGATCACCTGAGGTCAGGAGTTCGAGACCAACCTGGCCAATGTGGTGAAACCCTGCCTCTACTAAAAATACAAAAATTAGGTCCACACCTGTAGTCCCAGGTTCTCGGGAGGCTGAGGCAGGAGAATCACTTGAACCTGGGAGGTGGAGGTTGCAGTGAGTCAAGATCACGCCACTGCACTCCAGCCTGGGCCAACAGAGGAAGATGCAGTCTCAAAAAAAAAGTCTTGTGACAAATGAGCTGGAACCTGTCAATGTCAAATAACAAGTAACTATTTGAGTATTCCTAACACAGTACCAATGGCCAGGAAGACAGGGAGTCACCTTAATGAGATTCAATTCATCTCCCTTTTAATAGTTGCAAAGAATTTTGTAAATAACCTATAATCTGCTGGGGTTAGAAATGGCAGAATGACAATATCTGAAAATGACAACAACTACAACTCTACTTGGTTTCAAGTTAAACAGAAAGAAAAGGTATTGTTTTCTTAATGAAGAGGTCAGGCAAGGGGACCCAGGAATTCATTTTAGATGAACTGATACAGATATTTCACTTTCTGAGTTTCTAAAGAGCCTCACAAAGGGATGCATCCACATCATGGAAAGGAGGTGGTTTGGTGAAACAGACAGAGGTGCCCTAACTTTAAGAAATGTAATTGCTACTGCCCTTTAAAAAATGCATTTCATTGATCACCTGTGTTCCCAGAAACTTGAGTATCAGAAAAACAGCCTCTCCACATTGAAGATGCCCAGTCATGGTGCAGAAAAATTAAACAACACCAAGACAATCATGTAATCAATTGCTGACCACATAGATGTGCCAGGCACACCTGTTAATGCTCTGGGACAGAAGACAGAATCACGTGATACCATCCACTCCTCTGCTCCAAACCCTTGGCTGGCTCCTGTCCAGCTCAGAGTAAATGCTGAAGCTCTCATCATGGCCTGTGTAGTGGTGTCATGTTAATTTTCTGATTTGCATGACCTGAACTCACCCCTTCTTCTTTGACTTCATTTCCTAGTGCTCATCCCTTGTTAAATGAGCCCCAGCTACACTGGCCTGATGCCTAATCTTGGAATATGCCCAGTATGGTGCTCCAGTATGGGGCATTTCAAAGTCCTATTTATTCTGCCCTGAACAGTTCTCCCCACAGGGTTCACACTGCCATTTCCTCCTACACATGACCTCCTCAGAGAAAACTTCCCTAACACCCTGTATGAAATCTCCACCCCATCCCTTCCCATGCCTGCTCCCTGCTTCACTTTCCTTCACTACACTTTACCCCTAACAGATTCAATAGATTCTAAATGGCTTTGCCTATTGTCCATTTCTACACTAGTGTGCAGGCACCAGGAATACAGGCACTGCTGTATTCCCACGGCCGAACCCCATTCCTAGCATAGAGTAGACATCGTAGATATTGGTTGAATAAGTGAGTGCCTCTGTCCTGATGGAATTTACATTCTAGATGGCAGATCTCTGTGCAAAAACATCAAGTGCTAAAATTACATCTTTCTGACACTAGAGGAATGTCTTTCATTTACTCTTCAGTTTAATCAGGCAATAAATGAGAAGGCATAAATGGCATCTATTAAACCCTTTTCTATGCTGACTTGATGAGTGGGCTGGCAGAGGGAACTTTTAGACAGTATGGAGAGCTCATGGTATCTGAAAAAGCAGAAAAATGTAGGCAATAAAGAAAGAAAAGGACCCAGAATCAGGAATGAATGGGTACCATCGTAATGTGCTGGCCATGATTTCATCGAAAGTCAGCTGCATTTTTATGAATAGTATTTAAAGCACTCTAAAACTGAGTGACCAGTGACCATCTGGTCACCATGGAGGTGAAAACGGATGTCCAGAGCAGAACATGACTTGTTCAAGGTCATGGAGCGGCCACGCTCTGCCTAGAACCCAACGTGCGGCCCTCTTGCGTACAACCCTAAGTTCGGGGCAGTCATTATCATGCCATAGCCCTAATACAGGGGTTTCAAAATGAAAGGCTGCCTGAGGGTTTGCATTCATCCAAAAGGGGAGGCAGGCAGGTTTGAGCCAGCAGGGGCTGGGCTGCTTACACTGTTACACATGGCCCAGTGGACAGGGTTCTAAGCCCTGAGCTGACATACAGACTAGCTGCTATGATCCGAATGTTTTTATCACTCCAAATTTCACATGTTGAAACCCAGTCACCAAGATGATGGTCTTAGGAGGTAGGATCTCTTGGGAAGTGATTAGATCCAAAAGGCAGATGAAAAGATGATTGCTCTTATAAAAGAGGCCCCAGAGAGTTGCCTTGCTTCTTCCACCACGTGAAGACACAGCAAGAAGGTGGCAATCGGTAACCCAGAAGAGGGCCCTCTCCAGAAATGGAACGTGCTAGAACCCTGCCCTCAGACTTCCAGCTTCCAGAACTGCGAGAAATACACTTCTGCTGTTTACAAGTTACCCTGTTATAGCAGCCCAAGTGGACTAAGACACCATCGAAACAAAACACCTCTGTGGGCTGGGCCCATTATGGTCCCAATGCCTATATTGTGACTCTTGCTGTAGGTCCATTCTTTCTTCAACTATCCTCTGACAAACAGAAGCCAAACATGAGGAACACATCCATCCAGTAGGATTTACTTAGCCGGGGTGGACACCATATTCAGCTGGTCCTGGCTATGAACCATACATGTGGTCTAACGGGATTATTACTGCTGAGATATTTGATTCAAGTTAACAGGGCGTTACATGATTGATGATGATTTTGTTTGTTTTTCAAGACCATCAACTTCATTATAAAGATTGATCCCCTGGAATTCATTAAACTCGATATCACTGCACATTAAAACGCATCCTTAGCAACCATTTGGTGGGGTGAGAGTGGGGAGGATAATGATCCCATTTCCAAAGGATTTTTTAAATAGAGTCTAGTCCGTTTAAGTGTGTTTGTTTATAGACTATCTATTGCTTTGTGTCTGGAGACAGCTGGTGGTCACAGAACAGGTAAGAAATAAGACTTAGTTTTAAGTTCTGGTTACCACCTAGGTGACATTTTTCAGTTACATAATCTCTCTGAGCTTCAGGCATCTTATTTAAAAGATGAAAAAGACAATAGCTTTATTTGGGGGCTGGCATGAGGATCAGGTGTTTGTCTAGTACCTGGTATACAGAAAAATGTTAGTCATTAGTTTAACGGAGAAGAAAGTTTTCAGGGAAAGCAAATAAAACTAAAGCATTAGAAATTTGTGTGAAAAGGAAGTGATCAGTATTTAAACATATCTTAATAAACTGAAAGAGGAGGGTGGAAATCTATTACAGACTAAGATAAACACTTAAGATTACTGCATTTGAAATTACTTTTTGAATAAGAATAAAATAGCGTTCTCACCCAAAATGCGACTTACCAGGAAAATTTCAAGAAAATATTTAGCATAAAAAGCAGGCAATTCTTAGATTTTTGGAATTCTAGAACCTAACAATAAACCATAACTGATAAACATTAATGTAGGATTGCCATCATTAATTCATCAGACCTGGGATTGTCCTTTAGCATCCGTGTTTTTATAAGCTCCATGGGTGAGCCAACTCAGCCATCCTCACTCTCGAGTGCACAGCAAAGCTCCAAGACAACATGACCATCTGCTTGTAAGTGACAAGTCCGTGTTCCTTCCACCATTTCTATCTGGGCTCTCAACATGCAGAAAACCCTTGGACCATGAAGCTGCATTTACCTATGGCTAGTGGGACTATGGATGATCTTCCCTCATCAGCAGAGCTTCACAACTTTATTTCTGGTCCAGGGAGGTCTGAGGAAGGAGACAGCAAGCCCCGGTACCAGAGGAGACCTGAGGAAGGCTGGTGAAATTTACCTATGGGGAAACTGGAAACTCTACTTAGGTCTCTCCCAATCAATTAGCAGTTAGTAAATGTGACCCGAGATGGGGTTGGAAGGTGGGTAGGGAGTGTTTGTAGGGGAGGCCAATGTTCTCTGGAAAACCAGTAAGGTCCTTGGGACTGGCCTCTGAATACCTCTGCAGCCTCTCAAGGACACTGTTACTTAGCTTTCCGCTCAGTGTGGCTCCATCACGGTAGTCTCACTGGTTCCCCAAGTCAGCTATACTTCTTCCTCCTACAGAGCATCTGCACAAGCCATTCCCTCCACTGGAGCTGCTGTGAGGTTTTCTCTCTGCCCAGTTAAGGTATCCTCCTATCACCTCTCAACTGAATCACCTTTTCCCTCAGGGCTGCCTTCACTCTCCATAAAGCATAACTTCACAGCACTATGCTCCTTTCTTTTGAAGCACTTGCCCCAGTTTTAATAACATAGCTCCATCATTCTTTAATGGAAACACTCACTTTGACAGTGTTTTAAGCTATACATTCCAGAAGGGCAAGGATCACACCTTTTAAAAAGTCAATCATTTTATCTCTAGCACCTATCAAAGGCCCTGACACTAAGCATTAAAAAAATAGTAATAGGCCAGGCGTGGTGGCTCACGCCTGTAATCCCAGCACTTTGGGAGGCCGAGGCGGGCGGATCACGAGGTCAGGAGATCGGGACCATCCTGGCGAACACGATGAAACCCGTCTTTACTAAAAGTACAAAAAATTAGCCAGGCGTGGTGGTGGCGCCTGTAGTCCCAGCTACTTCGGAGACTGAGGCAGAAGAATGGCGTGAACCCGGGAGGCGGAACTTGCAGTGAGCCGAGATCGTGCCACTGCACTCCAGCCTGGGCGACAGTGCAAGACTCCGTCTCAAAATAATAATAATAATAATAATAATAATAATGATAATAATAATAATAATGATGATCCTAATAATAATAAAAGGATGGAGTGGACAATGGCAGTAAGACTGGAGAAATATGAATAGGAAAAGCCTTTTGGGATTTTTCGGTCTAGAGAAATGTGATGGATACGAGTTGGATATAATATTATTACTACCACTGCTACTCCAAGTTTCAATGATAGTCATGATATTTTCTAATGTTTTTGAAGCACTTGCCACTGTGAGTCAGGCAGGGTACGCAGCTACTCAATGTCATTTAGTATTCCTAACAGCACCCTAGGGTAGGGACACTACCATTAATATTTTGTAGATGACAAAATCGAGCCTCAAAAGCAGTTTAGCAACATGCCAAGGTCACCCAACACGTTTGCCAAAGCCAGAATTTTCACTAGCCATTGACAACCAAGCTCTGTTACTAAATCATAACCTATAACTGCCTATCCTACTCCACCCAAGTTTTACCTAGAATCAAAGAATTTTTAATCTCTAGACATTCCAGTTGGGTAAATAAAGCTATTGCCACTTGACAGCAAGGGAAGCCAAAAGGTTAATCAACTTACTGTGTTTGCCATAAAGGGAAATTTGAAATATCAGCAGAAAGAAATTTATCAATATGGCTTCAAACCGCTGTAAATTTAAAACAGATCACAGCCTTTCTACAAAAATTATGACTACACTTCAGCATAAAGTCATTTAAAAATAACTATTTCCAGACACCATGTGGGTTATGAACCAGTTTCACATGAGTAGTGTAATTTTTGAAGGAAGTTGTTATTAGAAACACAAGGCTGAAAAATCATTTTAGACCAAAACTACAGGAAATATTTGAAGGTAGATATCTTAATCGAAAAACAAATGTTGAAGGTAAAGATAGCTGGTCAAGAGAAAACCTGCAGAGAGGAAGTTCCAAATTCCAGTAGACAGGGGAAATCAAAATTCCAAGAAGGCATGTAAGATACGGAGATTGCTTTGTAAAACACAGAGACCAGGTGAATTCCAAAAACATTGCTGTTGTCAGAAAGGTGAACATTAAAGGCCATTCCAGCTTTGTTCACTAAACAAGTGCTAGTCTTCATTGCTTTTTTTTTTTTTTTTTTATTTCTTGAGACACAGTCTCACTCTGTCTCCCAGGCTGGAGTGCAGTGGCGCGATCTTGGCTCACTGCAACCTCTGCCCCCTGGATTCAAGCAATTCTCTTGCCTCAGCTTCCTGAGTTACTGGTATTAAAAGCGCTCACCACCATGTCTGGCTAATTTTTTGTATTTTTAGTAGAGATAGGGTTTCGCCATGTTGGCCAGGCTGGTCTCATACTCCTGACCTCAGGTGATCCACCCGCCTTGGCCTCCCAAAGTGCTGAAATTTTAGGCATGAGCCACCATGGCCGGCCTGCATGCTTTTTAGGAGACCCATACTGTCCCAAATCTAACACAATTATTTCTACATGTAGAGTAAAGAAAAAAATATCTTTAGAATCTGAGTTAGACATGGGAAAGAAGAAAACTCAACTGTGTAGAAAGGAGAAACTCTGTGTATGTATTCTTACATCAGTGAAATACACTGTATACAAAAGAAGGGCAGAGTCCTCATTTTTCCAATTTCCCCAAGTACAAATAAAAAAGAATGTTAGACTTCCCACAGGCCATGGCTATAGTGTTAAAATACTATAATTAACACAACTTTTCCACTGCAAACATTTTCATTATCATTCAGCAGATGTTATATTCAAAGAAAGAAAGAACTCCATTCTAAAGGGAATGCTCTTCCTTTTGACAAGTTTAATGGGTTCTTCTTAACTAGATAGATACGCAGGTCTCACAGAATTTGGAGTCATTAACACAGTGATGTTAATCTATTCCAAGAACTGGGTACAACTCTCCACTACACAGAGCATGAGAAGAAAATAGGATTTATACAAAAAAGAGAGAAAATGTTGATATTTGGGGTGATTGCAAACGGGTAACAGACACGTGCTTTGTTTTGCCAATGCAGAGCTTACAAAAAATGTTGAGTAAGTTGCCCACATTAAACATCGGAAGATTTCACATCATATCCAGATGTTGGCTTGTCTGGAAAACTCAAAGCAGGCAACACTTGGACCTTGATCCTGAGAAACTGAAGACAGTAAGCACCTTCCCTACTGAGATGTAGCCTCCTGTCCCTGTCTGCCTCAGGGTCCTCTGTGTTGTCCTATGTACTGCGAAATTGCTTTACCTACTTGTATATCCTCTCTGACCTTACGATTTGAGTTTGGGACACCCAACATAAAGGATGATAAGGGTAAGAAACCAGGAAGAAGTAGTCTAAAGAAGAGCAAGGGCTGGGCGTAGTGGCTCACACCTATAATCCCAGCACTTTGGGAGACCGAGGCAGGCGGATCACCTGAGGTTAGGAGTTCAAGACCAACCTGGCCAACATGGTGAAATATTGTCTCTACTAAAAATACAAAAATTAGCCAGGTGTGGTGACACATGCCTGTAATCCCAAGGAGCCTGAGGCAGAAGAATCGCTTGAAACTGGGAGGCAGAGGTTGCAGAGAGCCAAGATCACACCACTGCACTCCAGCCTAGCAACAGAGCGACACTCTGTCTTGAAAAAACAAAACTAAACTAAAAAAAAAAAAAAGAGAGAGAGAGAGAGAGGAGNGTATAACAAAACAAAACTAAACTAAAAAAAAAAAAAAGAGAGAGAGAGAGAGAGAGAAGAGCAGGAACCCCAGGGGGTGGTGTAACAATCACACATGACAAAGAAACGGAGGGCTTCCAGAAGGCAGTGATCAAAGTTGCCAGACACTTCAGAGAAGTCAGATAATCTAAAGCCTGAGAGCAACCCACCAGCTTAGCAACAAGGAAGCTGTGATAACTTTGGTAACAACCATTTTAAGGCACTGATCTAGATCACGGTTTCTCAATCTCTACACTGTTGACAGTTTGGGTCAGGTAAGTCTTTGTTTTCGGGGGGGGGGGGGGGCGGGGGTGGGAGCTGCCAGTGCATTCATTGTAGGAAATTTAGCAGCATCCCTGGCCTCTACCCACTTGACAGTAGTACCTGCCCCAAAACGTGATAACCTAAAATAACTGTAGCCATTGCTGAATACCCCCTGGGGTACAAAATTTCCCCATGGTTGAGAGCTACTGTTGTAGGTAGAAAAAATACGAAAATGTGTTAATAAGCATAAGTTTAAGACCTAAAGAGAGAGAAGATTGAAAATATGTACCTAGACATTTGGGTGGGATGAGAAAAACGGTCACAGGGTAGCTGCTGCAGGGAGATGTTGAATATACAAAAAATAATTTACTTATATATGGAGAAATACAGCTGACATGAACCTGTACAGTGGCCATCAGCATCCTGACCTGACTGGCATCTTTTCTTGCGGGCCAGGAGCAACACTTCTTTGTGGGAAATGCCTCCCACCCTTCCCTTCCATGTGATTCAGGTAGCAGCTAGACCCACCACCAGCTTTGGGGGCTGCCACTTTACTCAGGTTTAGAGATGAGGCTATCTCAATCCCAGCCAAGGCACCAGGGCTGTGCACATTGCTGTCCTTGGTCTGAAACTGTTAACTGATAGGCAGTAAGGCTAGGTACCACTTCAGGCAGTGGGGGATGCTGAGGATGAAGCAGAGAAGAAGGAAAGTAGGCCCTAAAGATGGAGACACACCAAGTCCTTCTGATAACACTTAGCACCTGAATCCCCCAGAGTTAGAACCAGATACTTCTTTTTCACTTACATTCAGGTGAATGAAGCATTTATCTCTTGAAAGAAAGACTCAGAGAAGCTAGAGGAGTTCTGACTGAAGTTTTTATGTTGTTGTCCCCCTACCCTAAAAGAAGATAAAGCTTAGTGATGTCTGCTGTTTCTTTTCAGTCAGAGACTCTACTACTACTTGCTGGTATTAGGCTTCTAGAAAGTTGCTTAATCACACTGACCTTTTGTTGTTTCAATCAAGAAATGGAGGAGAAAACACTATACACTTCATAGAGTTGTCTGGGGCGACAAGTAATATAATGCTGCCAAGCACAAAGTAGTACAATGCCTGGGTTACGCTAAGCACTCAAAACATGTCAGTAGCTACTGTTCAGGATGCAACCATGACTTGATTACCATTAGTGCTGCCGCTATTACCACTCCTACTAATAATGATGATATTCACAACTGTAACTGTAATGTCACTAAGTAATAGTCTCTAATATAAATTAATTACAGATAGCTCTGTCTGTGCAATCTGGAATCCTACACGAGTCTATCTTTAGGAAGAGAGTGGCTTACATGAACATCTTGCCAGGTATGGCTCTCTTTAAAATAAGCAAAAATACTTTCTAGGATCAATAACTCTATGGTGGCACTGGTTAGAGTAAATCAATGCCCCATAGCCAGGTATCTCAAATAAGCTAATACAATTTAAAATGAAATCTCTGACCCTGCATAGTTGAACATCTACCACCTGATTTGGGGTCTCACAGAAGACCTCCATGGTCTTACACCCATTCCCTACAGGCTCCTCTCATCTCAGCCCCAGCTGCAGTAGATAGTTCAGGGTAAGCTCAGCCTTGCCTTCAGCAGACCACATCCCACCTAGAGCCAGCACTGTATATCTCTGCACCTGTTCCCCATGGTTTTCTTCTATCCCAGAGTCCACTTAGCCTCCAGCCATCCTTTGGGGATGGAGTGAGCTAAGACCCCTGGGACAACCCCTGACTAATGGAGGGTAGAACCTAGTGAAGATTCTATTTCAGGGGGAATTCTCTGTGGTTCTTAAGAGATTCTGGCAGAATTTAACTCACAGTGTGCCCTCAGAAGAATCCTCTAGAAAGCATTTTCTTTTTTTTTTTTTTTTTTTTTAGAAAGCATTTTCATACTGTTGCTTTTCCTTCCTTATCTCATCCTATCTGTCTGCTCACTTCGCTTCCTGGGATCACCTCCCAAATAAACTACCTGCACCCAAATTGTTATCTCAGGCTCTGCTTTGAAAGAAACCAAATTGCCAGGCACAGTGGCTCATGCCTATAATTCTAGCACTTTCGGAGGCTGAGGTGGGTGGATCACCTGAGGTCAGGAGTTCGAGACCAGTCTGGCAAACATGGAGAAACCCCATCTTTTTAGCCAGGTGTGGTGGCAGGTGCCTATAATCCCAGCCACTCAGGAGGCTGAGACAGGAGAATCGCTTGAACCCAGGGGCAGAGGTTGCAGTGAGCCGAGGTCACGCCACTTCACTCCAGCCTGGGCAAAACAGCTAAACTCCATCTCAAAACAACAAAAACAACAACAAAAGAAAGAAAGAAATCAAATTGTAACATATATTAAGCCATAACAATCGACGATAATAGCAAATATATTTACTGTGTGCTAGACGCCATTTTCAGACCATTACTGAAATTAATTCATCATTCCTTTGAAGCGGATGATATTACTGATTCCATTTTAGAGATGTAGAAAGGGAAGCACAGAACATTTAAATAATTTGTCCAAATTCCACAGCCACCAAATGGTGAAGCCAGGTTTGGAATTCTGGCTGCAGAGCCTCAGTCACCGTACTATGCTCTCCATGTCTACACTAGAATTGACAAGTTCTCTGTGATGATGAACTTTATATATCAAACACACTGGGCTAAGGGATTCTTCGATAGCTGGTGAATGTTATTTCTGGGTGTGTCTATGAGGACATTTAAGGAAGAGAAAGCATGGGAGTCCGTAGACTAAAGAGAATTTCACTGACACGGAGAGGCATCATCTAATTTGTTGAGGGTCTAGATAGAACAAAAATGAAGAGGAAGGATGAAGTTGCTCTCTCTCTCTCTCTCTCTCTCTCTTCTTCTGCCCTAGGACATCAGTGCTCCAGGTTCTTGGACTTCTCTTGTTTGGGATTTACATCAGCAGCCCCCACATTCTCAGGCTGTCAGCCTTGGAGTGAGAGTTACACCTTTGGCTCCCTTGGATTTCAGGTATTTGGACCCAGGTCAAATCACATCATCATCTTTTCTGGTTCTCTAGCTTGTAGACAGCATATTGTGGGAATTTTCAGCCTCCATAATGGCACATTATGGCAAATTCCCTAGCTACTTAGCTACCTACTTACCTACCTAACTGTATGTCCTATTGGTTCTGTTTTTCTACAGAACGCTGACTAATACACTCTGTCTCCTTCTAGAACAGTTGCAAACACACAGGAATACAAAGAACTTTAGTTATATAATGAGATACTCAATTTCCTAAGTTTCCTGCTGCAGCACAAAATATGACCCATCACTTGCTTCCTGCCCAGTGAAAGGAATATTCCACTGGCAGATGTCCAGTCCCTCCACCTCTGAGCACCCCTGTCCTCTTCTGGAAGCAGGCCCAGGGGCCAGCAAGGCCTATTATCCCGATAGTCCTGGAGCACCCTTCTAAGTGTGTTAGGTCCTAACATAGAGAGAGCTTTTCCAGGTTCCTGCAAATCCCTGGGTGTGGCCTGGAGCATTTGAGGTGGAGAAGGAAAGAACTGAATCTACTTGTGAGTGGTGGCCGAGATCACTCACAGGGATTTAAACTGAGAGCAAATTTAAGTCCCAGATTTAGACAGAATGTAAATACCTTTTAAAAATAACTTTAAGTCGAAGATTTGTTTATGTGCCTTTCCTTCCTTCATTTGATCGACTTGAATAATTAAACACTAACAATAGAAAATACATTCACAAAACAAAGTGAAGGCTGGATGAGCACTGTTGGCCTCCAAAAAGCAAAGGTTTGAGTTCCAGTTCTCATCTTTACAAAATTATTCTAACTCTCTGCCTTTTTAAAAGGTACCTGGCTCAAGACCAAGAACTCCAGCCATGGTTGAATGCCCTGAGTATTTTACCTTTGTGTCCAGCTTCCTCATGGGAAATGCCCTAAATGTCACTGAAACACAACCTCTCTCAAATACACATCAAGCAATTGCTGGGCAGCAATCACATGGTGATACATTATTAATAATTATCCTTTTCATCATTATCATAAATTACAACCAACAGTAGCCACTATGTTAACTGCTTATTATGTGCAAAGTAAACCTTCGTACACGTGTTAATGCAATTTCGTACTCACTATAACAAGGTGACAGATAGCAATGCCAACTTTGTAGTTAAGGCAACTGACGCACAAAGAGGTCAAATGACTTACCCAAGGCCATATAGGTAAGTGGGAAAGATAAGAATTTATTATTAAGAGAATGTTAGTACCGTAAGAGATGGAGTCATAAATGTGAGTCCAGAGAGAATTTTTTTTATTCTTAGGCTGTTAATAATAATGACCAGCACTTACTGAGCATCCTTTAAGTCACCTCATTTAATCTATGTAATGAAATTTGGAGGTAGGCAGTGTGAAGAGTCAAGCAACTTTCTCAATGTCACAACCATTTCATGAAGTGGCAGAGCCAGTATTTGAACTCAAGATTATCTATCCTCAGAGCCTGTGCTTCTAACTCACTACACATCCCACTGTCATACAACATGAAAAAATAGAAAATGAGAGAGTGGGAGGAGAGAAGGTTTAGGGACCAATGTAGTTAAAAGTCAATAGTAATAGTCCCCTGCCCTCTGAATATCTCTGTCCCTCTGCCTGGAATACAGCCTACTGATGCCTCAGTCATGTCCTCTGAACAACACCTAAATGACCTTCATGTCTCAGCCAGTTTACTATCTGTTTAGGGGAGACTGGGTCATTCATTCATTCAAAATAGATATGTTGAATATTCATATACATCACAGATGCTGCGAAAAATCAGACACAGCCCTCTTCATAGCATTTACAGTCTAGTGAGAGACAAATAACCAAGGAATCACACAATTTCAAATAAGTAACTTGAAAGGAAGGGACATGACACCATGAAAGTATAAAACAAAGGGACTTGAGTGAATCTAGTTGGAGAAGACGGTTGGCTGGGAAGGAAGGCTTTCCTAAGATTGTGACCTCGGAGCAGAGATCTGAATGGCAATTGGAGTTTTATACTGGAAGCAACCCTTTCCCCCTCCCTCCCTCCCCCCTCACTTCCTCCCTCCCCACTCACTTCCTCCCTCCCCTCTCCCTCCTTCCTCCCTTCCTCACTTCCTCTCTCCCTCTCTCCCTTCCTCCACTTTCTGCAGAGTACAATCGGAAAATTCCTCAGATGGTAATTCTTGTGAATCAAAAAGCCTTGCCCTTTAAAGACAACTGTGTCTCCTGGCAGGAGGAAGAGAAGGAGGTAGAGGAGCAAACCAAATGTGAATGAATAAATCAAGAGTTTGAACTGACTTCTGTATTTCTGCTAAAGCAATCATCAAACTCCACAAGTCAATAGATGCCTATGACCAAAGGGAAGGTGGTAGTTCTCAGGGCAACAAGAAAATAGATTTAGAGGATAACTTTTCAGGGCCACAAAAAAATTCGATTTAGGGGGCAAACAGATTTTAAGTGCAAACCTCAATTCCACTGTACTATATAATCATACAGTCCTAGGATTTCTCTCTAAGTTCTTCTCCATAAGTCTGTAGAACCAATGGCCACAATAAAATTACAAGAAAGAAGAAAGGAAATCATAGAAAATTTACCATAAACTCTGTGGGGTGAAATGTCATCTAATAATCAACATTGGAAACAAGAGCAAATATAATTTGACTCTCAAATACATAGTAGATGGAGTAGTTAACAGTGCTGGAGTGTTTTGTTTGTTCTGTTTGTGTAATGAAAGGATATAACTTCCCTAAGCCCAATCCACGTCATTCTGTCCATCTTGTTTTCTAATGTATTTCTCACACAGTCCACTCTGTGATCTTTGCATCTAAGGTGACTGATTCTATGCTAGGCTCTGAAGCTGCAAAGATGAGAACCACTCTCCATCCTCAAGAAGTTCCTTACCTAGTAGGAAGATGGCCAAGTAAACTGGTAACTACGGTGCAGCATGATGACAAAGATAAGCCCCAAGAACTCAAAGCATGAATCCTTAACACAGTCTGGGAGTATCAGAGAAGAATTTTTGCTGAAAAGGATGTTTGAACAGTGTCTTAATGAACAAGGCCAGAGTCCCCAGGGGGGCAAAAATGTTTTTAGCACTGCTGTTAATTACCTTAGCCACTGGTGAGGAAAAAATTCAGAGTGATTTTGGGCAGATCAGCTCTGACTGAAGGTGACATTAAAATCCAGACAAAGGGAACATTTGTCTTGAAGCAGCACTTGGCCACCCCTGTGCTGGGACTGGAAGAGAAAATCTGGACTCCTCAGGGACATGTTGACAGCTAAGTGGATCCAAATTCATGTCCAGACAAGTAGCTCACGGTCAATTGCATTCAAAATTTTTCAATCCTGAATGAAAATCAAACCAAAACAGTGGAATTCGTTGCAATACCTCGAGCACCTTTCCATCCCACTTGGGAGAACAGCTTGCAGTGTCCAATCCTGAGTCCAGTGCAGCTCTCATTTTGATCATCAATAGGACAGATTTATTGTAATGCTTTGAATGAGCAGATGGCCTGTAGTCAAGTTTCAACTTAATTTGATGCTGAAGAAATACACCTCAGGAAATGATCCCTTCCTGTGTCTTCTTAAGTTCAACTTTTCCAAAGTGAGAAAGCAGTGTTAAGCCTACAAAAGTTATTCCTCTGCCTTAATAGATGGGAGATCTTAAGTGATTAACCTCTTGTATTGCCTGCCAGGGCTTTCCTAACAAAATACCATACACCATGTGGCTTATACAACAGAAATTTATTTTCTTACCGTTCTGGAGGCTAAAAAGTCTAATATCAAAGTTCTGGCCACTTTGGTTCCTGATGAGGGCTGACTTCCTAGATTACAGATGGCCACCTTTTCACTGTGTCCTCACATGGTGGAGAGGGAGATCTCTGTATCTCTCCCTCTTCTTATAAGGACACTAGTCCTATCAGATTAGAGCACCTTCTTCATGACCTCATTTAACCTTTACTACCCTCTCACAGATCCTACTTCCAAATACATCAGGGATTAAAGTTGAAAAAGTGATGACCTAATAATCTATGTAAGAAAATGAAAGAGATATTAAACTCAAAGAAAGCAGTAGAAAAAAATCTACATTTTTAAATTCACTTTATGAAGATAGTCTAACTTTGATACCCAAACTTGACAAGGGTATAACAGTGAAATTATAGACCAATTTTTCTCACAAACATACAGATGTGAAATCTTAAAAAATTTACAAATGAAATCTAGCAATGACTAAAAGTGATACATCATAACCAAGTTTTATACCAGAAAGCCAAGGCTGGCTTAACATTTGGAAAACCAACCCATTTCCTGAGGAAAAAAAAGAGAAAAATCATATGGTCAAAATAGATGCTGAAAATATAATGTATAGATATAAATTATTAGAGAATTACAAATAAAAGGTGTTCTCATCAATCTGATAGAGGGTATCTCCAAAGAAACCCACAGTTAACATCATGCATAATAGTGAAATAAAACCTTGCCCTCCAAGATCACGATTGAAACAAAGATGCTTGCTTTGATCACTTGTAGTTATCACTACACTTGAGGTCCTTGACACTATAATAAGCAATAAATAAATAAACAAATAAATCCATGAAAATTGGGGGAAAGGGAGAACTGTCATTATTCATCGGAAACATGACTGTATATTTAAAAAAACTGAAAAGAGTTTATAACATTACCAGGTATATACCCAAAGGAAAATAAATCATTCCACCAAAAAGACACATGCACTCATATGTTCATCACAGCACTATTCACAATAGCAAAGAGGCACAATAAACATAACAGCCCATCAGTAGTGAACTGGACAAATAAAATGTGGTACATGTACACACAGCCATAAAAAAAGAATATCATGTTTTTTTGTTTTTGTTTTTTGCAGCAACATGAATGCAACTGGACACCATTATCCTAAGCAAATTAACACAGAAAGAGAAAACCAAATACTGCGTGTTTTCACAAGGGGGAGCTAAACATTGGGTACATATGGATATAAAGAAGGAAAATTAAACACTGGGGATTACTAGAAGGGAGAGGAAGGGAAAAGAGAAAGGGCTGAAAAACTACCTTGTGACAGGATTATTCATACCCCAGACCTCAACATCATGCAAAACACTCATGCAACAAACCTGCACATATATACTTCCTGAATCTAAATAAAAATTGAAGAAAAAAATTTATAAGTAAACTTCTACAATAAGTGAGAGAGTTCTTAATAAGAATCTATATGCAAAAATCAACTTTATTTCTATATATCTGTAGCAGAAAATTAGAAAATAAATACAATTATTCCATTTTTAAATAGCATAAAAATATCAAACAGGCAAGAATAACAATCTAAAAATGAGCAAGATCTCTATAATGAAAACTACAAAACATCACTGAAAAGAATTTAAGACTTAACCAAATTAGATATACCATGTTCACAGACTGAAAAACAATAACATAAATATTAGCCTGTAAATTCAATGCAGTCCAAATAAATATCCCAGCAGAATTTTGGTAGAAATTGGCAAACTAATGCTAAAATGCAAAAAACACAATATATTCAGGACAATACAAAAGTACAAAGATGAGGGACTTATACTCCTAAATACATGTAAGACATGTTACAAACCTACCATAATTAATAAGGTGTGGTATTAGAATAAAGACTTTTTTAAAAAGTGAAATAAAATACAGAACGCAGAAACAAATCAGCACATACACAATCACCTATGACAAGTATCAGATAGCAATGTAGTGTGCTTGTAGTGTCTTTCTGATAAAATGCTGTATCAGCTGAATATCCAATTGGGAGAAAATGGTATCTAGACCTGTATTTCCTATCATTCAAAAACTCAATTCCAAGCAGATTATAAACTAAATGTAAAGGCAAATAAATATGACTTATAGAATTTTACACTGGAAAATATTTTCATGATCTTGGATGTAAGAAAGTGTTTTAATACAGGAAGCCAGAGACTGATACATTGCAAGAAATTAAAATTTAAAAAGTGATTCATATTTAAAAAACCATTAAAAGGATAAAAAGGCATACCGGGATGTACAAGAAAATACACTTATCCAAAGAGATGCCATATCAAGAAATTCTAATAGAAAAATGGCAAAAAAAACTTAGGGAGATATTTGACAAATATCTAAATGTTCAGTAAATGTGAAAAATTTGCTCAACTTCTTTAGTCATCAGAGAGACATAGATTCACAATATGATATCCTAAGCATACTCTAGATTAAAATTTAAAAACACAAAAATACCAAGTACTGGCAAAGATGAGGAACATGTGGAACTTATATGGACAGTTTGTGGGAATGTAAATTGGTAGAACAACTTCGGAAAACTGATATTTTCTACCAAAGCTGAATTTGCACATGCTAGATGACCCAGAAATTCCATTTCTAGAAAAATATAGCCAACAGAAATGAGTACATCTGAACCATAAGACCTGCAAAAAGAATAGTCACAACAGCATTATTTGTAATATCCCCAAACCAGAAACAACACAAATGTCTGTCAACAAAAAACAGATAAATGGTAGCTTATTCATGAGGTGAGATACTGTGAAGAAATGAGAATAAACTACAGCTACATGTAACAACATGGATGGATATTATGAACATACTGTTGAGCAAAAGAAACTTGTCAAATTAGAGCACTCTATTGATTGCATTTATACAAAGTTCAAAAAAAGGTAAAACCAACCTTCTGTGACAGAAGTCATGGTAGCAATTATGTTTGTGGAGTGAGACAATTTGGAACTGAGAGAAGGTATGAGTGAAGGCCTTTGCAATGATGGTGACATGATATATTTTCATCTGGTTGGTGGTTAGAGGAGTGTGGCCACTTTCTGAAACTCAGTTGAGCTGTATACAATAGTTCCTCCTTAACCACGTTTCACTTTCCATGGTTTCAGTTACTCAAAATCAACCACAGTCTTAAAATAGATGAGTAATTATAAGATACATTGAGAGAAAGACTATAGTCACATAACTTTTCATACAGTGTATGTTACACTTGTTCTATTTTATTATTATTGATAATCTCTTACTGTGCCTAATTTATAAGTTAAACTTTATCATAGATAAACTTTATCATAGATAGGTGTATAGATAGACACACACATGTATTGAAGAAAAAATAGTTTAATATTGGGTGCAGTGCCATCTGCAGTTTCAGGCATCCACTGGAGGTACTGGAATGTATCCTCCGAGGATAATGGGAGGGCTGTGTACTCATTATTTGTGTACTTTTCTAGACATATATGCTATTTCCATTAATTATTTTTAAAACAGAAACTGAAATATTCTTCAAAGGAGAGAAAGCACTATGCAGGATTGCAGAAGCACCTTGTAAACTGAGTGGCCACATTTTAGTCAAAATCTTTAGACTAAAGCTACATTGCCTGAAGCCTTGTCCTACGAAACAGACACCGAAGAAAACAGAGATAAGAAACTGCATTAGCGTCAAAAGTAGCATTTAACTGGGGACTGCCTTATTCCACAGAGAATAACAAAAAACTGTTCTCCTAAGCTGATATGACAGGATAAATAGTATCACAGACATTCTGCTCGCAGTAGCTGACTCAACAGCCAAGGCTGACAGATTTACAATGGAGAACTGAATCCTAAGATCAAAAACCATGTGCTCTGTTTGGGGCTTGATGACCTACAGTATACACTGAAACCCTTAAATCAACAGGTTTATGGCATTTATGGTGAACCACTCTGACGGGTCTGCTTCATCAAACAAGCCTTGTCTTGAATCTGAGCTCAGCTAAAAGCCAGGCTATCAAAGGCAAGCATTTACTAACATGGGAGGAAAAATGCTCCATTTCTGTTCAAATGCTTAATGGAAATCTTTCTTGTGCTTTCGGAGTAAAGAAAAAAAAATGGCACCAATGTAGAGAGATGTTTATAATCTTTAAGACCTATAGTGCTAGAAAAGACTTATTTGGTGATTCCATACCTCCTGCTAATATTACCATAGTATAATTCTCAGTATTTGTCTGGGTGGGATCAAATCGGCTCACCCAATACTACTTACTTGGCGGACAATTACATATAAGACTGTATAGATCTATTAAATTTTGATGCTCTATAATTGTGTCTCTGAAACCATTTTGACTGAAAACCATGGCTAAGCATTAGCACACACACCCACACACATTTTATAACATGGCTCAGTGCACACACTATAAAGTATCATGAAATATTCACTCTTCCTAGATATTATACAATCAGACGTAGTCTCTTCTATTTTATGTTACTCTATGATATTTTCTTTCTTATTAGTGTTGGTCATAAGCAACTGAATTGATTTATGACCCATGAACTGGTTGCAACCCAAAATTTGAAAAAAAATTTCCTACAAAGAATCAAAAATGTTTAAATGTATGACTAAGCCTAACCTCTGTAAAAAAAATTCACTGATTCTCAAAATTTGGTGAGCATGAGGATCCTCTAGCGTACTTATTGAAAGTACAGATTCAATAGATCTGGAATGGAGCCTAGGAATCTGAATTTTTTCAAGCACTCCAAATAAGGCCTATGGAGGTACATAAAGATGGCAGTTTGAGAAATGCATCCCTAATCCTATCTTCAAGTGAGTAAACTGAAGCCTAGAAAGGGGAAATAATTTGCACAAGAACACAGTATTTGTTAAGAGTCTTGGGACTAAAACCAAGCCTTTCAACTCCCCTACCATCTTAGCAGGTAGCCGGAGACCTCCCTTGCTTGTTGTAATCCCTGCTGAGAAACTGATGGTTCAAGAACAATAAAATTGAGCATTAGAAAGGAGAAACTAACAACACTGGAGGTCCCTTTTCAGAAATGAGCTAGACTCAAACCCAGGACTGAGTACAGGTAGCTGGGAACCCCTTTTAGCACCCAGCCAATATGGCAACAGAAATGCATTTAGTGCAACAAACCATTCTAAAACCTTCCTTTTTATCATCAAACTTCACAGTGTGGCAAAAAGTATAATATTCTGGCCTTTCAGATACTCCCTGTTTATTCATTCGTTTTGGAAGGTCACTACATCTTTCCCACTGGCTCAATTATTCCAGCTTAAACCCTCATTTTCCCCCAAGTGCCAATGAAGCATGAACATCCACTGACTACCTGTTTTAGGTGATGAGTAGAAGAGAGTAGTATGGCAGCAATGATTTATTGTGATGCTCGATGCTTATTATTTGAGTTCCTAGAGTATACTATTCCTCCTTACCACAGGGCATTCACACTCACTGCCATCCTGCTGGGGTGCTCTTCCTGATCATAGCCACCTGGATGGCTCCCTGACATATATCCCCCGGTCTCTGTCAATTCATCAGCAAGACCTTTCCTGGCATTCAGCATAAAAGAGCATGCTGGAGTCAGTCTCATGCCAACGCCTTTTTACAGGACCACTAGGGCCATATTGCTTTCTGGATACTCTCTGGTTGGACCTGCTTGACACTTGAGACATATTTCATGAGTCAGTAGATGGACTTGGACTTTAAAAATATTTAATAATATATCATTATATTGGGGTTCATACATTCATGACACTAGCCATCTAGTACAGGAGACAGATATTATTCAAATAAGCACATGACTAAATGTAAAAACACAACTGGAGTGTGTTATGAAGAGGTGCAAAGTCAACTTTACCAATGAATGGTGAAAAGGTCTGTGATGGTTAATTTTATTTGTCAACTTGACAGGCCACAAAGTACCCAGTGTTTTTGTATTTTTTAGACAGAGTCTCACACTGTCACCTGGGCTGGAGTACAGTGGCGCGATCTTGGCTCACTGCAACCTCTGCCTCCTGGTTCAAGTGATTCTCCTGCCTCAGCCTCCACAGTAGCTGGGATTACAGGTGCCCACCACCACACCCAGCTAATTTTTTGTATTTTTAGTAGAGACAGGGGTCTCACCATGTTGCCCAGTTTGGTCTCCAACTCCTGACCTCGTGATTCACCTGCCTCAGCCTCCCAAAGTGCTGGGATTACAGGCAGGAGCCACCGAGCCCAGCCAGTGCCCAAAGATTTAAGCATCATTCTGGGTGTGTTTGTGAGGGTGTTTCTGTGTGAAACCAACATTTGAATCAGTAGACTGAGTAAAGCAGATGGCCCACCCCAGTGGGTCTCATTCATCCACTGGGTGGGTCTCATTCATCCACTGAAGGCCTAAATAGAGCACAAAGGCTGAGTAAGGAAGAATCCCTGTCTCTGAGTTGGGATATGCATCTTCTGCTGCCTTCTAACTCAGACTGTAGCTCACACCATTGGCTTTCCTGGGTCTCCATCTTCTCAACGAGTCTTGGGACTTCTCAGTCTTCATAATGCATGAGTCAAATAATATTATAATAGTATAATAAATTTCTTTTTTGAGACAGGGTCTCGTTGTAACCCAGGCTAGAGTGCAGTGGCACTATCATAGCTCACTGCAGCCTGAAATTCATGGGCTCAAGCAATCCCCCTGCCTCAGCCTACGAAGTAGCTAGGACCACAGGAGTATGCCACCATACACAGCTAATTTATTTCTTTTATGTTTTATAGAGATGGGCTGTATTAGTCTGTTTTCATGTTGCTAATAAAGACATACTCAAGACAGGGTAATTTATAAAAGAAAGTAAGTTTAAGGGGCTCACAGTTCCACATGACTGGGGAGGTCTCACAATCATGGAGAAAGATGCAATGCACATCTTACATGGCAGCAGGCAAGAGAGAATGAGAATCAATCAAAAGGGGGAACCCCTTACGAAACCATTAGATCACATGAGACTTATTCTCTACCATGAGAACAGTATGGGGGAAACTGCCCCCATGATTCAATTATCTCCCACCAGGTTCCTCCCACAACACACGAGAATTATTAGAGCTACAGTTCAAGATGAGATTTGGGTGGGGATACAGCCAAACCATATCACAGGGTCTCACTATGTTTCCCAGGCTGGTCTTGAACTCCTGGTTTCGATCAATGCTCCCGCTTCCGTCTTTCAAAGCTCTGTGATGGCAAGCGTGAGCCACCGTGCCTGGCCCTTATAATGCGTTTCTTTACACACTCACACACGCATATATATTTATATGTAAAAAAAGAACTTGTTGACTCTGTTTCTATGCAGAATTCTGGCTAATATGCACCCATTCGTGCTCATTCTAGCAACAAGAATAGACAGAGAAAGGAGGCACACCTGAAGAGCACCCACTACCATTTCCCTAAACTGAGAATTCTTTCTGTAGAATAAACGCCAACTGCTCCTCATTTCAGGTGTTCCTGAGAAAACCCTCCCCTACTTTTTGGGCCTATGGAAGCCAGGACTCAGCAAGAGAATAAAACATTAAAACTAAAGACAAGCTCTAACTCTCCAGCTATGGAAGAAACCACCTCTGGGGTAGAGCATAGAAAAATCTTACTCCTGGGGTGATTTATCCTGCCTTTCTGTGGAAATTGCCTGCTTTGGTGCTAGCATTGCCACCAGCAAGGAGAATTTGTTCAAATCCATTTGAGTAGAAATACAAGTTAACTAAAATTTCTGATACACTAAATGTGACCTCAAGTCAGATACAATTTGTTTTTGAATGCCCACTGCTCTGAATTATTTTTGTCACTCAACTCCTCTATTAGGGAGGGAAATTTATAATAGTGGGATATTGGGTTTTAATTTCCCGACCATGGATATTTTTTAAACTATAATTGCTTTGCTTTCTACATATGTTATTTAGTATACTTAAACATGTTATTTAGTATAGCTATTTAGTATAACTAAGAAAGTTATTACAAAAACAAGCTATAAGGCTGACGCTTAATAAAGAAGTTTCCATTTGAAAACAATAGCAAAAGTTAATTAAACTAGCAAGTTTTAACCAAACACAATTAGAAGAAAATCAACATGTACATTCTGAAAATTTTCAGAACATGACCTATTTCACTTATCTTCAAAATAAACATTTAATTCAGTCTCTTTATTTTAAATTCAATTTTTGCCATCAGAATTGTACAATTTTCTGTACAATTACTCAGATGACTGCAGTAATGAATGCTGGGCAGGTGAAAGAAATATAGAAATACAATGACATAGAAATTTCTGCATAGAAACTATATGACCCATATAATGGGTGCATATTATCCAGAATTCTGCAGACAAACAGAACCAAAGTAAGTATATAATGGCCAAGTGCCTCCAAACCAAAATACCTACCTGTCCACACCAGAGTATTCAGCTGAAAACCGCACATTCTCTGAAACTACTGTTTGGAAGACAATTTTAGCAAACCAGTCAACACAAAGGGACTATTCTTCTACCTGTTAGATTTCACTGTATCTGTTAGGGAACTTCAGGGTAGGAGATGGCTATACCTGAACTGCCCAAGACAGTAGCCATTACCGGACACTTGAAATGTGGCTGGCCTGAACTGAAAGTGCAGTATGTATAAAATGCACACTGGACTCTGAAGACTTATGTGAAAAATAAAAGTATTTCATTAATTTTTGCAGATTATATTTTGAAATACCAGTTTTAAGGTATTGAATTGAAATATAATACCAACATAAATTTTCCCTATTTCTTTTTGCTTTATTTTTTCCTATGGCTACTAGACAACTTAAAATTATATAGGTTGACTTGCATTATAGTTCTATGGTACAGCACTAGCCTGAAGCAAAGAGGTGGTAGAGTTCCACACAACACAAAAAAGAAATAGGGGATTTCATGGGGGAAAAAACAAACTTCTGTTGTCATTATTTAAAAATAAAAATCTACTGCACACTAAAATTAGATTCATTCAAATAAACATCTTCAAAGACACAAATGAACTGCATATGAAGGTTGAGCAATGTAATCCATCAATAAGAATTCTTGGTTTACAACATTACCCCACATGTCATCATCCAAACAAATCAAAGAAATCAATTAAAAATGGTTATAGAGTGTGAAGTCATCCTGTAAGCCAACCATGAAGCCTGTCTCCCTCCAATTGCTCACTGACAGGCACATAATGCGCTCACTTGTATTTTCTACTTTAAAAGCATCTGCAGTTATTGTTGGCAGACACAGAGAGGTGAGTAATAACAAGACAACTGACATAGAAAGTAGTGAATCAACAAGACCAATAATGTATCCAAGATGCACTGTGAGGAACAAATATTGACAATGCTAGATGCCATAATACTCTGTGCTGTGGGCATTGCACTCAATAAATGTTGATTCATGAAGTGTGTAGGCAAATTGCCCGTTGCATCTACCTGTCAGCCAGTATATGCTCAATGCGCTTATTGCACTATGCTTGCCTGTTTCCTCCATGAGACTAGGAGCTCTCTGCAGAAAGTGTCTATAACTCATTCATTTCTATCACAGTTTGGACTTTCATTTCAAAATGACAGAAACTAAAGTTAAACAAGATTAACAGAAAAGGGGAGATGGGTTTATGCATAAAAGACCCACAGTACTTTAATTTCAGGCATACTTGCGTATCACAACTATGACCACCTACTCTCAGGGGGGCAAAATGGTTGCCAGCAACCCTGGGATTATCGTCCATCCTCTTTGTTACCCCGAGGTGTCCCAGATTTTGATTTTCACTTTCACTGATCTTGTTGCATGTTTATTTCTGAACCAACTAGTGTGGATCAAGGGTATCTGATGTTCTGACCAGTCAGTATGTAAAACATGTCACCTCCTCACAGTCTGCATGGACTTGAGGAAGAGGTGGGGAGGGTAGATCCTAAAGGAAAGCTTCAATGTTATCAGATGACTGGAGTAATGAATGCTGGGCAGGCGGAAAAAAAAATTATAGGTGGCCACTGTCATTTTTGAGTCCCCACATAAAAGACACAACATTGATATATTTCCCAATGGATAAAAAAATGACAAATATCCAATGTATGATGCATTTCAAACACAGAAATAATTTATCTATTTCTAAATTGCCTGGATAATTATATACATTCATGTAACAAATGTTTATTTTGAGTGCCTATTATTTGCTAAGGATGATTCCAGCCACTGGAAATACAGCAGTGAACAGCAGAGATAAAGCCTCAGCCCTCACGGAGCTGATATTCAAGTAGGCAGGCAGAATATGGCAGGCAATAAACAAGTCAGTCGAGCACTGGGCAATTAATAATACAAAGAAAATTATAGCAGAGAAGGGAGGTGGGGAATGATGGGAGTGTCAGGGAAGATCATTCTGGAATGACAGTATTTGCATAGAGAACTGAGGCAAGAAAGAATCAGATGGATATTTGGGGGAAGAGCATTCCAAGTGCAGTCACTGAGGCAGGACATCTGGGGATGCTGAAAGGCAGTGGAGCCCAGCGGAAGAGCTCAGTGGCATGCACAATAATGGAAGAGATAGGAAGTTAGGTCCAAGGGGCTTTGTAGGCCATGATAAGAAATCTGGATTATATGCTGATATGGTTGGGCTGTGTCCCCACCCAAATGTCACCCTGAATTGTAATAATCCTCACATGTCAAGGGCAGGGCCAGTTGGAGATAACTGAATCATGGGGGTGGTTTTCCCCGTACTGTTCTCATGGTAGTAAGACTCAGGAGATCTGATGGTTTTACAAATAGGAGTTCCCCTGCACAAGCTGTCTTGCTTGCCACCATGTAAGATGTGCCTTTGCTTCTTCTTTGCCTTCAGCCATGATTGTGAGAACTCCCCAGGCATGTGGAACTGTGAGTTCAATAAACCTCTTTCCTTTATAAATTCCCCAGTCTCAGGTATGTCTTTTAACAGCATGAGAACAGGCTGATACATATACTATGCTCAATGTAAAGCCATTTCCTGGTGGAGAACAGGAAAATGAAGTCATCTCACCACTATGAGAAGAATAAAGAGACAGAAGAGATGAAAGAGTCATTAGAGAAGAAGCTGCTATAGGAATCCAGGTGAGACATGAGAATGATTTAGAACAGTGAAGGTAGCAGTGGTAAGAAGAGGTCAGAATTGGGCACGTTTTTAGCTGATCCGTGAGCAATGAAGTTTACATGGCCTTGAGCATAAGATCACCTGGTATTTATATATTATGAAGGGAAGATTCAGTTGCTTACACAGTTCGCCCTTTACAAATTAGTCTCATCACTTATTTGTGTTCCCATGGTCCTTTACACATACCTTAACTAAAAATATTAATTTTGTTGCAGCATCCTTATGACACCATTGTTCCTCACCCTCACATTGAAATGTCCAATAATTTAGGAATCAAACTATCATTTTTGTATTCTTATAGTCTGTCATAATGTGAAGACATATACTAGGCTGAGGAAAATGTTTTAGAAGTGTGAATGGGAGGATAGGTGGGTGGGTGGGTAGGTGAGTGGGTGTGTGGATGGATGGATGGAAGAATGGAGGAAGGCATAGAGGGAAAAAGAAGAAATGTCAAGTTGTTAGTTACTGGCAGCTAGAAACACAAGCCCAAAGTGACTTAGACTTTGCTTACCTTATATTTTATAAAGATATTGAGAAATTTAGAACATGCTGCTAATTTTATAAATGCCAATGTACTACTCACTGTCACCTGACAGGTCTATTCAACAAAGGGATGGCAGAGAGGTTAAATGATTAGGTCAGCTGGTGAGTCTATACAGATGGGAGAATTAGGTTCCCTGTCTTACAATCCAATTACAAAAGAGCTCTTTGCTTCTTCAAGTATGGTGACTATTTTTAAAAGAACTAAAGTGTAAGTGGCCCAACTACATACAATAGAGAGAAAAACCTAATAAACCTTTCCAATGTTCTCAGGCAAGGGCACACATTCACAAAACACAGGAAACATCCCTTATTTCATTTTCAGAACAGCTCATCGCTCCTGTTCTTACAGGTCAAGAGAATATAGAGGACATTTAACTTTGGTCTTAGGTCAACTGCAAAAGCCCAGAAACAGAATCCACATTTCAAATCTACATCCATGTGGTTAGGCCCCCTTCCTCATAAGAATGCAAGGGTGAATTTTATTATAAATATATCTCTGTTTCTTTAGAGATTCAGTCATTTTCAGGAGTCTGGGTTGTCATGTTGTGAAATTCAAAAGCAAATACACATCTTTTAAAACACTCCCAGATGGGTATTCTGCTGCCATCCAATCGACTCCCAGCCCCCACACACCATTCATACGTATTCTCAGCAGCTAATTTCCTCAAACATAGATTACCTGAAATCATTATTCATAATGACAATGAAATAAACAACAGGTTACTCTGAAAAACAATAAACTCATATAAATGCACTATGGTAAAGAATACAGTTTGTGATTGTGCCCTATGAATAGTTCTCAGCTGGGGACAACTGTGCCCCCAGGAAAGATACTAGGCTATGTCTGGAGACATTTTTAGCTGACATAACTGGGGGTTGCTACTGGAATCTAAAGGGTAGAGAAGCCTGGAATGCTGCTAAACCTCCTACAATGCACAGACATGCCCTGCATAAGAAAGAATTATCCATCCTAACAAACCAGTATGTCTCCAGACAGCTTCCCCCAAGAAAGAATTATCCATCCGAACACATCACGAATGCCCTATTGACAAACCCTGTGCTAAACATAACAATTTCCTAAGCAATTTTAAATAGTGAATATCTAAGAAATCTTGCTTCCTCTCCTTGGGCTTACTGTCTTACAAATCATTGACAAGATAATTTAAGATGGCCATGAATCTGAAAAGGGAAGGGACTATTTGGTGAACACCTGCCAAAGAGTAGGCACTATAGATATTTTCTGTATTTGTTTTCTATCGCTGCTTAACAAATCACCACAAATACAGCAGCTTAAAAACACCCAATTATTGGCTGAGTGTGGCAGCTCACGCCTGTAATCCCAGCACTTTGGGAGGTCCAGGCAGGTGGATCACGAGGTCAGGAGTTCGAGACCAGCCTGGCCAACAGGGTGAAACCCCGTCTCTACTGAAAATACAAAAATTAGCTGGGAGCGCGGTGGCAGAAGCCTGTAATCCCAGCTACTCAGGAGGCTGAGACAGGAGAATTGCTTGAATCCAGGAGGCGGAGATTGCAGTGAGCCAAGATCGTGCCACTGGACTCCAGCCTGGTTGACAGGGCAAGACTCCATCTCAGGGGGAAAAAAAAAGTTATTAATTCACAGTTGTACAAGTCTGAAGAGTGGGTACAGTGTGACTGTATTCTCTGCTTAGGGTCTTCAGGATATCACCCAGGCTGCATTCTTTTTTGGAGGCTCCAAGAAAGAATCCACTGCTAAGCTCACTCAGGCCATTGGCAAAATTCACTTCCCTCTGGCTGTAGGACTGAAGCCCCCTTTCCCTGCTATCAGCTAGACATCACTCAGCTCTCTGACACCCCCTTCTCACCCCTAGAGCCCCATGTTCCTTGTGACATGGCCTCTTCCATCTCCAAAGTCCACAATGGAGAATTTCTCATATGCTAAACCCCTCCAGCTATGAACCACTCTGACTTCTTCTTCTCTCTTTGACCTCTAGACCCAATCAAATTTAAAGGCATCATGTAATTAGATTAGATCTACCTGGAAAATCTTCCTATCTTAAAGTTTACCGATTTGCAGTCATGGTAACATCTGTGAAAACTCCTTCCCAGATATTGACTAAATACTAGGAGAAAGTGTTGGTGCACTGGGAGCCAGCAATTTTGGGGGCTGTCTTAGAAGTTGACCTCGCCAGGTGCAGTGACTCATGCCTGTAATCCCAGCACTTTGGGAGGCAGATGAATCATGAGGTCAGGAATTCAAGACCAGCCTGGCCAACATGGCGAAACCCTGTCTCTACTAAAAATACAAAAAATTAGCTGGGTATGGCAGCAGCGCCTGTAATCCCAACTACTCGGGAGGCCGAGGCAGAAGAATCGCTTGAACCCAGGAGGCGGAGGTTGCAGTAAGCCAACATCACGCCACTGCACTCCAGCCCGGACAACAGTGCGACACTCTGTCTCAGATTTAAAAAAAAAAAAAAAAAAGACGTTGACCTCCTACATTTTAGACACATTATCTCAATTCTCACAATACACCCCTTCGGAGCCCTTTTTATTTTTTCATCTCCACTTTACAGACGAGAAAACCAGATTCTCAGACAATTTGATAATTTCCCAAAGGTGGGTGAAGGGTACGTGGGAACTCTCTGTATACACGCAGCAACTAGTAAGTCTAATTATTTCAAAATAATATGTCCTCAAAAAGTCATTTCTCCAAGATCACATAACTAGCATTTGAACATACCATCCTGCCATGTTAAACTATGACACCACCATGTCTAAGATGATTGCATCTCCAAAGCCCACAACATTTACCTAGCCCAGGGTTTCTCAAACTTAACTGTGCTTTAGGACTACCCTGGGGAGTCTTTAAAATAACACAGACGTTTGGGCCCCGTCCTCAGACATTCTGCTCTAATTGTTCTGGGGTGAGACCTGAGCATAAGCATCTGTGTTTTTTAAAGCTCCGTGCACTAAGAATCACTGTTCTAGACTTATGTGCTAGTCATACATACCAAGGTTAAACATGTAATATTAAACAGACATTAGTAGTTGTTTCACACACAAAAGAAACTTTTTACAAGAATAGAATTCATCCTACTCCAATGCATGTTACTGGAAAACAATGACAAAAGCAAAACCCTGTGACAAGATGTAGAGATATTCATTAGCATATTTAAAGAGCGAAAGTGCATTGTGGTAATTTTTTTTTCCATTATGTCTCTTCACTGCATAAAACAGACTTAGACTCAATAACTAAGGCAGGAGGAAAAAAAGACTGCATGCAGTATTTACCCACAGAAAATTAATTTTGAGTAACACTTCATTTACCTTCTAGAAGACGCAAAGTTAAATAGAAAAAGGAGATGAGGAATTGCAAAATCACAGGGTGAACCCATAGACACTAAAAAGTACTCTGTTGTAGGAGAACTCGGTAAATCAGCAGAAAGATAATCTCCTTTTACCAGCTTATCTCAATCCCTTTCAAGTGCCGTCTCTCAAATAAGGGTGTGCACATAGCTGACTTGTAGTAAATTAGAGATGTGCACTATATAATTTATATTAGAAAGCATGCCCCCTTGACTTGTAGTGGTAATAAGGGCAGATAAAGTATTCCCAAGCTCAGCAGCATGAATAAGCAATCAAAGGAATTCAGCTGAAAACGAAATCCTTAGATACATCAAAAGCATCCCTTCAGGAGAGGTGAGCTTGCTGTCCAGACAGAACACTCTCACCAGACTTGTATTATGGTATTTGAGTGTATTTTGCCCTGTAATTGGATAGAAACCCGTGGGAACGGGCTTTCATGGGAAAAACTTGATGTGACTGAAGAGGAGGAACTCCTGGGTTTGTTCACAGAGATGTGTACAAAGTCCAAGCAAATGTTTTTGGTCATGAAAGCCTTAGTGCTATCATTAGACCTGTTTATATTTAGACTTCAGATATTTATCAGTACCACTTTCTCTTAAACTGTTTATTGCTGATGGTGGGAAACCATGCAATTTCACCAACATATAGGGTCTGCTGGAGAAAACTATTCTAAACCACTGCCCTAGGCTCATGGAAAACAAGGATGAAATGAGTTCTCAGTAACTTTGCATGTTACACAAGCAAGGTATTAATGATGGTGATACTGGGTGACTAATGTCAATATTGGCAAGCCATATCTGGCTATAGCTGATGTCCCATATGTATTTGACATGTCAGCTTTTCACAAAGTAGGTCTCTCTCTCCCTACCCTCCTCATAAAACATACAATTGCATGCAACGAAGAAGAGTCATATATCTCAATGTTATTTTCAGCAGCATCACTAACAAAATCCTGGAAATAAACATTAATCAGAAGAAAATAAATATGCAGCAATTAAAAGAGTAAGATAGATCTATGGGTAGTAATAAAAAAAAAAACTCCAAAATATACATTGTTTTTAAGTAATCCCTCTTCCCCCACCAAAAAAGATGTTTGGCTAATGCAATTTATGTATGTTTTAACCACACACACAACTTCCAGAAATAATAAGCTCTGATTTCATGAAGAGTGTCCAGCTGAAAACTGAGCAGCCCTCAGTTTGCTATGCATCATTCCAGGCCTGCTTCTGTGCATTAATTCACAGATCAATCCATAAATAAAAATATGGTTCAGTCTTGTTGGGATACAGAGACAAATTTAGTGTGGTCCTCTGAGGCTTGCAGATAAGTGAGAGACCATATAAAGCTCTCAGCCCCACACACTTCTTCTCAGGTATTATATAGGGTCCAGCTGTGGAGTTATTGCTGAATAAGTCACAGGAGATGCCAGGTACCCAAGGAAGTGATGAAATCTTCATCTAAGGTGGCCGCACATGCAGAAGGAAGCCAGGCAGAAGCAAGAAGAGCCGAGAGAAAGAAAACAGTGGAGACATCATTGGATAGCTTGGATCTAGCCTTGCTGAAAGCTAGCCAATCCTAGTACAAGGGAGGAAGGAAGAGATGCAGGGAGATGGGGAGGGAGGGAAAAAGAGAGAAGGGTGAAAGAAAAAGAGGAAGGAAGGGAGGAACAAAGAAAGGAGGGAGGTGGGGAGGTAGGAAAAGAAGAAAGGAGAGAAAAAAGGAGAAGGGAAGATAGGAAAGAAGAAAGAAAAGAGGGAGGGATAGAGGAAGGAAAGGATGAATTAGGAAGATTATTCCAGAGCCAAAAAGAATGCATATTTTGTATGTTTAACATAGCCTGAGATGGAGTTTTCTACTTACAACTGAAAGTCTTATAATATATAAACCAGAACCATCTCTACATTTTGATTTTCACTAGCCACCCCAATTCCCTCCTTATAACACCTACCAGATCATGCTAGTCTCTGCACTGACAGTCTCACTTACATGGTGTGATGCTTTCCACAAAGCAAAAACAACTCTCCCAGAGAGGTTCAGCCAGTCCCTTTTCCACTGAAGGTCCTGTTCAGACACCTTGAGGACAATGACTCTGAGTCCCCCATATGTGAAGCTTGTCTTTCCTTTATTAAACTCGAATCCCTACGCTCCACCCAGGACCTACTGAATTTTCAGAGGTGGAACCTATACATATATATTTTTTTCAAGTGCTCAGGTCCTCTTAAAGTGCCTTACTAAAAAGATTGCTACACCTCAGACGTTAACTACTTATAATGCCAGCTCATAGTTAAATATTCTAAAGACCTCCCTGTGTGTTTTAGCTGAATCTCTTCTCAATGGCTCCAGGGTTCATAGCCAGAGTGCTTAATAAATATTAACTGTTGTGTTTTTATCTAGGCTGAAACTCTTTTCTGCCTGTGGGTTATAAGAACTGTCAGTAGTCAATTCTGAAAAGTCCTTTGCAGAGGAAGGTCTGCAATAATGATATTTAGTACTATATCGTTATCACAACTGATATTATTACTATGTGCCAGGTTGTGGTAATGATATTGGTTGCGGTAATGATAGAGTAATAATATCATTGTAACTATGCACATAGAATATTTTTCTTTCAATTAAGCATCCATAGCCCTCATGGGAGAAGTACTATCATTATCCCCAACTTATCACTGAAGAAGTAAGAACTTATCACTGAAGGGTAAAGAATTTTCCCTGTGTTGTGTAGCTAGCAAAGACAAGAGATGGAACTTCAGAGTCTCAGCCCAAAGACATTACACTATGCTGCTTCGTCATACACGCATTGATGCAAATCATTATCTATTTGTTGATACTCCTCTTTGATTCTTTTTCTCTCATTTTATGTCTTCAGTTTATAAAGTAGCGGTTACTTTCCCCTCCCACAAGATCTCCAAACATTCCCGCAAGGAGAATTGCCAGTATCAAAGTGTTCATTTCCTGTTCTGACAGGGCTGAACTTTAAAAGGCCTTAAGGCAAGACAGGGGTGGTAGCTGGTAAAGAGAGAAAGAGGGGTTGGGCGCGGTGGCTCACGCCTGTAATCCCAGCACTTTGGGAGGCCAAGATGGGCGGATCACGAGGTCAGGAGATCGAGACCATCTTGGCTAACATGGTGAAACCCCGTCTCTACTAAAAATACAAAAAATTAGCCAGGCGTGGTGGCGGGCGCCTGGAGTCCCAGCTACTCGGGAGGCTGAGGCAGGAGAATGGCGTGAACCTGGGAGGCAGAGCTTGCAGTGAGCCAAGAACGCACCAGTGCACTCCAGCCTGGGCAACAGAGCAAGACTCCATCTCAAAAAAAAAAAAGAGAGAGAGAGAGAGAGAGAGAAAGAGAGAATATGTGTGTGTGTTGTGGGTGAGTTCAATGGCCATTTCCTTCCCAGACCTTCTCCTAGTTCAAAGTTAAGACTAATCAAGCACAGAGCTTCCACTGAGTACCAAGCCCAGCACTCATAAATCTTCACAGTCTTATGAGAGAAACAGAGGATTACCATTCCCACTTTACAGATGAGAAAACCAAGGCCCAGAGACACAAAGGAAGCCCAATACTTACAACACAGGACTTGGGAAGCCTGATGTCTTAGTGGCCATACCCAAAAAGGCAGGCAGGCCGGGCGCGGTGGCTCACGCCTGTAATCCCAACACTTTGGGAGGCCGAGGCGGGCGGATCACCTAAGGTCGGAGTTCAAGACCAGCCTGGCCAACATGGAGAAACTCCATTTCTACTAAAAATACAAAATTAGCCAGACATGGTGGCGCATGCCTGTAATTCTAGCTACTGGGCAGGCTGAGGCAGGAGAATTGCTTGACTCCGCGAGGCAGAGGTTGTAGTGAGCCAAGATCACGCCATTGCACTCTAGCATGGACAATAAGAACAAAACTCTGTCTCAAAAAAAAAAAAAAAAAAAAAAAAAGGCAGGCAGCATAGGCAGGAAGGATTGGCCTTTCAGCCTCCCATGTGAGGCCCCTCAAACTGGCCTTAGTCACCTTGGAGTCCTGCTCTCTGGCAAGAACCTTGGCTATTCTTTTTAAAAAGGAGTCTGATCTGGCATTTTGCTACAAGTTTCTTATGAGCAAATAATTCTCTTTACAAATCATGTCTTAAGAGGAGAGAAGCCAAAACAAAACAACAAAAACTTTTTACCCTTTCTTAATGAATTGAGCCTAAGAAAACATCACTGATTTCAGTTAGCCTGTCTCACAAAACACAAAAATACAACCCAGTGTAATCCTTAACTTCACGTGATCCTCTCAAGTGACCGAAAAGCTCCAAGGGGGTATATGTAATTCAACAAACCCCTACTAACTAACAAGGCTCTCCAAAGCCTCCAAAGCAGCCGAGCCTAGTTTCTTTCTGCCCGCCATGGACGAAGGTCATTCAACTTCAGCCCTTTTATGAATGGAAATCAGCTTTTGTAAAGACTGTTTGGCAGGCAGTGACCAGCAACAGACAACTCAATGACTGAGCTTTCTGAGTCATAAAATACTTTTGAAAGGGGGAGATCAAAGCGTCCCTACCGCCTATTGAAATCCAATTGCTTCCAAAGTTCTGGAAGAACCCAGGCTCTCTGGAGAATGGGTCACTGCAGTCGTAGTCTAAAAAAGGCCACCACTAAAAAAAAGATACAATGGGGACATTAGGGCAGCCAGCCATGGGGGAGAAACGCCACTTACGGTTTAATTGTTGGGGACAAAGAAAAGAGAAATAAGGGGAAACCGAGTGACAAAATTGGATGATGCATCAGGAATTGAGGCTGGAGGGGGTTCTCATGGCAGCCTTGATCACGCTACATACTCTACTCAGAGTGGCAGAGGCAGTGCTAAGGCTTGATAGTAATCAGACACCAGGCAGAAGATCCAAGAGAAACAGCAAAGCAGTCCACTCCTCTTGCCAGCTGAGCCTTCACTGAAGTTATTCATCAATGGTAAACTCACCCATGTATTACAAAGCTGGGCAGAAATGCAATATGAGTGACAGTTTTTGCATGTATTTTCATTCAATCTTCACATGAAGAATGGAGCTTGGTTTAGAATTTCTTAAGCAAGGGGTGCATTTCCCCAACAGGAACACATGTCAGGTACAAGTACAAATAATCTCAGATGTAGAAACTGCTGTTTTAGGGTGAACCACAGAACACTGGTACAAGGTGTTGATGGAAGTGTGATTCAAAAAGAGGAGGAGTGGGCTGGGCACAGCGACTCACACCTGTAATTCCAGCACTTTGGGAGGCTGAGGCAGGTGGATCACCTGAGGTCAGGAGTTCAAGACCAGCCTGGCCAACATGCTGAAGCCCCATCTCTACTAAAAATACCAAAAAAATTAGCTGGGTGTGGTGGTGGGCACCTGTAATCCCAGTTGCTTGGGAGGCTGAGGCAGGAGAATCGCTTAAATCCGGGAGACAGAGGTTGCAGTGAGCCAAGATCATGTTGCTGCACTCCAGCCTGGGCAAGAGAGCAAGTACCCATCTCAAAAAAAAAAAAAAAAAAAAAAAAAAAGGTGGGGGGGGAGTTGGGGAGGAGTGGTCAAATTAGTATGCAAATCCTACCTTTTGGCACTTCACAATGCATATTAGTATATTAAAATGTATGAAATCTGTTAAAGATGTTTGTTTAGCTTCCTTTAAACCTCTAAATTTTCCCTAACGTGTGTGACCGTAAAGCACTTATTCCTGGAGCATCTCTTAACAGATAAAAATTAATACATAACATTATAGTATCTCTTTTGGGAACCATTGTGTTGATGTTTTTCATGTCACCACCAAACTGTGAAGAGATGCTCCTTGGGGGAAAAAAAAAAAAATTTCATTGACCAAAGAAGTTAGGGAAACTCTAGGTATGAACAGAGTTAAACAGGTGTCTTTAATATAAGACATTTCTGACTTGTCAATATGCTAATATGCATTGTACAGCTCAGAGAGGTGGCATTTTGGCAATAACTTGACCAGCTCCCCACTTTTCTAAAACCACACTCTGTAAACTCCTTGTTCCAGTGTTGAGTCACAGCTTGGTTCACAATAAAAATCTCAATTTCCAGGTCTAAAAGTATTGCTCCATCCTCTCCCCTAGATTGTAACCTCTACAACCTGGATCTAACATCCATCTTGTTGGTAAGCTTCATCCACCATGCTCTCAACAGTGCCTGACACACTAGAGGCTAATAGTTGTCGAATGAAAAAAGGATGGGGTGGGGTGTGGTGGCTCAAACCTGGTAATCCTAGCACTTTGGGAGGCTGAGGCAGGAAGATTGCTTGAGCCCAAAAGTTCAAGGCCAGCCTGGGCAACATGGAAAACCTCGCCTCTACAAAAACTGGCTGGGTGTGGTGGTACGTGCCTGTAGTCCCAGCTACTTGGGGGGCTGAGTTGGGAGGATTGCTTAAGCCTGGGAAGTTGAGGCTCCAGTGAGCCATGATTATACCACTGTACTCAAGCCCAGATGACAGAGTAAGACCCTGTTTCTAAAAAATAACAACAATAAAAACTGATGAGTCAATGTGTCTTTCTAACAAGTTCCAAAAATACAAGCATTTTCACTAAGTGGTTCTCAGATATTTGTATGCATCAGAATCATTTGCAGAATTAAAAATATGCTTTCCTGTGCCCAGCCTCCCCGAATTTCTGTTGTGGACAAAGAAATGCACATTTCTAGCCCTTCAGGTGAAGCTACCATAGTTGATCACACTCTGATAATCACTGTCCTGACAAAAAGGATCACTAAGACTATTTTTGAGCAGCAAAATTTCTTAGATCTCTTAGTACATAGGAAGAAAGACGCAAGTTTGTCCTGTTGGAAGACAAAATTTAAAAATACAGGTAAAAATTGTAAGACTGTGGTTGAACAGCAAGATGAAGAGTCTTCAACAAGGTCATGACTTGCTGGATGTAATGACTTTCTCATCCCTGTGCTAGTCAGAGGGAGGCTGGATACAGCAGAAAGGACAGACATGGCAGATCACGATGAGATTAGGTTAATCTGTACCTCTGAGGTTCTGGGACAAAGGCTGCAAATCCCAGTACCTTCACAGATTATAAGGCCACCTGGTATAGAAGACAGAGGTGACCTTTTCTAGGTTGCATGTATAAAAGCATTCAAAAATTTTAAAATAATCATCTCTAAACATAACAGTAGGCAGTATTTACTACGGGAATTGTGCAACCCTGTTTCATGAATTATTCCAAGTAAGTAACAACCACCTCAACTCTAGAATAAAGTGAGACCTGTGAGTTGGCAGGGGAGGTGGGTGCATTTTAAGAAATTATTACAAATATTTTAAACAGGTTAATTCTGAATTATTAAGACAAATTCTCTGCTAGGAAAATTTTAGCTGGAGTATGTATGCATGCATGTCTGCTTATATGTATGTGTGTACATATGTATTCACTATTATAACCATTCTACCATTTTTCACTTTCTTTGTGGACTTCTCTAGCAGTCAAGATAATGGTAGATTCCTATTAGTACTTTGTCAAATCATTTAAAGGTGACATTGCTTTCCTAATATACACTGCATGCACATGAGAAAATTGCTACCACATCCAAAAGGATCCTAAGGCCAGTGGTCTGGCCCCACTCAGAGAAACACTGATATATAAACTTCAGGTGAAAAAGTTTCATCTCCCAGTCTCATTCATCTCTTCTCAGTCTCTGTATTAACGGAAGAAGAGTGGCTGTCTCTCATGGCATGTTAACTCGATGAGTCTCTCCAACAAGCCTGTTAAAGGCTTGTTCCTTTTCTGAACTCTTGAATCTACTATTCTGCATCCATTACTATAGTTGCTAATTAACTCTAGAGGAGTTATGAACCCCTGATTAGCCAAAGAAGCTGAGCAATGTCTTTAAGAAAATGTAAACAAAAAAAATGCATTCAATTTCATTAACCATCAACTACACCCATAATGTGGTACTACTTCACACCTATCAATCAGAACAGCTAAAGTGGAAAAATAGGCAATATCAAGTGTTCAGGAGGATTTGGAGCAACTGGAACTCTCATACACTGGTGATGCGAGTTTAAATTAGCACAACCACTTTGAAAAGCTGCTTGTCAGTGCTCATTAAAGCTGAACATATACAGGTTGAGCACCTCAACCCAAAAATTTGAAATCTGAAATGCTCCAAAATCTGAAACTTTTGAGTACTGATATGACACTCAAAGAAAATGCTTATTGGAGCATTTCAGATTTTTGTATTAGAGATGCTCAACCAGAATATATTCTGCAAATATTCCAAAATCCTCCCCAAATTGAAAATCCACAACACTTCTGGTCCCGAACATTTCAGATATGGAATACTCAATTTATACATACTCTGTGCCTCAACGACTTTATTCTTAGGCATGTGTCCAAAAGAATGTGTCCATAAGTTCATCAAAATGCATATACAGGAATGTTCAGTCATACTACCCCCAAACTATTGGTACGGGTATAAATTAGTTCAACCATTGTGGAAAGCACTATGGCAATTTTTTGAAGAGCTAAAAGCAGAACTACCATTTGACCCAGCAATCCTATTACTAGGTATGGGAGGAACATAAACCATTCTAACATAAAGACACAAGCATGTGAATGTTTATTGCTGCACTATTCACAATAGCAAAGACATGGAATCAACCTAAATGCCCATCAGTGACGGAATGGATGAAGAAAATGTGGTACACAGACACCACGGAATACTATGCAGCCATAAAAATAAACGAGATCAGCTCTTTTGCAGGAACATGGATGGAGAGGAAGGCTATTATCATTAGCAAACTAATGCAGGAACAGAAATTCAAATCGCACGTTCTCACTTGTAAGTGGGAGCTAAATGATGAGAAGTCATGGACACAAAGAAGGGAACAACAGACACTGTGGTCTACTTGGGGGTGGAGGGTGGTAGAAGAGAGAGGAACAGAAAAGATAACCATTGGGTACTGGGCTTAATATATGGGTGATGAAATAATCTGTACAACAAACCCCTGTGACATGAGTTCACCTATGTAACAAAACCTTCACTTATACCCCGGAACCTAAAAGTTTAAAAAAAATTGGATAAAAGCATTTTGAAATCCTCATAAAGAAAAATTTATGATTCTACCCATGTAAAATTTTGATAATATTAATCTATTACCATGAGATTATTAATATGAGACATTTGATCAGATTTCTCATCATGCACAGAGTGGAGTCCTGAGAGTGCTAAACATGAGGAGGCTAAGTTTTGCTGAAAATAGAACAGCTATAGGGCAATTATCCCTGCCAGGAACTGCTATAGCACTTTCCACATAAGAAATCATTGAATCCCCACTGCCCTGTGATGTAAACTCTTGTTATTCCCATCTTAGAAATAAAGAAACTAAGGCATAGTTAACTCTACTTAACACAGAGTTAAATAATTAGTCCAGGGTCCTATGAGTAAATGCTGGTGTGAGAATTAGAACCTGGGCAGACTGCTTTTAACTACTGGTATGTGGAATGAGATAGTTTAAGCCAGTATGGTGGGTTGTGTAAACTCCTCCTTTAGGATACTGGAATAGACAGAAGAAAGAGAAATACAGAGGGGATGCTAAATAAAGACCAGGAGATCTGCCACAACAAAACAAACAAACAAACAGAAAATCAAGATATAGTCATGTGTGCATACACAGGGGCACGTAACCATGTAATAATATGTAGGTCATTGGTGAGCCACGTTCATCATTTTAAATAGACCAAAGGAAGAATACCATGATTGTGGTTGTAAAGAAAGGTTTTAGCTAAATTTCAGGCCAAAATAGGGGGAAAAAATTTTAAAAGTAACTGAAAGTTTCAACTAATGAAGAACATGGGAGTCCTTATTCACCCGCACCCAAGCCACATCTTGCTTTGTGCCATGATGTACCATGTACATTACTAACTACATTCTCAGCTGGGTTTTCTCACATTTTCCTTCTTCTGGCCATGCCAGAGCATAATTGCCGTGTGTCTCAACACACATCAACTCTTCTGTCAGTTCAGGACACTTCTCAATCACAACACAGAATGAAATCAACCCAGAACACCATTTACCACCTCGTATATTTGATTGAATCCTGAGAAGAGTATCATTTACAATGATATTCTTGGCCTGGTGCTCAGCAGATGAGGATTACATAGGCAGGAAATAACGCTTGTCCCAAATGCTTTTAAAAGGTTCTGCTTCCCTGGATGCCACATTGAATCCTGCCAGCCCAGGAACACAGCACACCACATTCTAAAAGGATGTCTTATGTGAGCAGGACACCAGCAACAGATCAGTTCAAAGAAAACAAAGGGCCTCCCTTCAGCAAAGTGAAGGTTGATCTTACCACGGCTGCTGAATGCAATTTTGCTTTGAAATACAGTTTTCCCATTTCAAAGCCATGTAGACGCATGCAGCTTGTTAGATTTATAGAATGCCTGGTCTCCCAGGACATTACAAAGCGAATGGCATCCATCAAGTTAATTTCCTTGGGGATCATCTCAAACATGGAGAATGAAAAGTCCCAGACCATTAAACATCAAAAGAATGTTCTAAATGGTAATTAAAGTTCTATTATATTTTCTTTTTTCTGGGAGCAGATTAGATTAATTCAATTGAGAATATTAGAAGTATCAAGGCTGACAGTGTGAATGTGTGGACTTGGCTCGAAGAGCACTTATACTGCAGACATCTGTTCACTCAAGTTACACAAAACACGAAAGAGGGAGCTCAACTCAGACTGGGGTGAACTTACCAAGCCAGCACACGTAGACACAGCGACAGAGGAGGAGCTGTCATTTCTGATAAATCCCTGATAGAAGCATTGCTGCACCTCGGGTTTCTGAGTCTCTGAAGCACCATCTTTTCCAAGTACCTGGACGATAAAGTGACTGCTCAAAATCGCCGAGGGCTTAAGTTCTAAGTGCAGTTCCTGTCCAAATGCTGAAAATCGGTAGTGCAGGGAGCTTCTGGCATTCTGCGCCGATCGCTTTTTCCTGCCGTTGTGCAAAATGTCGTGTGAAATATATGACCCGGCTGAGTCTACTTCTACTGGCGTGACAAAGACATAATCTGCAATGGGAAAAGTTTAGCTGTCAGCACCCAGAGCCCACAATTCCAAATGGTCACTTTCCAGCAGGCTGGCAAAGAGCAACACAAAACTCAAAGATATCTTTGTTCCTGTTGCCTTGCACCTAGATCAACTATAATTCAGAGCAGCACAGGAAGCAGAAGATCTGTCTCTACAATTAACTCTGCCACAGTCATTTCTACAGGTGCCCGAAAGCCAATCACGATTTTCATGAATTTCGTGGATGTCTGTGGAAAAATGTAACGCCTCTCGTCTGGAGAGAGATTTAGAATGTTCTTTTGATGTTTAATGGTCTGGATCTTTTAATATATTGGCCACAGAGTCATGTATATAAAATTTAATTTTTTGGAAGATAAAGTTAATGAATATGAAACTACAAAATCAGGAATTTTCTTCAAGGAGGTTAATTTATCTGTGCTTAAACTGAATCGGGAGCATTTTGGCAGAGGCAGAGTTTACACTTCAAGTCCTAACTCACAGTGTGGGGTAGCTTCAGATGATATTTCAGATCATTAACAAGCAAGAGCATTTTCATCTTTCCAATATTATTTGTGAAAAGAAAACTCTGGCACTTGTATCACTCTTAGCATTTTTACTGTGAGCTTTCACAGGGATGATCCCATTTAATTGTAAGCATAAAATACAGCACATGCACAAAAATGCCTCAAAATTCTCAGAACCCTCCTATATAGTCTGATGTATAAAATTGCTCAGGCATGTTGGTGGGGGAGTGGCTTATCAGGGGACACCTGGAAAGGCATGTTTAAAAATACATTCACCATTGCTCCCTAGAGCAGCACTAATTGCTGAATGTTCCAAAGAGGAGGAGCTAAAATCCAATTTGCTATTTGAAAAGCAAAGCCAGCACAGTGTTTTCTTTCACCAAACATTGAAGCTGAAAAGCATCATCCCACAAAATGATTTGGAATATGCCCTCTGCACATTAAAAACACTCCACATTTCCACTTCCGAGGCACAGAATGGGAAACTACTTTGGAAAGTGTTTAGAAAGATGTTGAATAACGATGAGGTATGTTTGAGTCACTTGGGTCCCCGGTTACTGGAGGAGGAAAAGGAAGAATTTCCCTTTCCCCTCAACAGTCAACAACTTTCCCCCTCCTCCAAAACAAACAAACAAAGGAAAAGTGGAGCCCCGGTAGCTACCAAGGATCAATGAGTGATGGCCTAATTAGCTTCACATAAAAAAAAAAATTCTCCCCAATAGACAGTAATTTTCTTCTGTTTATGAACCATCTGTGACTCTTATTCCTTGGGCAGCTTTCATTTTTATATTCTTTATGTCCTCCCACTCCCATTTTTCTTGACTTCGTCCTTTAACTAAAAATGCTATAAAATTGACACACATATTTTAAAATAATGGGGGGGGGGAGTTTTTCCCTTCTCTTAACCTTGAAAATCTGAGCCAGACATACAATATTTTTCTTCTCTTAAAAATCTGATATATTGCTTTAAAGGGCTGTGGCTCTTGATTATGTGCAAGTCCTTAGAGAAAGTCTACCTCCTCCTCCTGTCAAACTAAAACTTAACTATGAAAATGCTTCCTGACATATGCAGAAGTTTGTTTCTCACTGTCTTGTCCCAAATTATCTGAAACTCTGCCTGCTCTTACTTGGAAGGCTCTGTAGGAACGTTATCCAGTCAGGCTTCTATGGAATCAGCCATCAAGGTCCCCCAGACACCTGCTACCAGCTTGTTTCCAAGGGGAGAATAACAGGCTATTGGTTACATTCAGTCCTTCATGGAAGAAGGGCAGTCAGTGTCCCCTGTAAAGAGTGATCTCTGACTGATCACTTCAGGAGCTGAGTAAGGGTGAGGCCTTTACAAAGTGGTGGCTGGGTCGGACATGGCCTCCAGCCATCTGATCCTGATATAAGAATGAGGGGTGGTTTTAGAAACTGCAGCCTCTCTGTGGGACAAAAGGTGAATCCCTTCTGCATGACTCCATCCTGCCCCACTCCCCATCATGACCTCTTTACCCTGACAAGAAAAGGAGATAACCTTGCAAAACTAAAATTTACAGAATTCTAAAGAATGCAGGTTGAACAGTAAGGTTTTGCTAGACGCGTTGCGTCAGGAATCAGCTGTTCTCCTGTAGCTGATGGGAAACAATCAAAACAAGGATTTCCCTCTGCGCGCCACTGGGAAGTTAATAAATGACAGAAGTGAGGGATGTTCTAGGAAGTTTGTGGCTGCGCGACGTCAGAAAAGATAAAGGACTCAGAGACCTCAAGTCACCTGCTTTCCTCTCTCTAAAAGCAGCCTCAGGCATCCGTGAAAAAAGGGAAGCAAAAAGGAAAGAAAAAAGAAGAGATAGAAAAGGAACAAAAGTGGAGAGAAAAATAAGGAAAGATGGAGAGAGGAAAGAGGCTCACATTCTTTCATCTCCCACTAAGAATTAGCTTCCCCCACCAAGAGTTAGGAGAGGGAGGAAATAAGTAATTCCTTAGTTAATGTCCACCTCCCTTAGAATTTCTCATTGCAGTTAAGGTGTTTTTTTTTTTTTTTTTTTTTTTCTTCTTAACAAGCCACCTGTGAAGGAGAGAGAATTTTTTTTTTATGTGACTTGCAGCTTGGGGCATTGATTCTTTTGATAAGTTCAGTCCTTGCCAACCTTCCCCTCTCTCCAAATAGGAACCATTTCCAAGACAGCGCACACCTGCCAGGTTAGGGGGTGCACTTTTCCATCTTTTCTGTTTTTGGGGGAAGGAATGGACAAAGTGCTGCGAAAGGCCCTTCTTGGGGGTGGGGGGCAAATACGAACCATCATTTAATCCGCTGGCGCCGCTGCTGCTGTCACTGGCTAAGGCCGCGGCGACCGACGCACAGCAGAGGCAGCACAGCTGGAGCGCCTGCAAAAGAAAAGGTGACATCGCGCGTGAGGGGCGCGGTGGGGCTGGCGTCGGGCGCCCTCTGCCACCCGCTCTCGGAGCTCCGCTCGGCGGCACCTGCCTTAGCCACGCGCCCCAGTCCCGCCGGGCCCCTCGGCGGGCCCGAACCCGCGGCCGGGAGGGCGCACGCGAGCAGGAGGGCGCACTCCATGGTCAGGTGCGGGCGCGGCGGCTGCGGGTGGCCAGACGCTGCAGGCGGAGCGCACGGGCGGCGAGCATTCTCTCCGCGGCCCCGTAGCTCGGCGCCCCAGGTGCGGCTCCAGGTGAGAGCCGCCGCCGTTCACATCGCAGCGGAGGCGCGCTGGGACCTCCCCTCCTCCGGCTGCCTGCGCGCCCTCCCTTCTCCCGGCGCGGGCCTGCCGAGCTGCCCTTTGCGGCACCCCAGGGGGTGCGGGGTGCTCCCTGGGCCGGGACTGGAGCGCAAACGGCTGAGACTCTGTCGGTGCCTGCCCGCCCGTCTGTGAGTCTGTCTGTGTCGATGTGAGCGTCTGAGGCTACGGGGAAAGCAGCGCCAGCTGGCTCCCCCAGCGCGCCGGAGCCGAGCGCCCGCCTCTCCACCGCGCGGTGATTGGCGACCAGCGGCTCCCGGGCTCGTCCGAGCCCCCGGGCTGGTGCAAGGGCGTGGGATTCCCGGCTCCAACTCCGAGGGAGGGGGCGAAGGGGGCGGGGAGGCTGGGTGGGAGTGATGGGGAGGGAGGGACCGACAGCCGTGAGAAGGAGGGGAGCGCCCAGGGTCAGGCTTGGAAAACGTAATTTAAGCGCACTGGGGAGATGAGTTCAGAAGAGGAAAGGCTCAGGTGAGTGGCACGACTTCTTCGCTGTCTGTGCAGACTTCTCATTTTCAACTCTTCTGGCAAAGAGTCAAGATAGCGTCCTCCACACCTCCTAAGTGCTGGGAGCTATCCCCTGCTGTATCGCATTTGCCTCAAGCCCTACCCTTTTCAGGTGGGAATTATTAATTCCTTGATAAAGATGAGGAAGAAGAGGCTCAGATGAGCATAAGATAACCTAGCTTCCCAGAGTCAGCAAATCTGAGGCAGCCCGGAGGACCAGAACAATGAGCCTGTCACTGTCTGCAGCATGTAAAAACTCATGGCACGCGGGGGCCTCCCTCTTCTCCCGGATCTCTCCCTCTCTTCTCACGGTGACCGTGCTTCCCACTCTTCGAGATTGAATCTTGGCCCCAGATACCCAAACCCACAGAAATCAGTTATAACAAACAGTGCACGCCATCACCAGGAATGTGCATCCAGTTTGCTATGTGCCTGTTCATTTACTCAAGACATTTATTGGATCCTTTGATGCCTGTTTGCAGAGGTGAACAAAATACATTCTCACGGGCCAGTGGAAACGAATCTGATTGGATAGCTCGACAACAGTAATAGAAGCAAAATGAACACAAATACTAAAAGGAAAAGAATAGTCTCCTAAATTAGATGGCAGCAGAATCTAATTTAGATGTCTAAACACACACACACGTGCAAGGCATCTCTTAGGCGCTGACACTTAAATAAGGCCAGGGAGTGGATCGGTTTTACGAGGGAAGAGGGGAGTAGGATCTTGCATGTTAGGTCAGGGGGCACAGCAGAAATGAAGGTCTCGAGGTAGTTAAGTGATTGCCACGTGAAAACTGTTACAGGCCAGAGGAAGAAGCAAACACAGCAGTTGCTGGGTCAGCTGGACCTTGTAAGCTGGGGCGAAGCACGTTGGAAGTCATTAGATTTAAATGAATGGGGGTTTGTGTATGTGTAGGAGGCAACATCACGTCCAATAAAAAAATAATGCGAATCATTTTTTGAGCAAGGGTAGGGATTGGACGTGCTGAGGCAGGGCCAGAAACAAACTAGGCAACTGTTGCTGGCATGAAGGGGCACAATGACAGTGTCTTGCTGGGACCAGGGTAGTGGCAGTGGAGGTAGATGTGTTACTCTGCTCAGTCCTGTGGGTACTGAAATAATTAACATGAGGTCCATGTCAAGCCTCGATTAAGTGATAGCTCCATACACATAGTCGGTTTTATTGAACACGACCGGGAAGAGGTAAACCCCGGCTGCAGAGGCAGAGAAGGTGATATGTCTGCCTAAGGAACATGAGGCAAGTCCTCACAGAACATCAGGGCTAAACAAATCACTTGGGTTTCCCTACTTCATCTGTTTAAGCTCTGTGGCCCGTTTTATAATCTGTAAAATAGGAATCAGCATGCTACATCAAAAGGATAGCCTAAGGGGTATGTGAATGTATTTTTCGAAGCACATTATAAGTGGACTTTAAGAAGTGATGATGGTGTATTTCTGTGATTTCATCCATCCTATGTCAAACTTGAATGTATGTCAAAATCACCTATAATGCTAGCTTAAAAATGCAGATTTCCAGGCCACGAAGCACTGTGATTCTGACTCCATGGATTTGGTGTACGGCCCAAGCGTGCATTTGCAGTAAGCACTTTTGGGTGATTCAGACACAAGTGACTTAAGTGCCTTATGTGATTCCGTGAAGAACTGGACACCATAGGAAACTGGACGTCGAAGATGTGCAGTAAAACACTGCTGGAGGTCACGTCACCAAACAACAGGCTGAATAAAACAACAGGCTGAATAAAATCCCAGGAGACTGGGATCAACAGCACTGTCAGCAACATCATCAGGTGAATACGGAAGGAAACTGGAGGGTAAAGGGCTTGTCCACACTCAGCTAAAAATAACCATGGCCCTGATTTGTGTCTCTCCATTAAGATACATTTGCATGAAATTATCCATATTTCTCTGGTCCTCCTCTTTTAGGGTTAATAATATAGGTTACTCGCCATGGTCAGGGTTGAAGTCAGAGAACCACCCTTAACTATGCTCTATGCTCAATTGTGGAGTTTCTCAACCTCAGTAGTACTGAGATTTAGGCTGGATAATCATTTGTGGTAGGGGTTATCATCCTGTGCATTATAAACATAGGATGTTTAGCAGCATCTCTGGCTTCTCTCCACTAAATGCCAGTAGCAGCCCCCAAAATGCAACAAAATGTTGTGAGGTTTCCAAATGTTTCCTGGTGGGTAAAATTCCCCTAGGCGAGAACCTGGATAAATAGTACAGATTCCCAGTCCTATTCTGTGACATTTTTTGTTGAGTGCCCATTTTGTTGAGAGACTAGAGGGCTCCTCTTGAACTTAATGTAAGTGGTGTGTAACTGATTTTATAGCTGTTCTTCCATACCCCAGTCAATCTTGCTCTCCATAGATTCAAGTCCTCCATGATTGGGTACAGAAACCAAGACTCATTTCTTACATAGTTCTAGATCTAGAAGATCAAAACTTGCAGTTCCATTCATTTGTAGATGTCCAGTCTCTTTTTTAGGGCTGATAAATACTTGCAAAGCCGTAACTTCTGGGATGATTTCATACACAGTTTTCCAGGAACTGGCCCTGCAATATGTATAAATTGTCTCTAGATGGTGACAGAGAATCATGAGCCCATGGTCCAGTCTTGGAGTTGTAAACTGCAAAGTCGCTGTTAAGTTACTTGGGAATGTCAGTCTTACCTGATTTTAAAATGATAAATCTAGGACACTACAATGGCTATCTGAAGTTTGTAATAAACCAATGGGGATACGGGGGGCAGAGCTCATTGCTGATGTGTTGTACTCTGTCATACGTAGCCCAGAATCTGTCATGTAACAGACATTCATAAGTGTTTGTAAGAGGAGCAGAGGGAGGGAGGGAGGAATGGAGGGAAAATTTGAGATAGAGAGATCACACTGTTTCACTCTTAACCACTAAAAAAATTCCACCTCTCTCTTCCTTTAAAATCAATGGTACAGTTCTAGGCATTGATTTTCTTTCTTTTTCTACTGACATAAGCTTAATTAAATTATTATTATTAATTATTTGCTAAATAACATTAAGATATGTGCCTCCTCCTGGACAGATCAAAAAATAAATGGCAAACCACGTTGCTTACTCGCTTTCCTTTGTCCCTGGATTCATGAAGATGCAAACATCCCTTCCATGGAAAGTAAGAAACATTTACTGCCTCTCCTGGTGCGGTTGATTTTCTGTGCTATAACTGACTCCTTATTTGCTCCTCTCCTTTTCCGTCAGCGAGTAGAGGGAAACTCTTCTTCCTCTAGCTGCTCAAAGCTGCATCAAACAGTGGGCTGGGTTTTACTGAACAGGTGTCCGGTACTTTCCTGTAGAAAACATTTTGATGTCCAAAGAGATAGATGTCCATAGTCACACATCTAAACCTAGAAGAGGGTAAAATAGAACACAAGAATTTATTTCAACACAGTAGCCAAAAGGAAAAGAAAGAGATGGAAATGGATTTCCCTCCTTGAAGGCCTAAGATCTAAGGCCTACTTTCTGGTCAATGTCTCAGAAATGCAGTCCAGTTAGCAACCCAGACCTCAAAAACAATGGGGAGAAGGAGACAGGGGAGGTGAAAGAGAAACAGAGCAGCAGATCTTAACTTTTTTCCTTCTACAGATAACCATCCAGAAAGATAAACAGTTATATTTTGCTACACAAAGAATGAAATTCAAACAAGTGACAGGCAACAAACTTCTATTTACTTAGTAGTAACAATACAGGAAGCAGAACCCCTTAAATAGTTTTGTAAATAGATCCGTCATCACACACAATTTAGCAATTACCAACTGTTTTCCTTTGCCTGCTATTTATTCTTCTACTCAGCTTTCTGAGGACATTGGTATCCATTTCTTTCCTTTAAAACCATGTGGTTGTCTGACTTATCTATATGATAAGGTTCTCTCTGCTCATCTCATTTTCTCTGTTCTTTGTACTCTGGCTGCATGGGCTTGCTTTCCTTGTTCTATTTTTAGTCTTTTCCCAAGCCCTACTATTAACAGTAGCATGCTTGCCAGAGGCTGAAGAGGTAGTATTAGAACTAGACTACTAAATTCCACAAGCGAACTGGAGGCCAAGTTCTGAGCTCTCTGTATCGTGAAGAGTGGAATATATACTTTGTAAAAGCTCTGGAAAATATCAGGCTGCCTGACAAGGGGCAAATAACTTTTGTTTACATGGAGTATTTTCTCCTTCTTCTCCACTATCATGAGCCCATCATGAACAAGCTCAGATGTCTGTGCTAATGATTATCAAACTCTCATCTCTAACACCGTCTTGGCCCCACTAAGCCTTTGTCCTGGAACAGCAAGGATTGGGAACTACTGCTAATGAAGAACACCCAGAACATGGTTAGAAATATACATTCTTGGGCATCCCTGTAAGTATTTCCATTAAATGGGGCAGGATTTCTGATGTAACTATTATCACAAACCAATAATTATGACCCATAGTACTTGCACTTGAATGCCAGCAACATCTCCTAGTCAATAGGACTTAAAGCTTTTGGGATGCTTTTGACTCATTTCTTATTCATGGAGAAAGCAAAATATAGCAGAAAGAATAAAGGGATTTAAATCTGGAGATGTTGGCTGTCCTCCTGAGCTGCAAAAAGAAAATACAGATAAAAGTAGAAAAGAAATACGAAAATACACAGGTTCCAGTCTGAGGCCAATATTTGTCCCTTCTCCTTTGATCCTTGAAATCACCACCAGTTAAACCAAGAAATCTTTCTCCAACCCTATTTCCCCCTTTATATTAGTCTGTGTTGCATTTCTATTTCTTTCAATGAAAGTTGTCTTAGTACTTTTACTTTGTGATGTTAAACATGAAGTCTTAGCATGCCCATCTCTAACACAGGGGAGCAATCCCTACCTCACATCCATTTATTTTCATGAGGATTGGATGAGGTAACACACATAAAGTGTCTAATGCAAATCCTCAACCACTAGTGCTCAATGAATGGTAGTGTTCTTTCTCTTTCTTAACTCTCCTTTGATTCTTACTCCTATAGCCAATCCTTTCCTAAGGCTGTGAACTCTTGTGTAGAGGTGAATACTTCAGTCTGAGCCCTGCTATTTCCCATCTGATTTCACAATTGCAATTCCCAGAAACAGAGACTGGGTGAGCATAAGAAAATGATATTCCCTTTTGCATAGGCACAAAAAAGTGACCAAAAGTTGGAAGCTATGAAAATTAGGAAAAGAGCAACCCTCCGGGCTAATAAAGTCTTGTGGGGACACAATGAAGAAGACTGAGACCTACTGGATTTCATTTTAACTCACCTCAAGGCAGGGTACAGCCATTCATCAGGCCCAGCATAGGTTGCAATCTCCTTAGGCCTTTTCTCTCCTTTTTTCGTTTTTGTTTTTGTTTTTTTTCTTTAGAGACAGAGTTTCACTTTGTCACCCAGGCTGGAGTGCAGTGGCACCATCTAAGCTCACTGCAACCTCTGCCTCCCAGGTTCAAGCAATTCTCATGCCTCAGCCTCCTGAGTAGCTGGGATTACAGGCACCAGCCACCATGCCCAGCTAACTTTTTGTATTTTAGTAGAGACCGGGTTTCACCATGTTGCCCAGGCTGGTCTTGAATGCCTGAACTCAGGCAATCTGCCCGTCTCAGCCTCCCAAACTGCTAGGATTACAGGCATGAGCTACTCCACCCAGCCAGGCCTTTTCTCATCTTAGATTGGGAAACTAAATAGGAGCAAAGATTCATTCCACCTACTTCTATGAACTGCATTACAATTTCTAAGCTACTGATTCTGCTTTGTTCTTCCATTTACTGAGCATCCTTTCCATGAACTCACACTGTCTCCGAGGGCTCTTTCAAAAGGCTTGGCTGTGAAGGTGAAGATAAGTACATTATATCCTTCATCAATTAACCTTCACTTCTCAACAAAATGCAATCTGGCTTCTACCCCCAGTCACATGTTCTTATAAATAAAAGTACAATAAAGTTTTTGAATAAATGAATAGAAATAGAGAGATGTGGACCTTTCTCCTTTCACTCAGAGAGAACCATTAAAAATGCTAGAGAAAGAGAACCCATGCTAATCTTTAAATTGTTGTAGTGTTTGAAACTAATGACCACTGCCTCTTTTTTGAAACCCTCTTACCTCCATAGCTTCCAGGTCATTACTTTGCCCTGTTTTTCCAAGTTCCCCCCACCCCCTTTTAAAAAAATTTTTACTAATCAATTTTTTTTTTTTTGCCCTTTTTGTCTCTTAAATATTGGGCTTCAGACTTTGGTCCTTGTCCTTCATTTTTTCTCACAAGATAATCTCCTCTATTCCTGAGCAATGAGGGCCCATCTCGTCTGCTGATGAGTCCCAGATCTATTATTTCAGCCCGAATTTCTGTCCCAAGCTCTAAACAATTATTTCCAACCACTTACAGGGCATTTTTTAACTAAATGCATTCAGAGGCACCTTAAACCCAACAAGGCACCACACATAGATCATCGGCTATTCTTCATATGCCCAGAATCCCAAACTGGGAAGTTTGGGAGTCATCCTAGGATATGGGAGGTGTAAGGGGTCACCTTATCTTGCTTTCTCAATGACTGTTCCTCTCCATACTCATTGCAATTACCTTATTCTGGCCATTAGCATCTGCCACCCTTAAAGACTCACAAAAGGAAGTGTCTTATCCAGGCAGACTTCCCTGACTGCCCTGGCTAAGCTAGGCTGGATTAAGCACACCTCCAAGTGTCCTCATAATAACCTACCATTTCCCCATGGTCTCTGTCATAAAAGTGAGACAGTTCAATAGAGGCCATGACCCCCAACCCAACTAATGCTGTTGTGTCAGCTGTTTAGAGCAGGGAGATGTCATTGTCATCTTTGTTTCTAATACTAAGAACAGGGCTAGCACTTACATGCTTGATAACTTGTTAAATTGAAACCTCATTGTGCAGAAAGAAAACAATCCAGGCTGTTGAAACAGGCACTTTGAACCACCCCCTAAGCCAGCCTCAACTATGGAATCTTACTACTATTCCTGCACCCCATAAGGGAGAACTTCCATGACCAAGTAGGTTCCATACCTGCCTGTCAACTATGTCCAGATATTTTATTTATTTTTATTTCTTCCCTCATTCCCCAGTTTTTCCTCATTTTCATTCCGTCTCTCACTCTCCAATACACAGTGGTTTCTTTTTCTCCTTTCCTTTTAAACTAAACTGTACAGTATTGTTGTTGTTCAAATAAGTCTAAGTGCCTTGAGACTTACCCTCACTTATTTAGCCATACAATTCCCCACCTTAGCAGATGTTCTCAACCTTGGTGCTCACTGGGCAAGTCCTGCCCCTGGAGATACTGAGCTAATGGGTCTGAATGCACTCTGGAATTCTTTTTAAAGCCCTTTGTCTCCAGGAGAATATAAGAGCCAACCAAATGAGAACCAACCATCATCTAGCCTCTCTGTGATCAGCGTGTAGTTCCCAGACCAGCAACAGCGGCGTCATCTGGGAGCACATTAGATATGCAAAGTCTCAGGTAACCTACTGCTTCCTGCATTGGAGCCAGACCCCCAGGTGAGTGTGTGCACACATTAATGTCTGAGAAATGCTGTTGTAGAGTCATGCAGAAACTTGACCCTAACAGGATACACTTGGAGAGTCCCCTGCCATAAGTAACTTTCAGTTTCGCTGTCTACATGATGGTGAAAACAATAGTACTGTCTCACATGGATGTGGGGATCATGATCATCAGGTGAAATGCCACATTAAGCATTTGGTGAGTAATAGCCTTGTTACCACTCTCTCTGTCTCCTTTATCCCTCCGCCCGATGTGGTGGGGGTGGAGCAGAGCAAATACACTGTTTACTCCTAGGATGCTGGCTATGGGATCCCACGAAGCACAGCTAATAGGAGGCTTGCAGATGCAGCACTCTCATCCAAATTAAACATTTCCCACTATAAGCACACAAACAGGTTGCAGCTCCCTTGACTTTCTGCATCACCCAAAACACCCACCATGATCTGGGCTCTGGACACCCTGTCTACTCAGTTACGCAGTCACCATCCTGCTGGGAGTGCTGTGTGAGGCTGCACCCTATTACACAGGCAATTTGTTTCCAAGAGCTGCATAGTGACTTGGCCCCCACCATGCGCAAGACTGGCATTTCCACAAGACTGCAAGGCACAACAATTTCAAGAGGCAGATCATTTAAAACTAATTATTGGAACTCAACTGGCTTTTACAAGGAATTAATTTAAGGAATCCAAGGTGCCAGAGGGAGAATAGAAGAGATGGAGTGGGGAGGGGCATGTTTTTTAATTTTAAAGCAGCCTGGGATCTATTTAGAGAGATTGCAAACATAAGGTTGTGTCCAGAGAGCAACCTAATACTTTGTATTGCTCTCTTTCTGCAGAGTCCCACTGTCCCCTGTGACTGGATGGAGTGTCTCGCATTTTACATTGTCCCCAAGAGGAGAGAAGCGCTTTGGAAAAGTCTGAAAAGCTAACATTGAACTCGGACATAACAGCAGCCTTGGGACATCAGAGCCTGCTTGTGCCTGCTCTCCAGTGTTGGATGTTTTTATGTGCACTCCATTAAGAGCTTCCATCTCTCTGGACAAAGGGGAGAAGCGCTTCCATAGTGGGTGGCCCCAATTAAACCCTGTGCCTAGTGAGTTTCCGCCCAGGCTGACTGGAAGTCAGCCAGGCCTGATTAGAGAGCAGGTACCTCAAATGGCCCAGCACGGCCATAATGAAATAGCCCTGGAAAATTGCTAAATGACATAGAGGAAAATCATTACAATTGAAATGCCTCCCTCCCCCTTACCCTTTCTAACATAAAGAAACACTTCAGAATTGCCTAAATGTTGCTTTGCCCAGTGAGTTAACTGTATAGTAAATGAAAGATCTCTCACAAACACACAGCTTTGAGCACACTGCTTTCATTATGAAATGTTTATTTTGTTGAAAAGCACATAAAGAAGACAAAAACAGAATAAAGAGGAAGCAAAAGCAACTTTCCCCGACTCAACCCCTAAAAAACAAACAAATTGTCACATACACTATAGAATCGACTAGTAGGCTTAATATGGAAGGATTTTAGATATTTTTTCACTTAAAATAGTAATAAGTATTTACTTTTTATGACAAAATCAATACAAGCTCTTCTTGAAAACATTGAAAAACACAGAAAAGTATAATGAGAGAATAAGAATGGCTCAGGTGCTGTGGTTCATACCTGTAATCCTACCACTGTGGGAGCCCAAGGCAGGAGGATCCGTTGAGCCCAGGAGTTTGAGACCAGCCTGGGCAGCATAGTGAGACCGCGTCTCTCTCTTTTTTTTAATTGAGATGGAGTTTCGCTCTTGTTGCCCAGGCTGGAGTGCAATGGTGCAATCTCAGCTCAGCACAACCTCCACTTCCCGGGTTCAAGCGATTCTCCTGCCTCAGTCTCCCAAGTAGCTAGGATTACAGACATGCACCACCATGCCCAGCTAAGTTTGTATTTTTAGTAGAGATGGGATTTATCCATGTTGGTCAGGCTGGTCTCAAACTCCCGACCTCAGGTGATCTGCCCACCTCAGTCTCCCAAAGTGCAGGGATTACAGGAGTGAGCTACTGCAAAGTAACTCCGCATCCATTCATCCATCCCTCAGAAATAACCAGAGTGAACATGATGTGGTATGTCTTCCTTCTGTAAACACTGTTTCACATAGTTGACAATGCATTGTATATACTTTTGTGTTCTACCTTGACTAGTACTATATATGGAATATGTTGCAGATATTAAGATTCCCTGGGCAATTATCATTAATGGCTGGGACATCATCCATTAAAGGAGTGTAACGTAATGCACTTAGCAAAAATTTGGATGTCGCTTTGTCACGGGGCTACTAAGCTATGATAAGCAGTAGCAACATCTGCACCATAAAATGGGGAAGGGAAATGGGGACTTATGTTCCATAGGGTCGCCAATCCTTCAATCCTCCACCAACACCGTGAGGGGGTTATTACTCATCCACTTTAGCAGATAAGGAAATGGGGGCTCATTGATAGGTGACATAACTGGCTGAGGTCACAGAGCAAGGAGGCAGAGCCAGGATGATGACCCAGGTCTGTCATTTTTTTCATCTTTATTCCTCATCTATTCTGTGTAGACACAGAGCAGTGTAGTCAAAAGAGCATGATTTTGGAGTCCAGGTATGATTTGTCTTATACCTTGCAAATGTTAGGTGCCCAATAAATACCTGTTGCCTAAATGCTTTTTATTTTAATTAAAATTTTATGCATGCTATCACTCACAAACCTGGTGATTGCACCTGCTAAATGTTAGATTTGGAAGGCCCTATCTTTTCACAAGAACTACGATTTAGAATTCAGCTTTACCTATGAAGGGTATCTTAAGTTTCATTGATAATGTAGAGCCGGGAAAACAGAAGCAAGACAAGGCATGACTATATCTCAGAAAGTCCCATTGTAGGGGAGAGAGACCCTAGTTTGGTTTAGAAAAGAAGAGTAGTGATAACGATTAAATGTACTCTCATTAATTGATTGCTTCCCTGGAGTGGGGCCAAACACATTACCGTTTAAGGAAAATAAGCATCAAAGTAGTTTTATAATCTGGAAAATGAAAGCAAGACTGTCTGATGTGCAAAGAGGTAATTACCAGCTGACATAATTTGGATAAGAGGCAATGGTAGAATTGGAAACTAGGTCCGAATCTGTTGTATTGTAGAAACACAGGCTAAGTTCATCTCCCCATTCTTTATTGGGTAGCCTGAGGCATTGGACCAGTGGGTGTGAACCACCCCAAGTCATGCCAGCAGTCATTTCAGGTTTCTAGGGTGTTCTAATGTAGGAAGAGAAGCCCCTTGTACTCCGGAAACCTGCCGACAGATGTCTGTATAGCCATCCCTAAAGGCTTCACCAGAAAATACCTCAGCTGGAAATGGGTTTGGAAGTCATCCCTAATAGTCAGAATTACATGAAAAAAAGTACCTTCACAGTTCACATGGGCTATCGCTGTTGCCAGTCACAGGCCTGACCGAAAATGGCATTTATATGCTTAAATTCTAGGGGAAAAGGAGTTAAAGGAAGCAGAAATCAAGACATGCCAGGGAGAGGAGAAAATTTATGAAGGTAAAAAACCTTAGAGAGCAAAAATCAAAACCAACAACCATCAAAGGGATGTAACACAATGTAAAATAAACCATTAATAGTGTGTGAAAAGGGAGCATGGAATAATACAAGTTGGTATATACTAAATCGGAATAGCTAACTCCTTTGACCCTTACAACAGCCCTCTGAGACAGGAAATATAAACATGTAAATGACTGTTGATAAACTCCAGGCTAGAGCACAGAGTGCCATCCACTTGAATCTCCTTTTTTGTTTGTTTGTTTGTTTTTTAAGACAGGGTCTCACTCCAGTTGCCCAGGCTGGAGTGCAGTGATGCAACCTTGGCTCACTCCAATCTCAACCTCCTGGGCTTGGGTGATTCTCCCATCTCAGCTGAATTTTTTTTTTAATCCTTCTGTATAAGCTAGATAACAGCTGAGTTCACCCTGTCCCTTGAAATGTGAACACCATCAATGTGATCCCTAAATCCCATATAGTGTAGGAAGTCTAGCATCCTTGCCAGGACTTGAGTGACCTCCTAGGGATCTTCTTCCTCATGTTCACCCACCCTTAACTCTCCAATGTTCTTTCCTCTGTCCTACATCAACCCAGACATAGAAGGTAGCTCCTTTAGTTTGTCCCAAACCACTTAAGGAAGGCATGCACGTATGTGTGTGCATGCACTCATGTGTTTGGCAGTTGTTAAATTTTGAAAACTCACACTGGTTTTATTGTATCATGGTAAAATACACATCACATAAAATTGACCATCTTAGCCATTTGAAAGTGTAGAATTCAGTGACATTAAGTGCATTCATGATGTTGGGCAACCATCCCCGCCATAGAATGAGGTTTACATCACACAGGTGGAAACCAACTTAAAGTGAGTATCAGATATCCTGTTTCTTACAAGTGGCCACCCACCAGGTTTCTTAAGTCTCTGTATTCCCCAGAGACTCCCCTTCCTCTCCCTTTTCCCTATTTTATGTGCAGAACTATTTAGCCTCCACCCCATTCAGTTCCAGACCTATCTGAGCATATCAAATAACTAATGTTCTCTGAAGAAATAAAAGATTGTTAATTCCTGGCCTCATTCCTCAGTCAAACAGAATAACAGAGGGCATCTCAGCTCCCCATTCTGCTTGCCCAGTTCTCCCAAGTGAACAGCAGCTGAGAAGAGATGAATTACTTCATGGCTATGAAGGATGTCATTTCCCTCAGAAGGCAGAAACATTAATCATCAGCTTCAACTTAACACAAAAAATGGCTGTTGTTGTCAATTTCTAAAATGTGAAAGCTGGAATGCATTCTCTCCACCATGGAACTGGAGTGAAACCAAGCCCAGTCTTCTCATCATGGGTTCAGATTGACCCAGTGGGTCTATTTATAAATGTAACCACCAAAAGGTCAATTCTATAGGTCTTAATTGGAGGAGCACTCAATTTGGCATCAGCCTGAGCTCAGATTTCTTCATGGGAAGCCTTCCAAACCATTCCTAACTTCTCCAGCATGGATTTATATCCCTTCCCTATGCTCTTTGAACATCCATAGAGCTCTTCGAACTCTGTTATGGAACATAGAAAATTGAACCAAAAATTAAAATAAAGTAGAATGACTTCTCTGCTGGACTTTGAGACTCTGAGATTCAGGAGCTATGTACACACTATCTTTAATGGTGGTTCTTTACTGGGGACATTCTCCACCCAGGGAACATATGGCAATGTCTGGAGGCATTATTAATGATCACAACTAGGCTGGGGGTTGTTGGGATATCGTGTGCAGAGATCAAGGATGCTGCTCAACCTTCTGCACTTCACAGGACCCCACAAGAAAAAGTTATTTGGTCCAAAGTATCAATAATGCCAAGATTGAGAAACTTTAATACTTAAGGTTATTCATTTAGCAAATATTAAGTACTCTGTATGTGTCACACCTTGTGCTAAGGGATGGAAATATCTTGTGCCTGTTTTTTCCGTCCCCCACCCCTCTCCAAGATATTTGAGAATGTTCAACTCTTGCTCTGTTGCCCACGCTGGAATGCAGTAGTGTGATCTCAGCTCACTGCAACCTCTACCTCCTGGGTGCAAGCAATTCTTGTGCCTCAGTCACCCAAGTAGCTGGGATTACAGGCATGCATCATAACACCTGGCTAATTTTTATATTTTTGGTAGAGACAGGGTTTCACCATGTTGGCCATGCTGGTCTCAAACTCCTTGCCTCAAGTGATCAGCCTCCCTCAGTCTCCCAAACTGTTGGGATTACAGGCATGAGCCACCATGCATACCCATGTTTTCTTACTGTAATTTTTATTTTTGTGATAATTATAGTAAATACCTGGTAAGCATTAATGGATATAGTCTCCTACATTAACTCCACATACACAATATTAATTTATATAATCTTCACAATCACTCTGTAGTGCTACTGTCTACTTCTCCCCTCACTCTTCCTTTTTAAACAAATGGTAGAGAGTAAGCTCAGAATGGTTGGGTAACTTTCCCAAGGCAACATAACATTTGATTTATGTTTCCTTGATTCATAGCCACTATACACAATTGCCTGCCAGCTTAAAAGCAATTGCGAATCATACTATCTGTGTCAGAGGGCTGTTAAAAAGATTATTTATGCTGTCTTGTTTGGTGTGTTTAATGACTCCAACACGGTAGCAGATTTAGAGATGCTAGATTGTCACTTGAGGTGAGTGAGAAGGAAATTTAAAAAGCAGCCATGATTGCAGGGGATTTAGAAGCCAAATTATTCCCCAGGGATAGTGAAACTTTCTTGAAGACCCTCTGCAGGAGAGTGAGCAGGTGTATGTTGGACAGAGGTAAACTTGATGAATGGAAGAAAACAGAGCAAGAATCCTGGTGGATGATGTTGATGAGATCCCAGACCAATTGACAAAAGAATTTCTTAGTATCTGTATCTACCTCTTTTCAGAAAATGTTTCTATATCTTCACACAAGTGAAGAATATTCTGTGCCTTCTCATATTACCAGGATTAAACATGCAAGGATCTTAGGGGAAATGTCTACAAGAAGAAGTGGGGAAGGAGCTGGAAAGGCTGCGAAACTCATCAGATCACAGTGTGAGTGGGCATGACCCCAAGTGAAGGAGAGAGGGAAAAAATGGGTACAGAGTCATAGACTTAGACTCAACTTACACTTAGACTTCTAACTCAACTTAGACATCCGTGCAGTAGAAAGAAGGTTCCAGAAGCCACAGAAGAGGACTCAAGTCACAGTCAGCCATTAGAGGAGTCCCATGTCTCCTAGAAATGGGTCTGCCTGGCTGGATGCAATGGCTCACGCCTGTAATCCCAGCACTTTGGGAAGTGGAGATGGGCGGATCACTTGAGGTCAGGATATTGAGACCAGCCTGGTCAATGTGGTGAAACCCTGTCACTACTAAAAATACAAAAAATTAGCCAGGTGTGGCGGTGGGCACCTGTATTCCCAGCTATTTGGGAGGCTGAGGCAGGAGAATCACTTGAACCCAGGAGGCAGAGGTTGCAGTGAGCCGAGATTGGGCCACTGCACTCCAGCCTGGCCAACAGAGTGAGACTCCATTTCAAAAAAAAAAAAAGAAAAGAAAAGAAAGAAAGAAATGGGTCTGCCTTAGTAACTCTGATACACACACTCACTGCTCACTGGCTAGGGGCCACCCACTAGAAGTGTGGCCTGTGCCCTTGGTCAATTACCCACCCTGTAGTTGAATGTTTATGTGGCACATCTTCATGGCCACCACACCAGGCACTTTTAAATGTTGGATGAAACAAACACAAATCCTCTGCTTTCAATTCAACTAGACACGCATGTACTCAAACACATGCCCTTTGGGCAAACAGCACATCACCTTCCTGCCCTCTGAGTTGCACCTGAGGCCCACTTTGTAGAATTAGCTTAAAACCAGTGAGCTCATCAGCTTTCAGGACATGTTATAAATGCCCCTCTCTGTACACTGACCTTTTTCCATTCCACCCCACCTCCCCCCTCAAAAATGTCCAATTATTGTCTGGCCCTCCTGTTGCTTTCTGCAGCCACTAGTCCTGAGATAATAAGCTATAAACACTGTAATCATGTGTAAACAATACCTTTCTGAGGTGAGCTCCAAGCAAACAAGGCAGTCCAATAGCCTTCTCTTGTCCTGACAGTCCTGCCTGTCCTCCTTCCAGAAGCACGGATGATGGGAGGAGCCAGCCTGACCTGCTGGACCCCGGCCAGCCAGCTGGGAGTCCTCTGGCGGGACCTGAAATAGTGATCGAATGGGCAGCTGGAGGTGAAGGACTTTCAGGATCCTACCTGAGTGCTGCATAGGTGGCCGCAGGGCACTTGACTCAGATCCAAGAGAGGCACCTGGCTCCACGCTGGCACAGTGCCAGTTTCAGAGGGTAAAACTTGCCCTGAATGATGGTGTCTGGACTCAGTTCATGTTTTATTGTTGTGTGTCTCTTTAAAATTAATTCCTCAGTGAAAGATGTTTGAAACCTAAGCCTCCTCATTCTCCCTCCCCATTTTATTTTCAGTTGCAGGCACTTGTCCCTGTTGAAAATCAGGGCAATTACTGTTCAGCAAATTGCTGCTGGAAACTGGATTCCTGAGCAGTGCCAGGCACAATTGTTGAAATACTGAAGCTTCTCCTAGGTCTAGAAACTACCAAGGAAAGGGCAAAACTGTCCATTTCTTGGAGCATCCAAGGCAGTGCCTAGTGTAGTGATGAGGAAGGGATGATTTCTCAAAAATGTTGGAACACAGAGATGAAGGAACTGACTTTCAAAACTCCGTATGCACTAGTACAGTCGTTCTCGAAGTGTGGTTCCCAGACCAGCAGCATCAGCATCACCAGGAAGCTCATTAAACATGCAGAGTTTTGATACATCCAGTCCACACCTACTGAATCAGGAACTCTGGCGGGAGGACCCAGCTCTCTGTTTTCACAAGTTCAGCAGGGGGTTCTGATCACCACCAAAGTCTGAGAATCCCTTCTCCAGAGACAAAGGTGGTGCTTGTTGTTATTCACAAATAAGGAGAACACAAAAGTTTGCTTATAGAATAATCCTATCATGCTGCTATAGTTTGGATGTTTGTCCCCCACATCTCATGTTGAAAACTGATCCCCAGTGCTGGAGACGGGGCCTATTGGGAGGTGTGTTGGTCATGGGGGTGGATCCCTGGTGAATGTCTTGGTGCCCTTCTCATGGTAATGAGGGAGTTCTTACTCTCTTGGTTCTTGAAAGAGCTGATTATTAAAAAGACTATCCCCTCACTCATCCTTGTCTCCTCTCTCTTCATGAGATCTCTGCACATACAGTCCCCCTTCCCCTTCCACTATGAATGGAAACAGCCTGAGGCCCTCACCAGAAGCAGATGCTGGTGCCATGCTGTTTGTACAGCCCGCAGAATCATGAGCCAAATGAACTTCTTTTCTTTAGAAAGCAGCAGTTCCCAACCTTTTTGACACTAGGGACCAGTTTCATAAAAGACAATTTTTCTACAGATCAGGGGCGGGTTGAGGGTTTTGGGATGATTCAATTGCATTACATTTGTTGTACACTTTATTTCTATTACTATTACATTGTAATATATAATGAAATAATTATACAATATGCCATAATGTAGATTCAATGGGAGCCCTGAGCTTCTTTTCCTGCCACTACACTGCTCCATCTGGGGATGATAGGAGACAGTGACAGATCAGGCATTAGATTCTCATAAGGAGTGTACAACCTATTTCCCTCACATGCACACTTCACAATATAGTTTGCATTCCTGTGAGAATCTAATGCAGCTGCTGATCTGACAGGAGGCAGAGCTCAAGTGGTAATGAGAGCGATGGGGAGCGACTGTAAATACAGATGAAACTTCACTCACCCACTGCTCACCTCCTGCTGTGCAGCCCAGTTCCTAACAGGCCACAGACAGGTACTGATCCATGGCCCGGGGGTTAGGGACCCCTGTTATAAAGCACCCAGCCTTGGGTATTCCTTTATAGCAACACAAACAGACTAAGACACATGCCTTATCACAATGTATTTGTCTAAATACTTATTGAACTACTACTATGTACTAGGATCTACATTAGGCATAGGAGGATGTAATGGTAAGTAAAAACGGACATGGTTCTTGTTCTCATGAACTTACCTTTTAGTCAAGAGAATTGATATTAAATAAACACAAATAAGTACATAAGTACTAATTATTTAAGGTGCTTTGAATAAAATAAAGTTGTTTGTTCCCCCCTTTTTAAGACAGAGTCTCACTCTGTCGCCCAAGCTGGAGTGCAGTGGCATGATCTCGGCTCACTGCAACCTCTGCCTCCTAGGTTCAAGCAATTTTCATGCCTCAGCCTCCTGAGTAGCTGGGACTACAGGCATGCGCCATCTTACCCAGCTAATTTTTTTATTTTTAGGGGAGACGGGGTTTCACCATGTTGGCCAGGCTGGTCTTGAACTCCTGACCTCAAGTGATCCACTTGCTTTGGCCTCCCAAAGTGCTGGGATTACAGGCATGAGCCACCGTGCCCAGCCTAAAATAAAGTTTCTTAAATAACAATAGCAAAAGACCTGATCCAGTATGCGAGATTAAGGAAAATTTGTGTGGAAATTATACTTGAGTTGAGATATAAAGGAAGCATAGAAATTACATAGGTAAAATTTGGAATGGAGGTGCCTTTTTCAGGCAAAGAGAACAGCACATGCTAAGATCTTGCATCTAGGTGACAATGTCTCACTCAACTGACAAGATCAGGGTGGTCAAAGTACAGCAATCAAAGGGCATATACTTATGAGACAGGATAAGTAAAAGATACCTGGAGTCATATTAAAAGTGTTGATCTTTATTGTAAGATCCATAGGCAACCGTTGAAGGTTTTTTTTCTTTTTAGACAGAGTCTCGCTCTGTTGCCCAGGCTGGAGTGCAGTGGCACGATCTTGGCTCACTGCAACCTCCCTCTCCTGGGTTCAAGCGACTCTCCTGCCTCAGCCTCCTGAGTAGCTGGGATTACAGGTGGGCACCACCACACCCGGCTAATTGTTGTATTTTCAGTAGAGACAGGGTTTCACCACATTGGTCAGGCTGGTCTCAAACTCCTGACCTCAAGATCTGCCTGCCTCGGCCTCCCAAAGTGCTGGGATTACAGGCATGAGCCACCATGCACGGCCACCGTTAGAGAGTTTGAAGATGGGGGAGGGGCAATGGGAGAAAATGGCATTTGGAAAAATCCCATTCTCGTTGATGGATGAGAATGGATTGGAAGAGGACTGTTAGGAGGGCATTGCAGTTGTTCAGGCCAGAGATGAGACAGGGGAGACCAGCGTAGTGGAGGGGGAGATTCAAGACATCAAAGGAATTACAAGGTCTTGGGAAGAGTCTATCACAGGTCCCAGGTGAGACTGACAAAGGTGACAAGGATGGGCCTCGTTTCTGTCTTGCATGCCTGGAGGAATGGGGAAACTATTCAATGAGGTAACATCACTGAAAAGCATCAGGTTTGGGACAGGGTGAGTGGTGAGACACACAGAGTGAAGTTTTTAAAACGCCGAGTGTTAGCAGCCCTTGAGATTTAAAGATGTAAGCCTATTGAGGATTTTTGCATCGATGTTCATTAGGGATATTGGTCTAAAATGCTCTTTTTTTGTTGTGTCTCTGCCAGGCTTTGGTATCAGGATGATGCTGGCCTCAGAAAATGAGTTAGGGAGGATTCCCTCTTTTTCTATTGATTGGAATAGTTTCAGAAGGAATGGTACCAGCTCCTCTTTGTACCTCTGGTAGAATTCAGCTGTGAATCCGTCTGGTCCTGGACTTTTTTTGGTTGGTAGGCTATTGATTATTGCCTCAATTTCAGAGCTTGTTATTGGTCTATTCAGGGATTCAACTTCTTCCTGGTTTAATCTTGGGAGGGTGTGTGTGTCCAGGAATTTATCCATTTCTGCTAGATTTTCTAGTTTATTTGCATAGAGGTGTTTATAGTATTCTCTGATGGTAGTTTGTATTTCTGTGGGATCGGTGGTGATATACCCTTTATCATTTTTTATTGCATCTATTTGATTCTTCTCTTTTTTCTTCTTTATTAGTCTTGCTGGCAGTCTATCACTTTTGTTGATCTTTTCAAAAAACCAGCTCCTGGATTCATTGATTTTTTTAAGGTTTTTTTTGTGTGTCTCTATCTCTTTCAGTTCTGCTCTGATCTTAGTTATTTCTTGCCTTCTGCTAGCTTTTGAATGTGTTTGCTCTTACTTCTCTAGTTCTTTTAATTGTGATATTAGGATGTCAATTTTAGATCTTTCCTGCCTTCTCTTGTGGGCATTAAGTGCTATAAATTTCCCTCTACACACTGCTTTAAACGTGTCCCCGAGATTCGGGTATGTTGTGTCTTTGTTCTCATTGGTTTCAAAGAACATCTTTAGTTCTGCCTTCATTTTGTTATGTACCCAGTAGACATTCAGGAGCAGGTTGTTCAGTTTCCATGTAGTTGAGCTGTTTTGGTGAGTTTCTTTTTTTTTTTTTTTTTTTTTTTTTTTTTTTTTTTTTTTTTTTTTTTTGAGACGGAGTCTCGCTCTGTCGCCCAGGCTGGAGTGCAGTGGCGCGATCTCGGCTCACTGCAAGCTCCGCCTCCCGGGTTCACGCCATTCTCCTGCCTCAGCCTCCCGAGTAGCTGGGACTACAGGCGCTCACAACCACGCCCGGCTAATTTTTTGTATTTTTAGTAGAGACGGGGTTTCACCGTGGTCTCGATCTCCTGACCTTGTGATCCGCCCGCCTCGGCCTCCCAAAGTGCTGGGATTACAGGCGTGAGCCACCGCGCCCGGCACTGTTGCTCTCCTCATTTTATAGAGAAAGAAACTGAGGTATAAAAAGATCAGATAATCCAAGGCCACTAACCCAAGGCCAGTAGACCAGCGAATGATGAAACTGAAATTAACAAAAAGGCTTATACGACTCCAGACTAAGCTCTCTTAACATGAACTGGGGGGCAATTTTATAAGTCTCTCCCTCTAGCCAACAAATAACGCTTCTTCCTCGTTAAAAAAAAAAATAGTAACAGAAGATCGTATAGTTAAATATATACACATTTTGTGAATTTGAAAGAAAACAGGAATAGCACTGAATCTACACATTGCTTTGGGCAGTATGGCCATTTTCATGATATTGATTCTTCCTATCCATGAGCATAGATTCTTTTTCCATCTGTCTGTGTCCTCTCTGATTTCCTTGAGCAGTGGTTTGCAGTTCTCTTTGAAGAGGTCTTTCACCTCCCCTGTTAGCTGTATTCCTAGGTATTTTGTTCTCTTTGTTGCAATTGTGAATGGGAGTTCATTCATGATTTGGCTCTCTGCTTGTCTGTGGTTGCTGTATAGGAATGCCTGTGATTTCTGCACATTGATTTTGTATCCTGAGACTCTGCTGAAGTTGCTTATCAGCTTAAGGAGCTTTTAGTGTTAGGTATCATTACTATTGTTGTTGTTAAGACATAAGAAAAACAATGGGAATTTTCAAAAAGGAAAAAAACTAGAATAGCAGAAATTTTGGAAACTGAGTTCAATGGCTTGTGTGCCAACCTCAGTTTTGTTTCTTTTGCCTAATACCACCTGAACTATTTACTTATATTTATGTAACTTACATTATGTATATTTATGATTCACTTTACAAACTTTAAAATGATGTTATCTAATGTGACTATAAGAACAGTCTTAAGCATCAAGCTATTCCAGTTTTTAAAAATTCTGTGAGCCCCCAAGAACCTTCTGGAGTGCCAGAAATGGATTGTATTCCCCACATTGGAGACTCTGGTGAGAATGACCATGGGGAATGCAGGGGAAAAGATAAAAGAAAGCAAACAATGACTAGGAGACGTGGTGGCTCCAGACCTCTCATCTCCAACATCTTTTTTCAACTTCCCAAGGAATCCCCATAGGGCATGACTCGGTTGCCTGGGAAACTCCAGTCTGTATAACCTGACCACATGTCATCCTGTGACAGATGGGAGAGCCTGTTAGCCACACTGAGGACCTGTCATAGACATGTCACCCTAGGTCTGCACATTTCATGTACAGTGAGCTCTGAATTTAAAATCAAACGGTTACTCATCAGGAAGGAAAGGCATCACAAAACAAAACATGAAATGTTTTAAATTCAACAGTGGATTTAAGAGCGTATAACACTGTGGTCTCGTGTACACAGGCAAAAAATGCCGCAGCACCCAAATGTTTAGTTTCGAAGAAATGGAAACATCTAGTCAGTTCTACTCCTGTGTCTTCTCTGTGGTCTAATTAATCAAACCAGAATGAATTCAAAACTGGTAGCCACTTGCCAAGCCTGCAAAAAATGTCTGATTCTGATTATTAAATAAACAACTCCTAAAAAAGGAAGTGTTTTGAAGAAAGAAAAACATTTTCTTCCCTCTGAATTGCAGTGTATTGAACTCCTCCCACGAGTTGGTGGTAGGAAAAGACTAAACTAGCTAGAAGCTGAGAATTTATCAAATCATTCTTCATTCCAAACATAAGATATCAAAATGTCTAAATTGGCTCTTAAAAATTTAGGAGTGTTATTGTTTTGTCTTCCATTTTAAAGATAATAATTATGACACATTTTTGGATGGTAAAAGGTTTGATTATATATTTTTTCACAGAGTTTTATAAGATTAGTTTTCTCTTAAATGTGGTAGCTTCAGTGGCCAATACTAATGAATTCAATTTTGATTTCATATATTCTTTTTTATCATTTTTTAATGTCATCATTCAGAAGGCTGATTTTCACACCCCCAAGGCAGCTGATGTCGAGGTAAGAAGCCACTGATTTAGACAGCAAGGTCAGTTTCAACCCTGACTGCTACATACAGCCTATAGCGGTAGTATGCCACTCACTCTACCTTTATGATATTTATATTCATCACAAGGAAAGTAGCAACCCTTCATGTGATTGTTGAGGCTATAAGTGAATCCCCTATGGGATTCAAGCCACAAGAAACTCAACTGTATTCAGAAAGAACCCATTTGCCAACTTCTCTGCTTTAGTACTGTTAAGCTTCAGATGTTCATTCCCACGTAGCATTCCAGGTTGCTGGAATTTGGTTTGCAGCTTCATAACTTGGTAACCCGTGACTATAGCTCAGTTACCTGAACTCTCTAGCATGAGTTTTCACGTGTGCAAAATGGGGAGGATAATAATGTGTTCTTCAAATATTGTGCAAACATTAAATGAAATATTGATTTAAAAATACTAAGCATAATCCCAAGACCATAGCAAAATTACAATAACTGTTAATGATTGATAGTAATAGTGTTAGGACTATAGTTATGATAAACAGAGTGACTACAGAAGTTTGCTGAGGTTTACATCTTCATTTTCTTTGTCTTCTCTCTCTCTCTCTCTTTTTTAATGCTTCAAGGATTTCAGGCTATTTAATGAGGCAGTTTGGACGCTGAGTGGACCTCGATTTCTGGGGTGCTGCCTTTCCTGACTCTCCTGCACAACTGACCTTAGAATCAAGACAGCCCTGGAAGAGCACCGATGGTTCTGGGGAAAGAAGGAACATGGGCACGAAAATCCACGCAGTTTCACTTAGTTCAGCAAACAGATCAAGAACCATGAACCCCTTCATTTTGTCTTCTTGCCATTTTTATGTGTCTTGTTAATCTTTGATATTTATACATGAGGCATGTTCCTTTTAACATATCATTCAAATAGTTTGGAAGTGTGTAAAATATAAAATAGGAGTCCTTCATCACCCCATGTACTCAGTCTCCTCCAAGACACACCTTCACAAATTCCCAATACCCTAAAGGACAGTGTGGGTGAGAATTTGATGTGTATCCTTGCAGGTATATTTTTTTCTTCTGTCCAACCACAAAGAATACCCACTTAGTGTTATAATGGATGGTGCAGGTCTTTGAGTTCAACCTCTCTGTCAATAAGAGAGAGTAAAATAAAGATATCCATGATATATGATCTTCTATCTGCTTAAACAGCTCTAGTAAAAGGAAATTAAAAGAAGTATGTGAACAAATCTTATTTCAAAGAGGACACAAAAAAAAAGGAAGAACATTCCACGCTCATGGATAGGAAGAATCAATATCGTGAAAATGGCCATACTGCCCAAGGTAATTTATAGATTCAATGTCATCCCCATCAAGCTACCAATGACTTTCTTCAGAGAATTGGAAAAAACTACTTTAAAGAGCATATGGAACCCAAAAGGAGCCCGCATTGCCAAAACAATCCTAAGCCAAAAGAACAACTAGCTGAATAACTCCACTCATGACAACCTCTTCCTTAAATTAAGCAGAAATTGGTTGCCCTATGAAATTGCACCAAAGACTTTGGTTCTTGTATCTGGAAAGCCACATAGGTATGTGCTGCCTCTTCCATAGGATAATGTGATAATGTTTGAAAGATGTGACTGCAATGCTAAATTTGGATGGTTTTTCTAAAAGAGAAGGTAGAGTCTGGGCTTAAGCAACTTACAGTTCTAGACTCAAACCTCACTTTGGCTTTTTGCTAGCCATTAATCTTTGAGCAAGTTCCTTAAATTCCAGGTCCCTATCTATTTGAATCTACAAATTGAGGAATACAGTATCCATGCCATAGGACTTATGAGAATAAATATGAAGTTCCCAGTGCAGGATAGTGCCAGGCACAGAATAAGTATCTAGGACATGCTGGTTTTCTCTTCTTTCACCGTTTTGTTTATCTTTCTGATTTCTCTCTAGTGTTTTCATGAACCTCTTGAAACATGAGACTCTCATATAGACACAGTCCTCCAGATGACTCTAATGCAAAGGAAGGTAAAGTTGGACTGCAGATCTCATGACATAAACAGTGATTTTCTATTTAAATGTCTTCATTATTCCAAAGATACATATATAGCCTACAAATAGGTGAAAAAATCAAATCCCTTTTCCCTGTTTCCTAACCAAATCTGACATCTCCCATATGAAACTTACTGATTTTACTATTAGTCTCAAAAGACTATCTTTTCTCCCTATTGAATTCTGTTTTCTAGCTCTTAGTCCATTGGTCCTACCTGTTGATATTGTGTTTTGGTTCTGTCATCTATGCTATTAGCAATCTCTCCCTCACTTAGTGGCAGCTGAAAATGTGATAAGCATACTTTCAACCCAAGGAACTGATTTTAAAAAAGACAAACAGGACAGGGCCCAGGAGTGCTCCCATGTCACATAGCTGCAGACCTCCCACCAAGTTTACAAGAAGTCATTAATCAACCCTGGTTGGATGGAGCTCCTCCATCATTGATGACTGTGTCCAGCGGTCCTACCATGTAGTTCCCATGTCATAATTCTACACGTGGCTATCAGGGAGACTTTATAAAATGCTTCTCTGAAACCAAGATACATTCAGTCCCTATACCACCAGACTTCTAATAAAACCATCAACATAGAATTAGGATATGCAGTTATTTTGGCACAAAGTCACAAACTGCATTAGTCTCAATACTCATTTATTTATGCTCATCAATATTACCATTGACGCTAGGCTCTGTGGTTTTTTTTTGTTTTTTTGTTTTTTTTTTTGAGACAGAGTATTGCTCTGTCGCCAGGCTGGAGTGCAGTGGTGCGATCTCAGCTCACTGCAACCTCCGCCTCCCGGGTAAGCGATTCTCCTGCCTCAGCCTCCGGAGTAACTGGGACTACAGGCCCATGCCGCCACGCCAGGATGGTCTTGATCTCTTGACCTTGTGATCCACCCACCTCGGCCTCCCAAAGTGCTGGTATTACAGGTGTGAGCCACCATGCCCAGCCAGACACTAGGCTCTTTAGAGAACATGACTTTTCTCAAAAAGATGAAGTTACTTCTTTGGTTTCCAGAAGTGATTAACATGGATATCCTCCAGTTTAGAGCATCTGAGTGTTGCTAAGCTAGTGGAATCCTTCCTATTCGCTAATAAAATTCAACAGTTATAGAAAATTACTCTAATGGATCTCTAGACCTTAGAATTGTTTTTACAATCCCTGAAGGAAGGTATCTGCTTTTATGCATGTGATCATGATCTTCTGTCCTTCATAGGATAACAGTTTCCACTTTTCAACAATATGTTTGATCTTCTCTTAGCTGTTAGAAAATGGAGCCATGAAGCTTCAATTCAGAGCAGATGAGGAAGAAAAATGAACATCGCACAAGCAGAACTTTAGTATTTTACCAAACAAGCCTTAACTCTTATTCACGCATCTTCCTTATGTCATTTCCAGTTTATTTGTTATATTTTAAAATATGAAAATGGTTTAGAAAACTTTTTTCATCTTATTTTAACAAGCTTCTTGAATACAGTCACCTCAGCACAAAAACTTAAAAGATACTGGCTTTTGTTTATATGTATTCATATTTTACCTATTTGCAATCATATTTATTTGTATTTTTAAACCTGTAATGAAATATGCCTTTGTTTTTGCTGTTACACATTCTAGGGATAAGATTTAAGCCCAGTTTGGTATAGCAGATGCCTGAGCTATAATATAGATCTTAAAACATTGAAAGTCTAATAACTACCTAATTTTTTAATTTAACTTTTATATAAATATTTTAAAATCCTATCTATATTAGTAAATAATTGCCTTATCTATTTTCTTTATTTTTTATTTATTTATTTATTTATTTATTTATTTATTTATTTATTTATTTATTCATAGCACCGGGGTCTCACTATCTTGCCCAGGATGGTCTCAAACTCCCGGGCTCAAATGATCTTCCTGTGTTGGCCTCCCAAAGTTTGGGGATTATGGGCGTGAGGCACCATTCCTGGCCTTGAATTATTTTTTTAACATTAATTCACCTGAGAGAAAGAATTGGATCAAAATCAATGAGTAATTTATTCCTTTTTTTTTCTTTTTCACTAAAGACATGTCATCCCTGCATTTTTATTCTTAATGTCTATTGCTACAGACATTTACAATAATTCATAGTGCTATCACTCATGCACAGATATTGCTTGAAATGTTAATTTTCTAAGCACTTTGTTTTAATGGAGACCTTTCCTTTTGTATTTGTTCCACCCAGTGCTGTATTTGTGGCTTTTAGATATTAGGGAGTATATAAATTTGCTACATCAATTTTCTCTATGGTAAATTATAAAGAAAATTATTCTATTTAGTTTTATTCATCTCCTTATCAAATAGTACAATTAGATTTTGGGATGTGAAAACCTTACATCATTTTTTCTAACATATCTAACTGATATTTTTATGAGAGAGGTGGTTGTAAGGCTAACATTATTACAGCTATGCATAAACTAACAATGGCCACTGCAAGGCTTGTAAAAGCTCATGTAAAATATGAGATGATTTTCAAAATTCACAAAATTTGTCTGCCATAGAAGAAAATTGTTGAGAACTCATTTGTGCCAAGTAAGTAGGTGCTATGGAGAAGCAAAGATGAACAAGACATGACTGTTATATTGAGAGAGCTGTCGTTGCTGAGGGATAATAAAGGAAATCTTGAAAAAATAAAACAAAAAGGCCCCACAGAAATAGAGGCAGAATGTGGAAAATGTCCCAAGTGGAATGAAGTGTTATGGCATTTAGAGATTGGAGAAATGAATTTGGGGTTTGAAACTCCCTGTTTGGGGCAGGAAGGGGTGGTGGAGTTTATGGTGATGAAGATTTATCAAAGCCCAAAAAAAGACATTTTTTTTTTCTGTCTCTCAAGTTATAAAATAGTACCAAATAAGGCTAATTCCTGGGGAATCAGAAATAAACTGCTCTCCCTAGAGAAGGGTCTTCTCTTAGTCTTTGTTTTTCAAAAGCTGAGATTGTGCTGAGTAATGCAACTCTTTGGGAATTGTGCTGTGGGAGAATGCAGTGTGTTTGGGGTGTGTTTGCTTTTGGGTGGTGCTTTCCCAAGGAGTAGAGTTTGGTCTGGGGTCCAGAAAATCTCTGGAAACTGGGCTTCGCTTCCCATCATCCTGCAAGGGTGGAATGTGCCTTGTATACTGAGCCACCAGCGTGGTTTACCATCCAACACCAGGGACTGAAAAAGACAATCTGTCATTCCAATATTTATCAGCAAGTCCACCAAAGACCAGACGATTGTATCTTCTTGTTTTTCCTTTGCCACCGAAAAATCCCACTGTAGCTAGTCCTGGGTCTGGAGAATGGAATGTATGCGTTGCATTCCTTTCTAGGATAGCTGATCAGGGTGTCTGCTGCCTTACCCTGTAAGAAACTTTGTTTATTGATCTTCAGTAAATTTGGGAGCCTACATTCCAGGACAGCTTGTCAAAATACTGGTCAAGTTAATATGTCATTTGATTAGTCCCTCATGGCTACCAAGGATCCCACAAATTTGATACATAAAGAAATATAAATCACATCTTTTCTTTCTCCTTTTACTTTTTCTCCCACTACTTTTAAAGTATTAAGTCATTCAACTTTTCTGATTAATTTTGAAATGCATACTACAATTTGTTTCAAAAGAAAGCTGGGAGGCATGGCTACAAAGCTTGGTTCTGCTGCTGTGATCAAGTGGGCTGGATTTAAGTGTGTCGTTTCTCATGCAATGATTAGTGAATATTCTCCCAAATCCTTAAATAACTGGCCCCTTCTCACCACTCAAGTGTCAGTTAAACTAGCAACACCTCAGAGAGGGCTTCCCTGACCAATTTAGGCACCTTCTCTTCCCCATTTCCCTATTGCTCTCCATCCCATTATATTCTGATATTGTATTATTATTATTTAATTTTGTGTTTATTTTAGTTTCATCATAGAACTTGTTGCTATCTAATGTTATCCCATTTATTATTGTTGTTGTTATTGTTACTATTTGTCTCCTTTAACTAGAGGAATGTAAACTTCATGAGAGACAGGAGATTTTTCTATCCATTTTTTTTTTTTTTTTTTTTTTGAGATGTGGAGTCTCGCTTTGTTGCCCAGGCTGGAGTGCGGTGGCGCGATCTCCGCTAACTGTGAGCTCTGCCTCCCGGGTTCATGCCATTCTCCCGCCTCAGCCACCGAGAAGCTGGGACCACAGGCGCCCGCCACCACGCCCGGCTAATTTTTTGTATTTTTAGTAGAAATGGGGTTTCTCCGTGTTAGCCAGGATGGTCTGGATCTCCTGACCTCGTGATCCACCCGCCTCAGCCTCCCAAAGTGCTGGGATTACAGGCGTGAGCCACCGCACCCAGCCTTTNTTTTTTTTTGAGACAGAGTCTGGCTCTGTCCCTCAGGCTGGAGTGCAGTGGCGCGATCTCCGTTCACTGCAACCTCCACCTCCCTGGTTCAAGTGATTCTTGTGCCTCAGCCGCCCAAGTAGCTGGGATTACAGGTATGTACCACCACACCCAGCTTTTTTTTTTTTTTTTTGTATTTTTAGTACAGATGGGGTTATACCATGTTGGGCAGGCTGGTCTCGAACTCCTGACCTCAAGTGATCCACCCGCCTCGGCCTACAAAAGTGTTGGGATTACAGGCATGAGCCACCGCGCCTGGCCTATTTATCTGTAATGCCTGTCACATTTTCAGGCATAGGCTAAACAGTCAATATGTATTTGTTCAAAGCAAAGTTAAATGAATGGCCTTTGGCAATGGATTCTTAGGTATGACACCAAAAACACAAGCAACAGCAACAATCAAAAATAGATAAATTGTACTTCATCAATACTTAAAACATTTGTACCCCAAAGGACAGTATCAAGAAAGTCAAAAGACAACTTACAGAATCAAAGAAAATATTTCAAATCATGTATCTGTAAGGGTCCAATATCCAAAATGTACAAATAACTATAACTCAACAACAAAAGGACAAACAACCCAATTTTTTAAAAAATGGGCAAAGGATTTGAATAAACATTTCTCCCAGTAAGATATACAAATGGCCAACAGGCACATGGAAAGGTGCTCACCGCCACCCATGATAGGGAAAATGCAAATCAAAACTGCAGTGAGATGCCATTTCATACCCACTAGGATAGCTGTACAAAACAAAGACGTGGAGACGGCGGAACTTTTGTATCTTGCTGGTAGGAATGTAAGATGGTATAGCTAATGTGGAAATAGTCTGGATGCTCCTCAAAAAGATAAACAGAATTACCACATGACCTAGCAATTCCACTTCTAGGTGTATATCCAAGAGAGTTGAAAATAGAGACTAAAATAGATGCTTCTGCACCAACATTCATTGTAACTTTATTCGTGGTAGCCAAAGGTGAAAACCACCTGTCTGTTAACAGATGAATGGATCAACAAAATGTAGTATATCCGCACAATGGCATATTACTCGGTCATAAGACGGAAAGAAGTTACAATTCATGCTACAACATAAATGAACTTTGAAAACATCATGCTAGGCCAGGCATGCTGGCTCATGCCTGTAATCCCAGGACTTTGGGAGGCTGAGGAGGGCATATCACGAGGTCAGGAGTTTAAGACCAGCCTGGCCAACATAGTGAAACCCCATCTCTACTAAAAATACAAAAGTTAGCCAGGCGTGGTGGCACATGCCTGTAGTCCCAGCACTCGGGAGGCTGAGATAGGAGAATCACTTGAACCCAGGAGGTGGAGGCTGTGGTGAGCCGAGATCACGCCACAGGACTCCAGCCTAGGCAACAGAGCGAGGCTCCATCTCAAAGAAAAAAAAAAAAATGCTAAATGAAATAAGCCAACTCATAGTACAATATTTAAGATCCCACTAATATGAAACTTCTACAATAGGCAACTTCATAGAGACAGAAAGTATATTTAGAGGGGCTGGGGACAGGGGAACAATAGAGTTATTGCTTGATGGTTACAGAGTTTCTGTTTGGGGTAATAAAAAGCTTTAGGAATCAATGGTGGTGAAGATGGTAAAATATTCTGAATGTAATTAATGCCACTGAATTATACAATTAAAGATGGCTAAAATGACAAATTTTATGTTATGTATAACATGATGTTATATTTAAGCAGCTTTTTTCCCCAACTTGGATTGTATTCCTAATATACTTTGGAGGTATATCAATATGATTTTTGTGTAACATTTGTGTTGAATGAATGAATACATGATTTTAAAAAAATTTAAGAAACTCAATCATTATATAAATCTAGTAAAGTATGGAAAATTCATTGCTCCAAATGTTTTCTCCCTACTAAGGAAAATCATGTATATCCCTGAAGAAACCTGCTGTGAAAATGAAAATTCCTTCAGGCTGAGAACTTTTTTTTTTTTTTTTTTTTTTGAGACAGGGTCTTACTCTGTCGCCCAGGCTGGAGGGCAATGGCATGATCTTGACTCGCTGCAACCTCTGCGTCCCGAGTAAAGCGATTCTCCCACCTGACACTCCCAAGTAGCTGGTACTACAGGCACGTACCACCACACAGGGCTATTCTTTTGTATTTTTTGGCAGAGATTGGGGGTTTTCACCATGCTGACCAGGCTGGTCTCGAACTCCCAATCTCAAGTGATCTGCCTGCCTCGGCCTCCTAAAGTACTAGGATTACAGGCATGAACCACCATGCCTGGCCCAGGTTGGGAACTTTTGATGCTGTCTGTGTTCTTCTGTGGAAGCAAGCTTTAAAATAAATGTCTTCTGGGAAGCCTTCTCTCAAGCATGGGCTAGGTTAAGCTCCCTGCCCAAGGCTTGTGCCCATCACAGCTTAGGCTTTTTCGATAATGCTCCTTCGAATTGGTGTCCCTGGCATAGTATATGGCATACTGTAGATTCCCAATAAAAACATACTAAAGCTCGGCATGATGGATCACTCCTATAATCCCAGCATTTCAGGAGGCTGAGGCAGATGGATCACTTGAGCTCATGAGTTTGAGAGCAGCCTGGGCAACATGGTGAGACCGCCTCTCTGCTAAAAATACAAAAAATTAGCCAGGTGTGGTGGCACACACCTGTGGTCCCAGTTACTTGGGAGGCTAACATGGGAGGCCTACTTGAGCCTGGGAAGCAGAAGCTGCAGTGAGCCAAGATCGTGCTACTGCACTCCAGCCGGGGTGACAGAGTGAGACTTTATCTCAACAAACCAACCAACCAACCAACCAACCAACCAACCAATCAACCAACCAACCAACAAACGAACAAATGTATTAAGGAATGCAAGTCGTCAATGTAGCCAGAGGATCCTAATTCTTCTAGGGCATCATGACAAATTACAGAAATTTAACGTCATATAGAGTATCAAACTCCGTAGCTAAATTGTCAAATTAGAGTGGGCATTCTTTTTTCCATCTTTAATAGACATTCCCAGTCAAGTAGCTTTTTTATGCTCAAAATCTTCAAAGCAGCATGTATTTCTTTGAGTTACTGTGGGGAGAAAAATGTCCCATACAATTTATTCAAGGTTCCATTAAGAAACCCTATTAAACTCTTTCCCTCCAAACATATGCAGTCTTAGAGAGTATAGCTGTGTGTGTGTGTATGTCTATGTAAGATATACATGTCTTCGAGACATATCATTTCTATCCTGAAATGCTCCAGTTGGATTTTTCATGTTGTACAGGAGGAAGGGCGTTTAGAGGGATGGGGGGCGGGGGCAGAATCATTCTGAAGCCTCCAGGGACTGAAGATTTCAGAAAGCCTGATGGAGTGAGCCTGGCTCTGACTATAGGGCCTCCTCCTCTTCAGATCCCAGGGGGCTCTTTCTCTGCAACTGTAGGAATCTTAATCCCTTTGAGCCTCAGAGTCTTTGTTGTAAAGGTAGAATCATTTGACCTGAATAATTTGATCATAGTAAGGGTTAAAGGAGGTGATGAGTAAAGTCTCTCACGATTTCGGGTGGTTAATTAAGCCATTCTCACCACCACCACTATCACCATTTTCTTTCTGATAAAGTAAATGAAGCAAGGCGTGTGACAATGAGGACTAAAGGGCCCCTATAAACCAGGCCACCACCCCCGGCCCCACCATAGAGCTTAAGCTCTGTGATCTGCTGGATGCCCCGGATCTGAGAATAGCCACAGAAGAAAGAAATGTGATCCCTTTCTGAGGACCCAGGACCCTGAGTTACTGTATATACTCAGTCCATCAATTATCAACAGCATTTCCTGTCATATCCACACATCTAACAGTATCCTCCTTCTCACGTGCCCACTGGCACACTCAATTTTAAAATTTACTTGTAAAAAAGAACAACAGAGATTTTCTACCAAGCTCCTCTGCCTTTTAATTTTATTTCTGTCCCTAGGTCCCCAGTGGTTTTTGTTTTGTCTGGTTCTCCATTTACATGGAATTGCTCAGGGATGTTTTTTTGTGGTTAGAAAGAGCCTGATTTCTGTAGCTATCTATGTGTGAATATAAACCTCACCAGTATACAAGAAGCCTGGACATTCCAAATGGTAGAGGAATGGTTTGTGCAATGCTTGGTACTAGTTCCTGAGGCTTCTGTTCTGTCACTTTCCGGAAAGAATTAGGTAGTACCAGAATTGTTAGAGAATCATTTGTTTTTACGTAGGGCATGTATAAAGCCTGCACCAAAACAAGCAGTCATAAAAGTACAGGGTTCTGCCTCTTGCGAGGAAATTTCTCAAATGGCCAGCATGGATTTCAGCCTATCAAGGATAAAACTGTTGAACTAGACCTCTGGCGAGGCATCAGAGAGTCTCCATTTCCCATTCTCTACGGCAAAAAATATGAACCAGTTTCCACTGGCAGTACTGGAGGTGATTTTCACAAGTGCATGAACAAAATAACAATGAAATCTCAGGGGCTGAATGTAATTGGAAAGGGACTCACTTTCTTATTTGCTGATTACATCAAGGGGAAGTTCTGTCTTGGCTCAGCCCCAGTATGTCTTTAATTCTTCTCTGTTAAAAAGGGAGATTAGCAAGCATTAAGGAGAGAACAGGCTTCAGGCTAGAGGCTTTGGCAGGCGACAGTATTCAATTAGAAGGTAATAAAAAAAAAAAAACAGTGAAAATAATAGAATATTTTAAAATTCTTATTGTGGCAAATGATATAAAGATTCATTTTTATGTATTTCTATTTGGGAAAAAAAGTGAGTTGGCTTAAGGAGAAATATTATGGAAATACTAATACACATGGTTTTTTGGATATCACCTGGAAGATTCCGATCCATCAGGGGTTCTGTCTGTATCTATAACCTACGTTTTGCCCATTTACTTCCAGCCTAAGGGTAGAGAACAAACATGGGGAATTTTGAATTTCTTGAAAATGCTACAGGAAATAGAATAATGGCCCCTTAGCTATTCCCTTCATGTTTAGAGTTACAGCCTGTTTTAATTAGATAATCTCTAAGATCCCTTCAAGCTGTAGCTGCTCACTTTTTAGATGAGACTGGGGCTCAAAGACGTAACGGAATTTGCCCAAATTCATAGGACGAGGAAGTGGCAGACCCAATACGAAGACCCATGGCTCCCTGTTCCCCATCTGCCGAGTGAAGCTGTCTAAGAAGGTTGGGGCAATATTCCTCTCTTCCCCCGTTCCAAATGTGGTTTTATCCTGCCAAATCTAGCCTGTAGGTATTGGCCAACTGGGACAGGAGGGGCCTCAGCTTGCCAACTTCGAGGCCAAGACCATCTGGTGTGTGAGAAAGACATGTGTGATGATGACCTCAGGGATGAGATGACACCAGCCCCAAAGCCCCTGGAGACCCTGCAGTTCCGTTCTTCCAAAGAGCCCAATGATGGTTTCTTCCTTCCTATGACATAGGAGACTACCCTGTGTTTATCGTTCCCACAGCCCAGTCCCAGTCCCAGGGTGGGCCTTCTGTGACTGCTTCCCAGCCCCACCCTGTCTAAACATGCAGCCCCTACTGAGCTCTCTTCAGCCATCCCAGCAGAACTTTGCTAAACCCTATTGCTGATAAAAGCCAAAAGCCATTTAACAAATGCCAGAGATGTCTGTGTCATTTTGCTTATTAGATTTGGTCTCCTTTACAGTTAAAGATCTACTTATTTTTTAACAAAAATTTCTTTTTACTAAAAAATTGGCATAGGAAAATGACTTCCTAGACTCGCTTATGCTGTAAGTCATCTGTCCATTTACGTGGCATGCATACTACTACTGAGTCATGAATGGCGCATCCATTCAAAAACCAAAACCTACAAAGAATGCATTAGCCCAAATTTTTACTCACAGGGCTTTTCTTTTTTCATTTTGTAATCAGGACACCTGGGAATTCTATAAAATCAAGTGCTTCAATATGAATAAATGAAAAGCCTATTTGTTTGTTTCATATACAAGCAAAACAGATTCACAGATTTATCAAGAGAATTCTGCTATAATGATACCTGAGCTGGGACAGTGAATCTTTTTGAAACTTACGTTAAGGGTATTCCCTTAAGCACCAGAATTTACCCTCAGCAGTCTTGATAGACAATCTCAAATGGAACAAACAAATCATATGGACGCAAAACTGGGAAGATAAATTTACAAAAGGACGGGGGTAATTGTGTTCCTCTCTCTCTCTTGCTCTGTCCTGAAATGTGGCTTCCACCTGCTCTTTTATTCTTCAATGAGAACTCTAAATGGAAGTGTCTGTATAGAATGAAAAACCATACTGTGCTATCAGCAACTAGTTGAAAATCACTTTCTGAGCACATGCGGTGCTCAAGCAGAAGGGACTTGACATTCAAGCACAGGACAAGAACAGCAAAGTGGTCAAGAGCATTGCTGGCAGGTCAGACTGCCCTCATTTGAGAATCCTGGCTCCAACACTAACCAGTTCTGAGGCTTCAGGTATGTGACTTCACCTCTTCAAGCCTCCATTCCCTTATCTTCAAAAGGGAGATTATAAGGAGATCCTCTTCACAGGTTGTGGAAGGATCATATAATACCTTTAGAATGTGCCTGGCACTAAGTTTTTATGGTTTTGATATGCACGTACCAACAATAATAAAAAATTGCTAGCAGCCTTTATGCATGGTGGAGACTGCTCACTCCAAGGTGAAAAAAACAGGGTCCTAAATTCTCTCCCTTGCCTCCTGCTGTATTTAAAATAGAATGACTAGAATTCTCATTCCAGCTCACCTACCAATTCAAGGTCTTAATATCAGGAAAATTACTTCCTTTCTGTATTTATTGAGACTGTTTTTGTTCTATGTGGCACGAACCCTACTCACACCATTAGACATAGAATGTAATTTATTAGAACATGCAATTGGGAAGTCCAGGTACCAGCTTCAGGTACTATTGGATATAGAAATTGTAAATGACTAAACTCAGTTGACCTCTTGTTTTCTGATGCATTATCCTCATCCTTAGCCTTCTCTAATTCATGGCTTTGTTTCTATTGGGTCTTGTCTTATTCTTATCTATTGCACACAAGTTTCTTTTACATGTTCCAAGATATCCCTTATCATGTCTTCTGATTCTGTTTCCCAAAAGATAAAACCTCCTTTTCTTCAGCTCTAGATGAGCAAAGTCCTAGAAAAGAATTAGAATGACCCAGCTTGGGACTTGGAAGTAAAAGCTGAGCTAATTGACATGATTGGAGAAATGTGGTTATGATTGTCTGGGTCTACATTATATACCCAACCATCTCTCAGTAGACCAACGCTGAATGGAGTGGAGTATATCCACAGAAGAAAAAGAAGTGTTCCAAAAAATGAGAATAGTTGTACCCTCTCAGAGAATGAATTTCCCTATGTTGAAGGGTTTACACCAAGATATAAGAGTGGTTCTTGATAAAGGAACATGCTGGAATCTCAAGAAGAAAATGGAACATATTACTTTTCACACTCTTCTGCATTTTCTCAATTTTATTGTGCTTTGTAACCCAAGACTTTGATATCCTCCCCAGTGAAGACTTGGTTTGCTATTTGTGTTGCTTTTGACTTTGCGACCCACTGAAGCAGAAGATCTTCAAAAATGCTTTCAATTTGACATAGTAAGATTGTTGTGAGGGAAGAAAACAGTGACTCTTACTGGTGTGGTTCCTGTATCTGGACCATAGGCTCAAATGCCCACCCTTACTCAATTTTCTCATCCCAAAGGAACAGGGAATTGGCCTCCAAAGAGTAGTTTGTGCTCTTATTTTCAACCCGAATTCCTTTCCATTCGCTGTCCTCCAGAGTACTTTAAGTGAAGGAAATGCACAGAAGAGGAAATCATATAATCAGCTATTTCCAAGAGACAAACTTGAGGTGAATTCTGAGATGTCAACACTTATAAGCTATTTGAGCTTAAAAGTCATGTTGCCTATCTGAGCCTCACCTTCCTGTCCTGTAAAATGGGATAAGGTTAACTTTTGATAAGATTAAATGAAACACTGGGAAGGGTACCTTCTGCTTCCAGATAAGATAAATTAACAAGGTTTACCCTTGCTAACCCTCGGAACACCTGAAACAAACCAACAAACAAAAAGAGAAAACATATATAGAAAAATGGTTTTCAGAACTCTATGCATGAAACTACAAAAGAGTGATCCCTGAAAGATGAGGAAAAGATGATGGTGATAGGACTGCAATGGCCCCTGCTTACATCTTTGAGAGGGCTTCGGCAGTCTGTGGTGTAGGGAAGGTGATTTCAAATGAAGCCTGGCAGACTCTGAGTTGAAGAGTCGAGCTGAGTAACCAGGAAACAAAGGCAGCTAGAGTATGCTGGGCAGAATCTCGGAAAGGAAAGAGTTGCACTTAGAGAAAACTCCAAAGATCGTGAGATGGTCCTGCTTGACTATTCAACAGAGTACTAATCAGCACAGGCATCTTAAGAAACGATTCCAAATAAAGAATCATTCAAAATATTAAAGGGGAGATTGTCTGGTACTCACACAGTACCGGAAATAATGTCTTTTACCCCAGCTATAACCCATACTTCTTAGGGAATTGGGTAGAGCCCTCAGGAAGCTCTTGCCTCCACAGTAGGGAATAATAAACCCTAGACTGAACACTGCTCCAGACCTTCCTAGGAAACAAATAATAAATACAAAGACCAAAAAATGATCAAATTGTTTCCAAGCAACTCCACTGCACCACAGAAAAATCTCAAGAACAGTTACAGGAATACAAAAATATCCATTATATGATAAGGTGAATTCACAATGATTAGCATAAACACATGACCAGGCATGTAATGAAACCAGAAAACACAACCCAAATTGAGAATAATTAATATATTGAAAGTGACCCAAAACAGTCATGGATATTAGAATTAGCAGACAGTGACATCAAAATGGTAGTTGTAACTGTATTCCAAATATTCCTAAGTTTTGACAAGATACTTTGACGCAAAAAGACAAAAGATATTTTTTAAAAAAGATTCACATTCAACATCTAGAAATTAAATCTATAATGTCTAAAATGAAACATACATTGGATGAGATTATTTCCAGATTAGACATCGTAGAAGAAAAGATGTGTAAACCTGGAACTATGGCAATAAAATCTAATCAAAATAAAACTCAGAGAGAGAGAAAAAAAGCCTGAGTGAACTAAAGGACAACTCGAGGCAGTAATTGGATTCTGTGAAGGAGAGGATGGGTAAAGCAGAAATAATATTTGAAGAAATTGTGGTCAATTGTTTTGAAAAATTTAATGAAAGTTGTTATACAGACCCAAGAAACTCTATGTCTCCCTGGCACAAGAGACACAAGGAAAACTATAGAAAGCTACCTCACAATCAAAATTGGCTCAAAAGTATCAAAGTCACAATAAACATCTGCTTAAAATCAGTGATAAAGAGAAAATTTTAAAAGCAGCCAGAGGGAGAAAAAGATAAGTTATGTCCAGGAAAACTAAAATAAGGGTGAAGGAAGATTTCTTATCAGAAACAATGCAAGTAAAAAAAAAAGTGGAGCAACATCTTTTAAAAACTGAAATAAAAATTAAAAGCTAGCAACCTAAAATATACTCTGTAAACTATCTTTCAAAAAGTCAAAGTTAAATAAATATATATTCAGAAACACAAAAGCTGAAAATATTAATTACCAGCACACACAAAACCAATAAATGTTAAAGAAAATCCTTCAGGAAGAAAGAAAATGATATCAGATGAAATGGAGAGCACCAGAAATCATACCTTAATGAGCACATATATCATATTTTAAAATTATTTAAACTGTCCGGGCATGGTGGCTCACGCCTGTAATCCCAGCCCTTTGGGAGACTGAGGTGGGCAGATCACCTGAGGTCAGGAGTTCGAGACCAGCCTGGCCAACATGGTGAAACCCCATCTTTACTAAAAAATACAAAAATTAGCAGGGCGTGGTGGTGAGCACCTGTAGTCCCAGCTACCTGGGAGGCTGAGGTGGGAGAATCGCTTGAGCCTGAGAGGCGGAGGTTGCAATGAGCCAAGATTGCGCCACTGCGCTCCAGCCTGGGCAACAGAGCAAGACTCTGTCTCAAAAAAAAAAAAAAAAAGATTAATCCAAAACAAGGCAGCAAAAGAGGATAAAAGAAAGAATAGATCGAAGAGAAAAATGACAAGATGAAAAACTTTAAACCTAACAATATCAGTAATCATGTAAGTGTAAATGGTTTAAATGTCTCAATTAATAGGCAGAAATTGTCAGATTGAATCAAAACACAAAATTAACTATATGCTACCTGCAGGAAAACACATTAAATGCAGATAGGTGAAATATATATCATGCTAATACTAGTCAAAAAAAAAGCTGGAATGGCTATATTAATATCAAAGTAGATGTAGGACATGGAAAATTACCAAGCCAAAAAAAGGTCATTACATAATAAAATGATAAATCCGTCAAGAGGACACAATTCTAAATGTTTGTGCACCAAATAACAAAGTATCAGAATACATGAAACAAAAACTGATATAACTGTAAGGGAAAATGGACAAATCAAAAATTATTGTGGGATATTTCAATATCACTTTCAAAAATTTATAAAACAAAAAGAATATCAGACTATGAAAGATTTGACAACACTATTAACAAATTTGTTCTGATTGATATGTATAGACTCTCCATCACCAAACTCAGAATACACATTCATTTCAATAGTACACAGAACGTTATAAATATAGGCTATATTGTGGGTGATAAAACAAACCTCAACATATTTAAAATACTCAAGTCCTACAAAGTATATTCCTTTCCTGCAGTTGAATCAAAATAAATAAAAACAAAATATATATTCCTTGCTCTCAATGGAATTAAATTAGAAATTAAGTACATTATTTGATCACAATAAATTATAATCAATGACAAGAAGATATCTGGAAAAATCTCAAAATATTTGAAAACTAAATAACGTACTTTTAAACAACCCACTAGTCAATAAGCAAATTGAAACATAAATTAGAAAGTATTTTGAACTGAATGAATATGAAAATCAACATTTAAAATTCTGTGGGATGCTGCTAAAGCAGCACTTAGGAAAAATTTCGTAGCGCTTAAGTACCTATATGATAAAATTTTAAAAAGTCTCAAATCAATTACTCAGCTTCCACCCTAAGAAACTAGATTAAAGAAGTGCAATTAAAAAAAAGAAAGGTAACTAGCATACAGGACATAATGAAGATCAAAGTAAGAAATAATGAAATAGAAAAAAAAAATAATGAAATAGAAAAAAAAATGGAATCAAAAGCTGGTGTTTTGAGATCAAGTTAGACTGGCCCTACGAAATATAATCTTACACACACACACACACACACACACACACACACACCCTATCAGGAATGAAAGGGTAATTACAACAGAATCCACATATCTTAAGAGCATAATAAGGGGAAAATATGAACTACTTTATGACTATAAATTTGACAACTTTTAATAAAATTGACATGTTTGAGAGATACAACCTATCAAATGTCATTCAAAAAGATATGGACAACCTGAATAGCCCTGTGTCTCTTAAATAAACTGAATTCTTAAATTTTTGCAAAAAATAAGGCTCCATCCCCATAATTCCTAACTTCTCTGGTGAATTCTATCAAACGTTTAAGGAATAAGGAATAATAATCCTACACAAATTGTTTCAGTAGATTGAAGAAGAGGAAATACTTCCCAATTGAGGCTAGTGTTACCTTTATATCAAAAAAACAAAGAGAGTACAAGAAAATAAAATTACAGACCAACGTTCTTCATATATGTGGGTTTCATTGGTTAGCATCTTATTTCAAACTCTTGTATCTAACGATATATGTAAAGGATAATACATCAAGTGGGGCTTATTCAAAAAATGCAATCCAAGGATGAAAACCCATCAGTATAATTCACCATACTAAAACTAAAAGAGGAAAACCATATGATCATCTCAACGGATACAGGAAAAGCATTTTTAAAAATAAAATATCCATTTTCTGAAAATAAAAATTCTCAAAAATTAGAGATAGAAGATAACTAGAAATAAAAGATAACTTTTTCAACTCGATAAAGTGCATATATGAAAAAACTTACAGTTAACACTAGATTTAATGGTGAAAGACCAGATAGCTTTCTCTTAGGATTAGAGACAGAACAAGATTCTGCTTTCCACCATTTGTATTAGCATTTTACTGGAGGTCCTGACCAGTGCAATCAGAGGCAAAACAAAACAAAACAAAACAGAAATAAAAGGCATTTAGTTTAGAAAAGGAGAAGTACAATGTTTTAATTTGCAGATACCATGATTGTCTATGTAAAAATACCAATGGAATCTACACAAAAAAAGCCACTAGAAATAATGAGTTTAAAAAGTGTATAAGAAACAAAAATCTGTTCTGGGCATACCAGTTAGATGATTTAGCTGGGCAAATGGGAAAGAAGCAAAGTCTCAGTAGAGATGGCAACCAGTGAGGCTTTTATAGATCACAAGACATGTCAGTGAATTGGAAATTAAACCTACCATCCAGGATGAGAGCTAGTAAGTCATACTCAGCAAATAAAAACATAATTTCTAATTTTTCCCCTCACCAGAAACTACTTGTCTATTTGTGCTGCTATACCAACATACCTGAGACTAGGCAATTTACAAAGAACAGAAATTTATTTCTCACAGTTTTACAGGCTGGGAAGTCCAAAATAAGGCACCTGCCAGTTTGGTGTCTGGTGAGGGCTGCTCTCCATTTCCAAAATGGCATTTTTATGATGTATCTTCTGGAGGAAAGGAAGGCTATGTCCTCACATGATGAAGGTGGAGGGGCAAGACAGCGGAACACCGTGTGAACGAAGCCTCTTTTACAAGGTACTTAGTCCCATTCTCAAGGGAGGGGTCTTCACGGCCTAATCATCTCTTAACGGCCTCACCTTTTAATACCATTACATTAGCCTCCAAGATTCAGCGCTTGAATATTGTTTTTTTCTTTTGAGATGGAGTCTCACTCTGTCACCCTGGCTGGAGTGCAGTGGCATGATCTTGGCTCACTGCAACCTCCACCTCCCAGATTCAAGCGATTCTTGTGCCTCAGCCTCCCAAGTAGCTGAGATTACATGCGTGTGCCCACCACACCTGGCTAATCTTTGTATTTTTAGTAAAGACAGAGTTTCACCATGTTGGCCAGGCTGGTCTCCAACTCCTGACCTCAGGTGATCCGCCTGCCTTGGCCTCTCAAAGTGCTGGGATTACAGGTGTGAGCCACTGCTGCCGACCAGCACCTGAGTTTTAGAGGGGTCACATGCAAACCATTGCTCTCTCTCTCTCTCTCTTTCTCTCTCTCTCTTTCACCTCAGTTCACAGTTCCACCTTTGGCTCATTTGCCCAGCCTGGACAGATTTACTTCCCAAACCTACTCAAATCTGCCCACTGTACTCCACCTTCAAAGATACCCTTGTCCTGGCTGGCACCACCTCTTACCCTGTTTCAACAGTCTCATCATTTGTCTTGCTCTTTCCACATGTCCCCTTCATCACCGCCCCGACCCTCAAAGTTATCTAGGCATCAGTCAGAGTGATCTTTATAAAACCGAAATTGGATTCTATTTGAAGCGTCCTAAGAAGCCTACCTTTCTTAACCTATACCAACCCATTGGTTAGCTACATTTTAGCTATATTGACCTTCCAAAATCCCCCTAGGTTATGATAAGCTCTTTCCTGCCACAGGGCATTTGCAAATGTCACCCTCCTCCCTGTAATCAGTCTTCTGTCGCTCTGTATGGTAACACCTTCATCCTGGAGGTTTCCTTAAATCTCTCCTTCGTGACACCTCTCCTAACTCATCTCTTTAATGCAACTTCTCGCTCCTTGACTAAACAGGTATAACAAAGGTAACCAAAATTCAGAGGATCACTCAGAATAGAAATGTATTTCTTCCCCATGAAACGGTCCATAAGCAGCCAGGCAGTCTAAAGCCGTAACTAAGCCTTGCTGAAGCTCCTTCTGTTTCTTTTGTTTTGATTCACTCCCACTGTCTTTGTTTGAGCAGCTATACCAAAGTACCATAGATGGGTTGGCTTGTAACAGATTGCTGCTCTCAGTTTTGGGGGCTGCAAGTCTAAGACCAGGGTACTAGCAAATTCTGTATCTTATGAGGACCTGCTTCCTGGTTGATAGGTGGCTGTCTTTTGGCTGTGTCCTGACTAGTCCCATAAACGAGCGTTAGACCTTCATGACCTAATCACTTTCTAAAGGCCCCATATTCAAACACCATCACATGGGTGATTAGGTTCCAATATATGGATTTAGGGAGGACAGAAATATTCCTTCTACAGAACCTATCCATACCGTGTTAACCTCATCCATAAGGTTGAAGCTAGCTTCCCTGTGCATGGCAAGGGGAGAAAAGGAAAGCGCTTCCTCTAAAGAACATGGCTTTAAAAATATACACATTTTCTCCACTCACATGCCATTGACCAGAACTGAGTCCCAGGGCCAAACCTGGCTGCAAGCATGCCTCTAAGTGTAGTTGCTAACCTCAGGGAAGATTACTGCTAGAGGAAAAATGAGCATGTGTTCTGTGGAGTGATTATCAATATCTGTCAAACTGCCCTACTCCTACTCATTCTCTATCCAAAACTCTCTGTTTATTAGACCAATTAGCAAATGTGGGGCTGCCCACAAGACTGTGAGCTTCAGAAGAAAAGGGAACTATTCAGCCTGGTATATCTCCACACTAAGACCCGGGGACTTTTGTTTGTTTCTGTTTTGTTTTTTAATTCTCTGTTAGTTTTATACTGCTTCTATACATTATTTTTTAAACAGCTTTATTGATGTGCAATTCACAAAGCATACAATTTGCCTATTGAAATGTACAATTCAATGTTTTTAGTAGATTTGCAGGATTATACCACTATTTCCACACTCTAATTTTAGAATATTTTATCCCCACAGAAGAAACTCCATACCTATTAGCTGTCATCATACATTTGCAAGATAAAGCCTCCCCCCAAAGACTGTTCTAAATACATATTGCTACTCAGCAGACTTTTTATTACTTTGTCTTGGAGCCCAGAATAAACAAACAAAATTCTACTATCTGGCAGGTAGTAATTATCCCATGTTGCATTGCCTCCACTATAGACATCTGTGAAGGGCAGAATTATAGCTCCCATGTTACAGAAGAGAATACTCAAGTCTGGCTCTCTCCTCACTAGGTTGAGGATTTTTGAGAAGTGTTAACTCACTTGCTCAATATGGATCTGTCTGAGTCCTCAGCTTCAGGTAAGCAAATAAAATGCATATCCACATCTCTTAGAAAAATCTTCATAGGGCTTCTTTTGGCCTGGGTGTATAACCTGTTATATAAACAGTATTGGTTTTTTTGTTTGTTTGTTTGACATGGAGTCTTGCTCTGTCACCCAGGCTGGAGTGCAGTGGCGCGATCTCAGCACACTGCAAGCTCTGCCTCCCGGGTTCATGCCATTCTCCTGCCTCAACCTCCCAAGTAGCTGGGACCACAGGTGCCCCCCACCACACCTGGCTAATTTTTTTTTTTTTTTTGTATTTTTAGTAGAGACAGAGTTTCACCATGTTAGCCAGGATGGTCTCGATCTCCTGACCTTGTGATCCGCCCGCCTCAGCCTCCCAAAGTGCTGGGATTACAGGTGTGAGCCCCTGTGCCCAGCCAACAGTATTGGTTTTGAAAGTGAATCCTCACGACCTGCTGTCTGATCTGCCCGCCAACCACTTTCATATCAGGCGTTCCGATTGTGCCATCATTTTCCCTAGTGACATAAATATCCATACCAACACTCAAAAGAACTGGACATCTTCACAGACAAGAATTTTTCGGTTTCTTAAACTGTTTCCCAGCTTGCTGTCATGGCTGGCAAGGTGCCTCTGTTGAATTACTTGATATTCTGACTTTTCTTACGGTAAACTCTGCAAACAAGCAGGAGGACAGACACTCTTCCCTAACTGTGTAGATTTGGGTCCATGGAAACTTGAGAACATTCAGGGTGCTGTTTTCTCAGAGAAGGCCCTCACAGTTTGCATCTACTTGCTTTATTTGAATATAGCCATTTAATGTATCAAAATTAAAATTAAAATTGCCTACAGTATCTACCTCACAGCTCCTGGTCCTCGCCACAAGCCACAAAGTTGCCAACATTTGTCTGTACTTTCTCTCTTTCCAACGAGTTCCCTTTGGAAAGGAACAATGGTTTCTTTCCAGACACCTTGCAGGGAAAAATGGCTGAAGCCAGGTGAAGTTGGCAAGGATAGGAGCTGCCACTGGAGGCTCAGGCTGAGAGGCAGCGTGGTGAGGGAACTCAGGAGGAGGGCGGTGCAGCCTCGCTCCACTCCTGTAGACTTTGATGTTTTAAAGGCATATGGAAGGCCGCCAGGGAAATTCAGATACACTTACTCAGTAAATGGTTATTCAGCTGCATCTCGGAAAGACATAGCTTGGCCTAGGCTGACAGCTATTGTTTCCTTTTGCTGCCTTTCGGGGTGGGAGCCAAGGAAATGTGGGGCAGAGATGCAGCCTTAAGGGGACCGGAGGTAAGAAGTCATCCAGCCCAGAAAGCCTATTGTTTAAATATTTGCCAACTTCTTTTGTACTTCCAGTGTGAGATGGGCAGTGATGAGAAATAGAACCTGATAAAAAGAGCCATTGATGAATGGGAAAAGAAGGGAAAATGAAAGCAGACTCTATGGACACACAGAATTACTGTAGATTTAATGATTTTTCAATTCTTTGTGGGGTGAGTCATATGAATACCTCATAGTTCAGTGTGTACAAAAATATTTTAAGATAATGCATATTAATCTGATCTATCATGCATTTGTTCCTCTGCTTGTTGACTTTCACTTAATTTTAATATATAACACTGGAAGAGCTTATGAAATATTATACCTCTCATTGCAATTCTCTTGTTATTTTTTGACAGATGAACAAATGTCCATGCTAATTTTTGAGTAACTATTTCTGTTGGTTGTCTTTCATAAGCATAATGGGTTAACACTCAGGCTAGGAAAGGAAACTTAGAGACCTGTGAGGGCAGTGATTTGAACTTGGTGCATATGAGTATTGGGGGAAGGTATATTCAGATTTTCACGGGGGAAATTCACGCATATACTTTAAAAGATTTTAAAATTATCCTACTGCTTAGATTTAATGTGTTTTAAACAGTTTGATATATTTGGAAAATTCAAGGGAGTAAGCCAACTTCTCTTTTACAGTCAGGTAAACTGATGTCCAGAGTGATTTGTACAAGGCCACCCAGCCAGTGGAAGTGGCAGATTTGAGACTTGAAATCATTACTCATTCTAACCTCAGCCCCGTTTCCTAATATTCACATTATTTGGTGGCTGCAAGGACATGGTTTGGTGTCTGTTCTAATTCTCTCTCTGATAAAGAGGAAAACAAGGATCTTGTGAATGGCAGTTTATAAGTTCTAGACATAGTGTTTAATAGATGTTACTAGTTTTTACAGATCATTGTGCTAAGCATTTTATGTGCATGATCTTATTTAAAACTTGTAACTATGCCACAAGTTGAGTGCTATAATTACCTCCATTTTGCAGTGAGAAAAGTGGTACCGGGAGAGATTCAGTATCGTGCACAAAGTCACACAGTTAACATGTGGTTGATTCAGGATTGGAGCACAATGCAATCTGACTATAGAACCCATAACTCCTAAATGCTGGAACCTATAAATATCTAGGATCACAACTGTTTTTGTTCTCAAACAAGGTAGGCTCTGAGTTTAGTAGAGTTGGAGGAGAATTTAACCAGTGTTCGTTCTCAGGGTTCTAACAATATTATGTGTTGCCTCAGCACAGAGTGAGCTGAACATCAAAGAGGAGAATCAAACCAGTGTTGAATACCTACTGAGGAAAGATGCCTCCGATCTGGGGTGAGGCTATTGACCTTAGTGAACCTCAGGTCTTTTCCAATACTGGGAGTCTATGACTCTCATGACTTGCATTCTGTACCTTGCCTCTAGGCTTCAGATCCACTAATTTTGGCTTTCCCACTGGTCCCTCTCAGATTGTGGCACCTGTTCGCATTACAAAAGTATATATGGTCTTGACCATATCGTTAAACTGCCTTCACATAAGAATATGTGGGAATTCTAGAAAGAAGAATTTTTAAGAGTTTAGTGTTTTGTTTTGCTTTTCTCTCTCTCTCTCTCTCTCTCTCTCTCTCTCTCTCTCTCTCTCTCTC